>NC_056732.1:1432947959-1433272959 GCF_019279795.1 Protopterus annectens | reverse complement strand
ATAGCAAGATGGAAGGTAATGCTTTTATACTTTCAAATTAAGGAGCTATTTGATTAACCTGGTGTAGAACATGAGCAGAGCCAGTTTTTAACAGTGTGTGTGAAAGATTTGAGGGGTGTGTCTGTACTTGCTTTCCTTGCAACAGTTAGACACCATTACTTAGAATATCATTTAATAACAAAGTAGTAACTACTGGAAGTTTCCGTCATAGTCTTCATGCCCATTACCAACTGTGCAGGTGATAATCCAGTACCCTGAAATAGAATATTTCTATACCTTAGTACTTTTTTCACCACCTGAATACTTCTTTCCCCATACTAATTTGTGAATATTTCACACTTGGACTGTGTGTGTTATGTTCCCATGTATTCACAAATCATTGATATTCTGACTACTAGTAGCAGCTCACTTAAATTCTACAGGGTTCTCAAATATTTTAACTTACTGACTTACAGAATGTGGGCCATTATCAGACATCACTGGTAATATGTGTACTGAAAATAGACGTTTCCATAATTAATAACAGTCATACTTCTGGTACCACTCAGCTTCATCACTGTTTTGCTTCCTTTCTGCTTCATTCTTTCCATCTTACCCCAATGCCCTGTCCATGGTTGTGTCGACCAGCCTGTTCTACAGTCCCCCTGAACTATCTTCATTCTGAGGCTGGAGCCAGTGTGGAAGCACTCCAACACCAAATCACATCTTCTTTAGGGAATTCTCCAGGGCAAATCTACTTCATCTTGTAGATCTATCAAAAATTCTCAGCAATCCCTCACAAATTAAATAAAATTAAGAGGGCTGCCACAATCATCTCCACTTTGTACTACCACCTTAATAATTGCATAGAGAAGTCTGTATTCAACCATCCCAAATATAATGGTAAATTCAGGAATAAACCTTTCTGGTGAGACTCCCGTATCAATAACCTCTATAACAAAATAAGTAAAACAATGGAAAAGTTGTAATAAGTCCTCATCCCCTACCTCAAGAACACACAGAAAGATGCCAGCATGGAACTTAAAGCAATATTAGAGAATGCAGAGTAATAACATAAGGTCACTATAGATACCAAACGAAACTACAACTCATTCATCTGTTACATCAGGAAATTAAGGAATAATGTTCAACAATGCAGTGAGCTCATCCATAATAATACCACTCATTGCAATTTATTTATTTATTTCCAGTTTGATGACCGGGGAGGTCCACTGGCCTCAAGGAGCCCGTTTTCAGTGGAGGCCCGGGGAGAAAAGCTCCACATTACATAGTAAAAATAAGCAAAGTATAATATTATATAGTAAAACTAAACAAAGTAAAATAGCAAAATTGAAGAAGATACATTACATACTTACATACTAGATTAGAGACAAGTTGTACAGAGGTTGTAAAGCATCTAAAAATGGTTATAAAGCAACTAAACATTTGTAAGATGGCAGTAAATAAAAATTCTTCCCAAAAAAAGGCGAATAAGTGGAGGGCATACATTACATTTTAAGTTAGGGATGAGTTGTTGTTCTTTGTTAAATAGCATCTAAAATTGTATGTTGGCAGTAGTGAGAACCATTCCCAGAAGGGGGAGAGAAAAGACAGATAGTAAACTATTTACAATATATACATTCAAGATACAGAAGTTAGATTACATTATATTCAGAGTGAGGCAGTTGTTTAGCTGATATAATAACAGACAAATTTAGTGCGAACTTTACCCTGCTTACACACGATGTTGCACCCACTAGCCTTTACATTTTTTTCCCTAGAAATCACATTAGAATAAGGCTTATAATCTCTTTTGAAAGCTAAAAATAATGTTTCTCTGGAGCCAGACAACACACCAGGCTGCATTCCCATCTGTGACAAGTATACAGCATCCGAGTCTCTACTGAAACTATTCAGCCTTTGCAGACCTCTGTAAATTATAGGTCCATCAGATTCACTAGCCTTATATGCAAAGCCATGGAACATATAACAGAAGTAATTTATGCAGACATAGGCATCTTAAATGATCTAGACCCTACTCAGTTTGCTTTTTGTGAAGGGTCTCCTGAATACAGTAAACTTTTTTGAAAGGTTACAGTGACTACAAAGTGTTCACTCTCTACATACTGTTTATCTTGACCTCTTGACCCGGCCAAAGCTTTTAACACTATTCACCCAAGCTGCTATTACTGAAAATTTAGACAAACCTAATGTAAACACCTTTGCTGTCCACTGGATTAAAAACTGGTTACCCAACAGATCCCAAGTAGTGAAGCTGCTGGTTCCGACTTGGAATGTTAAATTGTGAATAGTGATGTATCAGAGGGATTGATGCTGGTATCTCTGTTTGGCATTTATTTTCTAGGCATCAAAGCCAATAGCCCTGAAGTATGATTAATCAGATTTTCTGATGATTGCAAGCTGGACATGGTTGTCTACTCACCCACTGAAATTAAACTGCTCCAGCAAGGGCTGGAATATGCACATTTTTGGTGTACTGAAAAATGTTCTCAAATGAAATGCAAAAAAGTGCAGTGTAGTAATGTTTGGAAAAAAAATACTGCTCCTACCTCATTTGTTATTAGTGGTACTCTTCTAAAAACATTTATGATCATAAGAGACCTGGGTACACATTTTATTTTATTGACTTGTTTTGCCTATACTTACAGGGAAAATCTGAATGGGTTTATACTCAGGGAGAAAAGCTCCACTGATTTTTTTTACAAGGACAATCAACATTACACATAGAATGACAGTCCCCCGGATTCTGCAAGCCCTGCATGGCATGCAGGATTAGTGCACGGGCTCCAGCAGGAAATATGTCTGCCGTGTGATCCAGAAATAACCTGTAGTGGCGTGCACGAGCGCTCCTGCATTAGTCCTGCACGGACTCAGCCCCTATATGCAAATTAACCCATTTGCAGGAGAAATCCATGCAAATGAGGTGAATTTGTGATCCAGGAAGCTGGAAACCGGCCGTGCAGGACTAGTGTACTCTACAGACATGCACTTCGCCAGTAATGGATTATATATCTGCAAATTACAAAACTGAGCCATGACAGCTACAAATAAAGGGTGGATATTATGTATAAAGCATGCCAATGGCCAACTATAAGGCCATTGGCATGGAAAACACTTGCAAAAAAAAATCAACTTTTATATTTTTATTAGCCGATCTCAGCTGTTTAAGAGTAGGGCAGTGGTGCTCAAACAGGATTGGGGGGAATATAAGAAAAAAAAACTAAAATAAGCATTCTAACCAAAATCACTAAGAAGACATCATGGCCAGTGAATAGTGGTTGCTAAGTGGGGGATGCTCAGTGTGGGATATGTAACTATGCGTTAGCAGGCAATCCTATGCAAATGAAGGTAATGATAGTGAATCCCAGATTCCCCTCCATGCTAGTCAGCACCCAACAGTGTAAGAGCAGGAATAGCTTGGTGCAAGCCTAGGAGTTAGCTGACATCATATGGGGGGTGTGTCAGGCATACTGTAAGTGGATTGGAGCTCTGTGGCTCGAGTTTGCTCCTAGCTTAGCACAGCTAAGCAAGGGGGTGTGTCTGAGGCTGACTAGCACTCTTTACATTGCCTAAGCAGGTGTGCATGCCATGCACCGGGTTTTAAAGGAAAAAAAAAAGTAAATCAGGAAATAGCAGCTCTGTGCACATTTGAGCACTGTGTTTGTGCAGTGCACCCCCGGGCTTTAACAGGAAGGCAATGGGAAGGGAAAACAGCAGTAGGAAGGTAATCAAGGAGAACTAGCATAGCTGGCGGGTGGAATGTATCAGAATCAGCCAATTACACAGGCAGCAGACCAGCCCATCCCAGAGCACTTCTATAAACTATGCAAACACCTTTCCCTCTGGTTTTTCCCATACTCTACACCACTGGTGTATACAAGTGGGGAAGTTTTAACAAACAAAACAACAAAATTATTGGGGCTGCAATAGCTATCATAGAGCAACATGTGGAAGAGGCTGAAGGTGGTGAGGATGTGAATGCTGTTGACCAACCCACAGTGAGGAGATGGAGAAGAGTGTATAGATGCAGCATAACCTACCAGGGTCTACATGAGCTGGAGATAGTGGAGTGCTATAGGGTGGACAGGGACCTCTTACAGCAAATTGTTGAGCTGTGCCAACCACACCTGACACACAGAACTAACAGAGGGGAACCCATCCCAGTGGATACCAAGGTATGTGTAGGCCTAAGAATACTAGCTCCAGGTACCTTCCAAAGGCCAACTGGGGATATGATGGGGATCTCACAGGCATCAGCATCCAGGGTACTCCACCAGTTCCTGGATGCCATGTCAGCACATGCCAGTGAGCATGTATATTTCCCCAGCATCCGTGAGGCGTTGGCCAGCAATATGCAACTGTTCCACCAAATAGCAGAATACTCTGAGGTAGTGGGTGCTATAGACTGCATGCACATATGCATCAAAGCACCACCCGGTGAGCAGGGTAGTGTCTACATCAACCACAAGGGCTTCTCCTCCATCAACTTCCAGGTCATGTGCGATGCCCAGGGCATAATAATGAATGTGTGTGCTGGCTACTCTGGTAGCTATCACAATTCCCACATCTGGTATCTGACGCAGCTGTACCAAAGATTTGCCAATGGGGACATCCCTTGCGGTCACCTAGTGGGGGATGCTGGTTACGCACTGGAGCCATGGCTGATGACACCCATCAGAAATGCACACACACCCGAACAAGAACTCCATAATGAGGCACACGCACAGACCAGAATTATAACAGAGCGTGCATTTGGGATGCTCAAGTCACTGTTCCACTGCCTGGACACATCCGGTGGAGCCTTGCAGTAGTCACCAGCTACATGTACCCAAATTGTCATTGTATGTGCCATGCTACACAATATGATCCTGCGGAAACAGCTGCAGCAGGAACAGCATGGGGCAGGGCCACACAGCTCCCCATCATTGCCAAGGCCTGCACAGGCACAGAGTGACTCGGAGGAGGAACAACCTGAGTCTGCCTCAGTAGGTAGAAGAAGGCATACCCATTATGCCCTGGCCTTGGCAAAGAGGCAATGCATAGCACATACACTGACACAGGAGGGACCCAGGGAATGACACCTCTCTCTGCCTCGGACATATAGTAAAAGGGATGCCAAACATGATACTAGCTGTGCTCAACGATGTGTAGGGAGTGTACTATGTGCATCCAACATAGGCAGCCCTGCAGTACCACCCTCAATACTGGTACACCCACAAGGTAAGTCACTCAACCTACCAATTGCTGACTGGAGTAGAATGTGTTGTTACCTGTATCTATGGTATGGATGTGAGCATGCAAGGGAATTGGTGGCTGAATGGTATGCCAGCAGATAGAAGACACCTATAGTGTCACCATGAGATCTGTAACAAATACTGGTGTCACCATAGTATCCCGTACTACACAGGGCAACAAAACCCACTGCAGGAAATATGCTGGGCCACATGTGTGTCCATGTGACTTACACATGCCAGTCAGGGAGGTTCACATACCCAACAACAGTCGCAGCCAGCAGGACAGGTGTAGACAAACACAAACAAAGGCTATGCTATGGCCTCTGAATGATGCCTGTGGGTAACCCCCCGGCCTACACAGACAGATTACAGCAGGTCAGGCAGTGGGATGTTAGTTCTGAAGGGTAGGAAGTCAAAACCTAATATGTAGGTCAATCGAAGCTAAGACCTGTAGTACACTGATATGCCTCTAGTCAGCATGATAGGTTAGAATACAGAATGAAATGGAGTACCTGACATACCAGTACAGTCATAGCAAATGTGTACAAGTGTCAGGTGTGACCCCCATCCTATGTAGAAATAGTCAGATGCCCCCCCCCCAATCCAGTGTAGAAATGTAGTAGCAGTCAGGTGTGCCCCCCCAATCCTGTGTATCCTGTATAGAAATGTAGAAACAGTCAGGTGTGCCCCCCAATCCTGTGTAGAAATGTAGTAACAGTCAGGTGTGCCCCCCAATCCTGTGTAGAAATGTAGAAACAGTCAGGTGTGCCCCCCCAATCCTATGTAGAAATGTAGTAACAGTCAGGTGTGCCTCCCCAATCCTGTGTAGAATTGTAGAAACAGTCAGATGTGCCCCCCCAATCCTGTGAAGAAATGTAGAAATAGTCAGGTGTGCCCCCCCAATCCTGTGTAGAAATGTAGAAACAGTCAGGTGTGTCCCCCTACAATCCTATGTAGAAATGTAGTAACAGTCAGGTGTGCCCCCCACTCCTATGTAGACATGTAGAAACAGTCGGTGTGCCCCTTCCCCCAATCCAGCATAGAAATGTAGTAACGGTCAGGTGTGCCACCTCCCAACCACTGTGTAGAAATGTAGAAACAGACAGGTATGCCCCCTCCCCAAATCCTGCGTAGAAATGTAGTAACAGTCAGGTGCCCCCCCCCAAACTATTTAGAAATGTAGTAACGGACTGGTGTGCCCCCCAATCCGATGTACACACGTCGTAACAGTCAGGTGTGCCCTCCACAACCCTATGTAGAAATGTAGTAACATTTATGTGTAGGTATAATACCAGTGGAGCACAGATGCACAAAGGTGGCCAAGGTAGCAGGATATGTTGTAGCATTTGCACAATATGCAGGTATGTGTGTGTTAGGTTGGTGTGTGTTTCATATTGTGTGAGAGTGGTCAGTATGTATGCATGTTGAGGTAAGACCTGGTGGCCATTGTCCACTACCGCTGTTGACAGGGACAAGTCCTCACAATTGCAGTGCCAAAGACAATTCCCACCAGTATAACACATGCTAGCAGTAAGACATTGTAAATGTATGGTGGTAATATGTGTCACCATCTGAAAGACTGACATGGCATGGCTGTTGGACTAGATATATAGGCAGTACACAGGGGAAAGTACCTCAGACATACAGTATATATTGTGTCACTGTGAAATGGAGACACTCTTGGAATTGTACATGCAGGTATGCATCACATTATCTGGTTCTGTAATAGGGGATACTGGTGTTGTTTGCCCAAACACCTGCAGATCACAAAGGAGGTAGGACTGATGTATTGGGAAACAGCTGATGTACCTGCACATGTCAGCATCACTGGAATGACCCATGCATATCTATGTGTCAAATGCAAGTAGCATCCATAGCACACATGCACCCAACTCACACAAACACCACCCACAGGTACCTGTCTGGTTGTATCCCTGCTGTGTGGAATAGGTACAATATGATCCCACCTATATATGGCAATAGCAAAAGAATGCAGCATGCAGTGCAGGTGTCCCATGCAGGTGTGTCCCTAGCCTTAGGTAGCACCCTGCAAGCATCCACACCAGCTGATCAAGACTGATAGAAGGTATTGGCATGAACACCTAGCACACCTACCCAGTCACCCCAGGGGAATATACTGCATGGTGATCTGAGACTGTAGGACTGACAGAATGCAATGGCCTGCCACATCTGGCCCGCATCAACATCTAATGGCCCCTAGGCCTCTACCAAAGGTCTGTGTCTCACATGTACTGCCAATGCATGTTATGTCATGGACACCCAAATAACAACATAACACACTCCACATAAACCGTATGCAAGGCCATGTGGACAAACCACAGTAACATGTCCACCATGTTCCACTGCATGAACTGTGGACCAACACCAACACACAGCTGTGATGGGGTGATAACCTTAGGGAAAGTATCAAAGAATGTATGCATAATGTATGGAAGAGGATAGAATAACAGAGGGGGGGGGGTGGGAGCATGGACAGCATGGAATGTGCAAGGTCCGACACAAAGCTGTGTGCACACACTATCCCTGGCTGCAAACACATAAATGGGTGGCTACATACTTGCCTGTACACCACAATAGGGGTAATGTCCTGACTCATGGCCCCTGCCTCTGGGTAACCTGTGTAAATCTGTACAGCTGTGAGGTATTGCCACAGCAAGATAAGGCCATACTGTCATGCCGATGGATGTACAAGTATGGCGTCCTCTGCCAGCACTGTACCAAGGTGCTGAACTGGATACCCAGACCCAGCAGCAAGTGTCTGCAGCTCCCCCTCCAGAATGGCTTAACTTACCATACATATGTAGGTGTCTGCCCACAATACCAGACACAGCTGCAGTCATCCTTGTTCCCCAAGACATCACTGTGAGAAGGAATGTCCACCTGACAGTACATGAGGACAGAATACATCACAGTCTATAACAGTACACCTATCTGAATATCTCTGCTAACAGCAGTACCATGTAGCTGAAGCAGTACAGACACAATCACCTACAGTACACACTATCCCCTGCACAGTTTGTCCTCATATTGCCAAATGATCGAGGGATAGCCTACAGAAACAGTTTGCTACCTGTAGGTGTACAACGCAAAGGTCTGCACTGGAGTACAAACTACCTGGAATTGATCCACACATTCAATACAGAAGGGCATACTGGGCATGCTCACACACTTAAAGAAATGAAGGCAATGCCAGAAAACAACATACCGAAAGGTCATACTGGGCTTGTTCACACACTTAAACAAATGAAGCCTGTGTCTGCAAACAACAGTGGACTCTACATATCTGGCAGTTGCAAATGTTAGTGCATACACTCCTCAGTATGCACCAGTCATGCTTTGCACACACAGTGGATAGGAATACAGACATATATCCAGGGACAACACACTATAATAAGCCAAAAGTAGATGTATGTAGATGTGTGGAAGAGAGTGACTGTGACAAGGAGCTATCCATTATGAGGCCTGTCCCACCCAGCAGACAGCCAAATGGCTACAACCACATGAGGTGTAAATGTCATTCACTGTAGACATTAGCCACCAATATCCATCAGCATTCCAGACTTTGTGGTGTAAGTGCTAGCTGTGCAACATGACTATACAAGGAAGGAGTCATCTAGCAGCTGTATACAAGTACCTGTGGAATATTACCCTGCGTGTGCCTGCATGTGATGTGATGTGTCAACCTCTAGATGAATGGGTTATGGCCCATGCACACACACTGTCCTCCCCATAGCCCTACTATGACAAGCCTGCTGAGGTCATCCACTTTGAAATACACCTTTGGGATAGGTGCAGACCAGTAATCTCTATAACTGTGTACTGCTGTAGGGTGCTAAACTAGTTAGGTAGGATTTCAAATCTCAGACATGGCAACTGTGTGTGTGTGTGTGTGTGTGTCCCTGTCGTGTAGAGTGCAGTGCCTTTTAGGCTAGTCACACTCACTACAATTCAAATACCCTACTTTGACAAGGTTGCTGACGTCATTCACTGTGAAATACACCTTTGGGGAAGGAGTACTCCAATAATCTCCGTGGTGCATCCTATTACAGCATAATGCTGTAGTGTGATATAGAACTCTAGTAGGGGTTCTATTCCCACACATTGCTGGTGTGAATGTTTTTGTGTGTGTTTCTATGTCTGCGTAGGGTGCAATGCTTTCTAGGCTGTTCATACACATTACAATTCAAATGCCCTACTATGGCAGTGATGTCATTCACTGTGAAATACAACTTTGGGGAAGAAGTGCTCTGATAATCTCAGTGGAGCGTCCTGTAACTGCATAGTGCTGTAGGGTGATATAAAACTCTGGTAGAGGCTCTATTCCCAGACATGGCAGTTGGGGATGTTTTTGTGTGTGTTTCTATGTCTGTGTAGGGAACAATGCTTTTTAGGCTAGTCACACACACTACAATTCAAATGCCCTAGATTGGCAATCCTGCTGATGTCATTCACTGTGAAATACAACTTTGGGGAAAGAGTTCACCAGTAATCTCTGTGGCACGTCCTACAACTTTGTAGTGTTGAAGTGTGATATAGAACTCTGGTAGGGTTTCTATTCCCACACATGGCAGGTGTGGATGCTTTTGTGTGTGTTTCTATGTCTGTGTAGGGAGCAACGCTTTTTAGGCTAGTCACAAACACTACAATTTAAATTCCCTACTTTGGCATTCCTGCTGATGTCATTCACTGTGACATACAACTTTGGGGAAGGAGTACTCCAGTAATCTGCATGGCGTGTCCTGTAACTGTGTAGAGCTGTAGTGTAATAAACTAGTTAGGTAGGAGCTCTAACCCTGGACATGGCAGGTGTGTGTGTATGTTGGTGTTTGTCATTTGTATACTGTGTGGAGGTGGCTGTGTGTGTGTGGCCCTAGTATATGTCACAATGTCCACCGTACTGGGATAACAGATGTGAAATAACCGAGAGGCTGGGGTGCAAATCCATACCCCTATGTGTGACGTTAAAGCCAGGCGAACAAAGTTAGCAACCCTTGTATTACCCAGAGAACACTCTCAACACATGTCTCATAGGCAACAACCGCAATGTTGGTAGTACCCTGCATATTGCCCATGATGTGATTGCAGTGGGCATGGCACTCTGTTCATCAGTCCAATAGGCATATACATGCAGACAGTGCACGTCCCTATGTTCCCCACTGGACACATGCAACACCTGTGGTGCCATCAAATGTGACCCACAAAGGACATACCGTGCCTGAAACACATGTCCTGTATGGACAGATGCCACTGACACCAGGGAATGCCTATATCATGCTATCAATGTAGGTGCAGGGTCAACCTGCTTTTCATTAACAGTTCCTGCCACATGAGGCCAGGACTGGCACATCTGATGATAACAATCTGTGTACACAACATGGGCCAGACACCCCAGGTACAGTTCCACATGTCACTGTACATGTATGTGGGATGTGTGCACATCCCAGATACCGTCCATGTCATGGACTAAGGAACACATACATGGCAAGCAATGCACAGCAATGGCTACACACAATAGTTACCCAGGTGACTGGATGGTGAATAGAATACCCACTTATGTGGGCAAATCCAGACAATGCACCCCCTGAGCCACACTGCAGACCATTGTCATGTGGCTGGATGCCAAGGTATACCCATCACCTAGCCTTTTATAGCTGTCTGGCACAGTCAACCACTACACATCCATGAAGCAATGCACCCATGAATGTCAGTACTGGCACCCTGTGTCTGTGTGTGTGGTGTATGATACCTATGACCACATTCATACTCACTACAACCCCCATTGGCATACTGAAGCATGCTGTCTGATGTCAGACACCTCCAAATATCCTTTGTCCATATAACCTCTGTATAACTCTTGTGGTGCATGTGATCCATGCACAGTACTGTGCTGTGGCAATCTAACTAGTGATGAGTTGTATTCCTGATCCTGCCAAGTGTGTCAATGTGTGTGGGTCCTTGTCAGAGTGTGGCTGTGTTGACACTGACACCTGCTCATGCGGACAGGCACGTGTACTACACCTACCATATAGCTACCATCTCACTGTTGCAGATGTCACTCACCATCACATATACGTTTGGACGGCTCCTCGACATATAACCTATGTGGTGCATCCAATAACTGCATAGATATGTGATAGCAATACATAGTCATTCAGGAGTTTGATACCCTGTACTGGTAGGTGTGTATCACACACATGCTTAGGTTTTACTCTCCCACCCCTCCCTGACTTATCATTGCCTCTGTCTGCCTCTCTCACTCCCTCTCTGGTGGATGTGGAGACTTACACCTGCTTTGTTTAGGCAGCAACATGTGTATTGTAAGTGATGCTCATGATCAGCTGATGGCCTCTGTATGAATTGTAGCTCTCCTCTAGCTGATTGCATATGGAACAGCTGTGGTAACATTCCCATTCCCATAGCCAATTGCATGGAAACACACTCCAATATCTAGGGACATCATGTTGGTGTTGGGCCTTTTCATTCACTGTAAGCAGGAACTAGATCTGCTGTTTGGCAAACAGCATCACAGATGAATTGGGGATTTACATGTAACAACATACACTGTGGAAACAGGGGGATGTGCCTGACCTGACTACAGACTGTAAGTGCTGCTATACTGCATTTGGAGTAATGTTGGTTTAACAGGGTGTGTGTGGATATGGCTGTCCTATATGTTTTAATACCTGTCATGTCAGTGCTATGTTTATGAGGAACCCCCCATCTCTAGGGTCATCTGCAGACTGGGCAGTGTTTGGTACCTTTTGTTTCTTGTGTTACCCACAGAGCACCTATCTGTGAACTGCAGATGGTAGTGTGAGGATTGCAGTCAGTAGATGGTGACAGCCGTGAGAGTTACTGACTTAATATCCCTCATAGGACATATGTTGCAACAAACCCTGTTACAACAGTAAATGTATGAGGTTATCACAGCAACATGTCAATATTGGCCCTGTGTTTGTGCCTCCAGCCAGAACTCTGTCAACCTTTGTACATATGTCAAGCAGTAAGAGGTGCATATGTTCTGTACACCATATTTATTGACATCATATCTGATAACAAGCCAGTGAGATATCAGACTGCTACACATGTATACAGCTCAGCAAGCTCCTGCCTGGTGCCCTGCAGAGTTCTACAGCAGCAGAGAGACAAAAGAGAGACTTTGGAGTGATTAAGTATCATTTTTCTGCATTTTCTTGCTGCTGTTAGCTAATTCCCCCTAAAACAATGATTTTCTAGAGTTTCCGTTATGTAAAAAGCTTGTTTTATCTACATATTGTACTTATTTTACTGCCTGCACTTTAACAACATTGTTTTTGTGTTTAAATTACCTGTTTAACTGTTGTAGGCTACACACTCAAGTGTGATAGCCATTTCTGTGCATTTAAAGTGTTTTTTTTATTGTATCTGCTTTATTTTCTGAACAAAACAAAATATATATATATATATATATACTTGTTTTCCTGCCTTTCTAAGCTAGTATAGTCCAATTTTCAGGTTAGTGCTGAATTCAGGGCTGTGTTCCAAGTTTATGTGTTTGCCCATACCTTACTTGGATAGAAGGAAGTTTCTCTATTCACTGTGAGAGATGGAGCTTTGAGCAGCCTATCTGTCCCTGGAGGAGTGGTTTCAGCCCAGATATTAGTAGGTTATTGGCCATTTTGGGCTAATTTCTATCTCTTACATCTCCCTCCTATAAAACCCGCATTTGCAAGGTTTTTGTGCTAGTATACAGCTCAGCAAGCTCCTGCCTGGTGCCCTGCAGAGTTCTACAGCAGCAGAGAGACAAAAGAGAGACTTTGGAGTGATTAAGTATCATATTTCTGCATTTTCTGTGTTTAAATTACCTGTTTAACTGTTGTAGGCTACACATTCAAGTGTGATAGCTATTTCTGTGCATTTAAAGTGTTTTTTTATTGTATCTGCTTTATTTTCTGAAAAAAAAAAAAAAAAAAAACAACAACAAAAAAATACTTGTTTTCCCACCTTTCTAAGCTAGTATAGTCCAGTTTTCAGGTTAGTGCTGAATTCGGGGCTGTGTTACAGGTTTCTGTTTGTCCATACCTTACTTGGATAGAAGGAAATTTTTCAGTTCACTGTGAGAGAGGGAGCTTTGAGCAGCCTATCTGTCCCTGGAGGAGTGGTTTTAGCCCAGAAATTAGTAGTTTATTGGCCAATTTGGGCTAATTTTTATCTCTTTCATTTCCCTGATATAAAACCCACATTTGCAAGGTTTTGCGTGCTGGGCAGCGCCAGTTAGCTATGGTATAACTATTCCCGGCTCCACAAAGTCTACTCTTCAATTTTTCCCTTGAAGCTAGACAAACTTTGAACTTAAGCACTCAAACCTGGAGGAGGGTTTCAGCCCAGAAATTAGTAGTTTATTGGCCATTTTGGGCTAATTTCTATCTCTTTCATCTCCCTCCTATAAAACCCGCATTTGCAAGGTTTTTGTGCTAGTATACAGCTCAGCAAGCTCCTTGTGCCCTGTAGAGTTCTACAGCAGCAGAGAGACGAAAGAGAGACTTTGGAGTGATTAAGTTTAATTTTTCTGCATTTCTTGCTGCCTTTAGCTAATTCCGCCTAAAACGCTGATTTTCTAGAGTTTCTGTGATTTAAAAAGCTTGTTTCAGCTACATACTGTACTTATTTTACTGCATGCACTTTAACAAAGTCATTTTTGTGTTTAAATCACATGTTTAACTGTTGTGGGCTACACACTCAAGTGTGATAGCCATTTCTATGCATTTAAAGTGTTTTTTTATTGTATCTGCTTTATTTTCTGAAAAAAAAAAAAACAAAACAAAAAAAAAATACTTTTTTTTTCACCTTTCTAAGCTAGTATAGTCCAGTTTTCAGGTTAGTGCTGAATTCAGGGCTGTGTTACAAGTTTCTGTGTTTGTCCATACCTTACTTGGATAGAAGGAAGTTTTTCTGTTCACTGTGAGAGAGGGAGTTTTGAGCATCCTATCTGTCCCTGGAGGAGTGGTTTCAGCCCAGAAATTAGTAGTTTACTGGCCATTTTGGGCTAATTTTTATCTCTTTCATTTCCCTGATATAAAACCCAGATTTGCAAGGTTTTGCATGCTGGGCAGCACCAGGTAGCTAGGGTATAACTATTCCCGGCTCCACAAGTCTACTCTTCAATTTTTCCCTTGGAACTAGACAAACTTTCAACTTAAGCACTCAAACCATTCACTTCTCATCCTGGAACTTGCTCAAAACTCATAGCAAGCACTAATAAACCTTAGCACTAGACCCTCCTATTTGGGCAGATAGCCTAGTATGAACCTATGAACCTATACAGAGGCACAGCAAAATGATAGGCATAGTTTTTATTCAAACTAAAGGGGTGGCGAAAGCCACATAACTATGGGCTAGGCTTATAAATGCCCTTGGGCAGATAGCCTAGTATGAACCTATGAACCTATGAACCTATATACTGTACAGAAGAACAAGGCTCTCTATTCGACCTTGCCAGACAATCAGTAAAACAGTTCACTGTACCTATCCAGGCATGTCCAAAGGGCAGTTTCAGGTGTACTCTTCAGTGCAACTGATGAATCTGGGCATTTTGAAGCAATGTTACAATTTCCTCATGTACACAGACAACCCTCTCCTCCTTCCACCAAACACTAATACATGCGAGAGATGCAATTATACAGCCAAACTGGAGGCTAAGCTCTCTCAACCCAAGACTGGACCAGGCAGTCAAGAGGAGAAGGGAATTAGTTGCATCACACAACCAGTCTCACATAGACCTATGAAACCAGCACTGGCAAAAAAACACACATAAATACATGAAAACATACTCGGAAGCTCTAAATAAAAATCTGCAAAAGCAACAGAGACCTCCAAAGCAGACATCCAAGCAACCTCCACCCCCCAACACAAACCATGAAACACATACTTCACAAAACCAGTGTGCCACACAATCACAGCCCTTAAGGCAAAATAACATACCCAACACACTAGTAATAGGTGACTCTATAGTCAGGCACACTGACGTCCCACTCACTAGGCTGAACAAGGAGAAGGTTACTGTTAGCTGCCTGTTGGGTGCTAGGATCTGACACATAACACAAGCACTCATGTCACTCCAGAACAAGTACAAATATGACTCTGTCATTGTCCATGTTGGTGTGAATGACCTGAGCTGTACCTCCCTGGACTACATGAAAAGAGACACGGAGGAGCTCTCTGATCATGTAGCCAGGCCGGTATGACCCTGACCCTGAGTAGCATCCTGCCCTCACCAAGAGAGATACCACGGTATAGAGAAAAAATGATCAGTTTCAACAATTGGCTAAGCTTCTGGTGTCATTCAAAGGGGATCTAGTGTCTGTCAGCCTGGGATGACATGCTCGACAAGCCACTCTGCTTCGCTAGAGATGGCCTGCACCTGTCACCCTTAGGCTTTCGAATACTGGCCAAGGCTCTTGCCACCCCCATAGTGCCTTTTTTAGGCAAGGCTCAAAAGACAAACCCACCACCGTAAATAGCACAAGTAACAAAAAACTGAGGGTAGTGCTACTCAATGCCAGAAGTCTAAACCTCAAAATACACACACTCGAGGCACTCCTCAGTATGGAGAAAATTGATATATGTACAGTAACAGAGACCTGGTTTAAGGCTCCAGAGAGCACCCCAGCATTACCAGGCTACAACTCATACCATACATTTTGGCCACAAAACTGTGACCGAAATACAAAAGGTGGGGGAGTATCCATATTCATCAAGGATACCCACACTCCAGGTTAGTGGCACAGCACGATGCTTCAGAGATCATCCATGTGCAACTAACAACAGGCGAAACTCTATTTAAATTATAGCTTGCTACAGATCGCCCACCATGTCCCAGGACCCCCACTCCACATTCCTGGAAACACTGGGAAACATAAAGGTCCTACCAAACACCCTGATATTAGGTGATTTCAATTACCCAAACATTAACTGGGAGAACTACTCAAGTACAAACTCCCTTGCCTAGCATTTCCTAGAATTTATAAACTCAAATGCCCTGGATCAACTGGTCAACACCCCCACCAGAGGTGAGAACATATTGGACCTGGTCATCACCAACATGGGTGACCGGTGTTCCACACCGGAGGTCAACCCCTCGCTGGTTAGATCTGACCATAAACTAATCACTCTGGATATCCACATTCCGCCACCACCCCCGGTCAAAGAAACCACTGTGAAAAACTTTTCAAAAGCAAACTTCACATTACTTAAAACCAAGGTGGGAAGTTTCAAAGCCCCCATGCTAAAGGATAATGTTGTCCAAGCTATAACATCCTTTACTAATGCACTCTTTGGGCACCTACAAGAATGCATGGATTGTGCTATCCCAAACAAAACCAAGACTCACTCCTCCAAGAAAAGGAAACCAGTCTGGTGGACCCCTGCCATAAACAAGCTATACAATAGAAGGAGGAAACTAGTACAGAAAAGAGTAAAATCCCAAGAAGGGAAGACATCCCTGATCAGTATCAGCAAGAAACTACATTCCCTCATAAAATCATCCAAGGCTAGCTTCAAAAGAAAAATTGCCATGGACTCCAAAGATAACCACAAGGCATTCTTTAGCTATGTGAAGAATCTAAGTGGCAATTCTCAGATCTGCTCAGAGTTAGGGCAGAATGGCACAAAATACACTGAACTGACTGATATAGTCAACATCCTGGCAGACAGGTTCAGTGAAAACTTCACCCTCTTTCACCCCAAAAGGGCCTATAACTATACCAGAAGAATGTAGTGCTCCTGAAATCACAGACACTCAGGTTAAAACAGCCCTGTCCAAAGCCAAAAACACAGCATCAATGGGACTGGATGGTATCCCAGGCTGCATCCTACATGAGCTCAAAGATGAAATAACCTCTCACCTAAACACACTGTTTAAACTCAGCATCTCCACAGACTACATGCCCACAGAGTGGCGCACAGCAACGGTTATTCCGCTCCCTGAGAACTATCGCCCTACAAGCCTGACTAGCTTGGTCTGCAAAGCTATGGAGTGCATCATCATGGATCTCCTTAACAGAGACATAGGAAACCTCAAAACACCGCACCCTACCCAGTTCAGCTTTGTTAAGGGCAGATCATGCCTCCTATACCTGGTGGACTTCTTTGAGACAGTTACCAAGGCTATAAACAAGGGAAAGGTAGTGCACACAGTCTACCTAGACCTCACAAAGTCCTTTGACACCATTCCCAACTCAGGTATTATAGACAAACTGACCAGCCTGAACATAAACCCCTACATCATGAGATGGGTTGCCAACTGGCTCATGGACAGAACCCACATGGTAAGAGTTGTGAGAGCTACGCCTGACCTTAAACCGGTTACATGTGGTATTCCCCAGGGCTCAGTCCTAGGACCCCTCCTGTTTGGCATATACTTTTCAGAGGTACATGCAAGTACAGGAGGACTATGGCTGACCAAGTTTGAAGACAACTGCAAACTAGGGGCTATAATTGACTCTCTGGCTGACACAAACATCCTCCAAAAGGGTCTCACTGAGGCAGATACCTGGTGTCAAAACCATGGCCTCAAGCTAAATGTCAAAAAGTGCATAGTCATCCCCTTTGGAAAAAACAAAGTACCCACAAATTACCACATAGGTGGTAGCCCCCTAAATACGGAAGATGTAATAAGGGATCTGGGGACCCAAGTAGATAGTAACCTCTCCTTTGATAATCACATTACCAAAGTGGTTAGAAAATCCTTCTATGTGGCCCACCTAATCACAAAAGGTTTGCATCCAGATCAAAAGATGTCATTGGGCCCCTCTACGCATTACTCATCAGACCCATCATAGAGTACAATGCCCCATTTGGGATGTACCTTACAAGACACCTACAACAACTGGAAAGACCACAGAAGTACCTCACCAAGAGGATCACTGGCCTCAGTCAGATGCCCTATGCAGCTCAACTGAAGATACTCCAGCTGTACTCGGTTGCATACTGCCTACTCAGAGGTGATCTCTGCCTGACGTACAAGGCCATGTCCAACCCAGAATTGATGGACATGCTCCACCTAAAGAAAACCATATGCCCTCAAGCCACACGCTCCAGGGATCTAAACCTCACCATAACAATAAATAGGACATGCTGGAGGGATAGATTCCTGTCCCAGAGACTTCCCATGCTCTGGAACAAGATTCCAATCTACATTAGGCAGAGCTCCTCGCTAACCCTCTTCAAGAGAAACCTTGACGAGTGGATGGGAAACAGAAAGTTTACCACAGGAATCACTTCAATGGCTTTGCTGGACAGAGGTACAGGGAACTAATCTAAGGGGGCAGTGAAAGCCAACACATTCCGGCTAGGCTTATAAATGCCTTTGGGCAGATAGCCTAGTACCTACCTATGAACCTATGTTATGTATAGTAGGGGTTATATTTGAGGACATAACCTGGGCATTCTGTGGTTGTGTGTACAGTACTGAAGTCTGTGTACTTATGGTGATTGTCAACAGTGTGTGTATTGTGAATATGTACCTTGGCCTGTGTACAGACTGTGGTAGATGTCATTGTTCTTGGTCCTGTTCTATCTGATGTTACATGCTGCTCCTATCAGCTTACATGTTTGTAGGGCCAAACACACACATGTCCCATACACAGACAGGCATCGGACCACACTGTGTTGTGGCCCAGTATATGTAGGCTTAGTTTGTGAGTGGCACATATGAGGATGGTGTTAATCAGATAGTCCATATACTGTAATATTACGCTAGCTTGCCATATATGGCTGTGGCTGTGTTCACATTGGTTGTGGTTAAGCACTTTCACACAGATGTCTGTTACTCTATGCTGTGACATGCCTGTAGAGCCTGCTATGTATGCAGGTACATGTGTATTCCCCCATAGGAAATGCAAGCCAATGTTGAGGCAGTCTGCTTGTAGCCTGCACAGTGCTTTGTTACATGCCTAGCAGCTTAGTGTACTTACCCAGTGAGATCTCATGTACTGCTGCCGGACCACCATAACAGTCATGTATCTCAGACAAAGCAGTCGGATGCTGTACAGATGTATGTCACTAACTAGTGGGTAGTGTGCGGCCATGGCACCTCTGTACCAATGGTTATTATGTGTCAGGACAGACAGCGGTGTGTGAATGCATAACCTATGGTGGCAAATGTATACCAGTATTTATGTGATATCCAGCATTGAGTTCAACACCGGCAACCCAAGAGAAGAAAAAACTGTGTGAAGCTGCATCATCCACAATTGGTCAGGGCAAACCATTAGATGCTGGGATTGACACACATGTACCCAGGAAAATCTATACAGTTGCTCTCCCCCCTGCTGAATATACAACAGACCCTGCAGAGACCACAGTAGTCAAAACAGAAAGCTCAGATACTGACAAAGGCAGTAATGGGATACATAATAGCTTCATCAAAATGGTCACCTGTTGGATGAACCAAATTTAAATTCAATGGCTGAAGATACTAAGACAATGAGCTGAAAAGACTGGTCTGAGTTTGGGACTAGAATATTAATTGCATTTCATTTTTTTTGTCTGTGAATTGTTGTTGTCTATTGACCGAATTTGGATAAGCAGTATTTAATGGTATTGTTCATGTAAGATATGTACAACTTTTGAGTGGCATGAAATAACTGTACCAATATCTGAATCCTGAATTTCCTGACTGTTGACATCCATCTAAAGTGAATGCTTACTTTCCCAGTGCTGTACTGGTCCCCTGAGCAGAACCTGTACTAACACTCAAAAGAATCAAAGTTTTGTCCTGCTGCATGTATATCATTCCCTGGTGTATCCTGCCTTGAGATTTCCTGAATTTCCTGACTGTTGACATCCATCCAAAGTGAACGCTTACTTTCCCAGTGCTGTACTGGTCCCCTGAGCAGAACCTGTACTAACACTCAATAGAACCAAAGTGTATGTAACTTTTTAGTAAGTTGTCTGCACATCCAATAGCTATATTGTAATAATATGTGTGCATGCTAGCAGCCTACCACAGAACCCATTCAACCTGTTCTCTCCTGTCCCTTACCCCTCGTAGGTGCCTAGCCCTCCTCTGCTAACTGATCTGTCCACTAGATGGCAGCATTAACCTACTTTTAAATACTTTATTGTAAAGTAAATCAAGCTACTGGATATTTGTCTGTCCTACTTGCTCTATTGCCCTGCCCTACCTTCTGTAGCCTCCCTTCTCCCCCTCAATCTCTCTTAGCAAAACTGCATCTTACTCCTGAGCCTTGCTGCTCTGTGCTTACTACTCACCACACTGATTGTTCCTTGCTGACTTGCTCTTCCATTTCCTTGTTTCTGACCTGCTCCATTCGCCCTGCTGGCTCACTCCGCTCCCCTAACCTACCCCCAAATCTCACCCACCCCCAGTGCTCCTACATTTATTCTCTACCTAACATCCCTCTCTCTCTCCACCATCCAGTTCTCAACACTTTCCTTCCACCCCACCTTGCCTCTCACTACCTCACCCCTTCCCTCCTAAGTCCCTTAACCTCCTCTCTATTACATCCAACAGACCCCACCTATCATGCACTCTCCTACTCCTAAAACCTTTATTTCCACATCCATCCTCATCCTTCTTCTACTTCCTCTATACCATACCACCTCTTATACTCACTTCCATCTACACCCTCCACCTCTGCCTCCCCCACACAACACACTTCCACAACATCTCAGCCTCTTTAGTTCCCTCCCACCCTTACCTCCTCTTCAAAGTAAAACTTCTCCCAATCACTACTAAATACTACAAACCCAGATCGTTTCATTACCAGACACTTCTAAGTACAAACCTAAACAACTTATTCCTTATCTCACTTACCTCTGCTTCTTTGATGATATTCACCCTAATCCAGGACCAAACTTCTCTCCTACTAACCACACTAGCTCCCACAATAATTCCACCAATAAATACCTTAAATTCCTCACCATCAACGCCCAAAGTCTAAAAAATAAAACAACCCACTTTCATGCCTGGCTCACTTACAACTCACCTGACATTGTAGCCATCTCTGAAACCTGGCTAAAACCTCATATAAGTGACTCTGAATTCCTTCCCCCTGGATTTCAATCACATTGATCTGACCGCCTAAGTACTCGAGGTGGCGGTGTCACACTAGTCTACTCCAACCAGCTGTCCTTTACTCCATATCCTAATCCCATCCCTTCTTTCAATAATGCTGAACTTGTAGCAGGCCTTCTAAAATTAACAATCATAAAAGCATCTGCTTTATTTCCCTCTATATTCCTCCAGGTAACAAAACCAACACCCTGGAAGACATCCTGTCCTGGGCCTCCTCAAATATTAAACTGGAAACCTAGATATTGGGTGATGTAAATATAGACTGGAACAAAATCAACAACCCTAACCCCACCATGTCAATCAATCTATTTAACTACACTCAACTTACTAACACCATCACTAGACCCAACAAAACCAACCTCCCAGACTCCATACTAGACTGGATCCTAGTATCTCATCCCAATAAAGTGATACAATCTGGTGTCATACCAGACCCATTAGGAGACCACCTCCCTGCCTTCCCCCATCGAGCTTCCCTCACCCCCTCACACTCCCACCAGTTTATTCACACTCGGAACCTCTCTAACTTTAACCCTACTACTTTCTCTGATTCATTCAGGAATACAAATTGGAATCCCCTGAAAACTCTTCCATTAGACTCAGCCGTTGACTTTTTCAATTCAACTTTCTTAAATGTCCTTAACTCCCTAGCTCCAGTAAGAACAAAAAGAGTAAAAACTAAGACCACCCCATGGCTTACCAAAGACACCGAAGAAATTATGCTACAAAGAGATAAAACCTGGAAAACATACCTCCAAACTAAACAACCAGACATCTTACTTAAATACAAACAACTAAGAAACCTTGCCAAAAAACAAGTCCTACTACATCAAAATGCAAACAAATCATGCAAAAAAACCCCAAATATTTTGGAACTCTATCAACTCTCTCCTTAGGCCAGGTACTAAAAACAATCCCTGCCCCGACACCAGCAAATTAGACCTTGAAATGCCTCACTATTCAACATTTTCTTCACTACTTCTATTGCTGAGCTAACCAAGACCTTTACCAACAACAACTCTCAACTCCACCCCAACCAAACATCCTCTCCCTCCTCTCCCCCCTACTTTCGAACTCAAACCCATCTCCACCTACCAAATAAAGAAACTACTCCCTAAACTAAAGCCTTGCTCCAATGCCCCCAACAACATTCCCTCCTCCTTCTTAAAAATAGCCTCCAATGGTATTGTTCTCCCTATTAGCATCCTGTATAAATAGATCCCTACTTGAATCCTGTGTACCCAAACTATGGCACTCTGCATGTATTCTTCCACTTCACAAAGGTGGCAAAAACTGTAATATATCTAATTTCCACCCCAAAGCCATTCTTTCCCCTGTCTCTAAACTCCTTGAAAAATGCATCCACCTTCAGCTCTTGCCATTCCTTACCAAACACCAGCTACTCTCTCCTACCCAACACGGCTTCCGCCCAGGACATAGTACCAACACCGCCCTTCTCTCCTTCTTAAATACTGTCAATTTAGCCCATGACTGCAGTAATTTAGTATCCTTAGTTCTGCTGGACTTATCTAAAGCTTTTGATACCATCTCCCATACCCACCTTCTAAATCATCTGTCTAATCTCAATCTCTCCCACAAAACTCTCTCCTGGTTTTCCAGCTATCTTTCTGACAGGTCCCAGGCTGTCAAATGGGGCCAGGGCACCTTCACCTTCCATCCTACCCCCACTGGAGTACCCCAAGGATCCATACTTGGCCCAGTTCTATTCAACATCTTTATTAACGACTTTTACAAGATCATACCCAATACTAAAATTGTTCAATATGCTGATGATTCTACTTTGATCTGCTGTGCCTCCAACTTAATAGATCTCCAACTACTGACACAAACAACCTTCTCAACTACCGAAAATTGGATGCTCAAAAATCACCTCTCATTAAATGCTAACAAAACTAAAATCTTTCTATTCTCTCCTTCTAAGTCCTCCCCTATTGATAAAAACTCATTCCAAATAACCAGCCATAACAACTCCATTTTAGAGGTCGTTCCCTCCGCCAAACTTCTTGGTGTAACCATTGATGAACACCTAAAATTTAATACTCATGTCCCGCTAAACATAAAGAAAACCCACATAAAACTCGGCCTACTTTATAGAAACAACCACTTCCTCTCTCCTGCTACCAGACTAACTCTCACCACTACTTATCTCCTTCCCTCTCTACTGTATGGTGCCCCTCTGCTTACTAATTTATCTTCCTCACTATCCTCCAAACTAGAAGTTTGTTACAATAAAATCTCCAGATTTGCTACCAAAGCCAAATCTTCCTCTCATCACTGTTCCTCCCTTCACTCATTAAACTGGCTTGAACTCCATAACCAACTTGACGTTCTCCAAATCACGACTGCCTATAGACTACTATTCCAATCTACCAAGTGCTCTACACTATCCAATATCCTACAACCATATACTCCCCATAGAACACTTAGATTTACCCACCAAAACCTAATCACCATCCACAAACCCAAGCGCCCAGCTGGTCAACTTCTGCTTTCCTTCACCTTAGCCAAAAAATGGAATGCTCTTCCCTCCACTCTTAGGATCTGCGATAACCTTGAAAACTTTAAAACTCTTCTTCATTCTCACCTTTACTCAAACAGGAAATGCAACTGTACTCTTCATCCTATACCTCTCAAGGTCTCCTCCACTTTTACTCCTGGATAACCTCTCAACTAGCTAACCTTGCTCATTTGTATTATGTATAAATAACTATACTGTAAAATCTAGCCTAAAGGCCATTTGCATGTCTTTTTCACTTAAACAAAATTGTAATTGTTTGTTTCTTTATGAATGCTACCTGTTTATTTGTCAGCAATGCAAAGTTTCTTAGTAATTATTCATGTAACTATGTATTGTTGGAGCTTTTTTCCCCAGGCCTCCACTGAAAACGGGCTCCCCGAGCCCAGTGGACCTCTCAGGTCATCAAACTGGAATAAATAATAAATAAATAAATAATAATATCTCAATCTACATGGCTGTTAACATCCACATTGTCAGGCTTGGTCCACATGTCTTGCACTAAGGGGTTCTGTGTATACCTCTGGACTGACCAGAGTGTGTCAGACTGTCCACATATATTGTCCATATCTCTGCTGTAGTCCACAGGAGCATTACTGCGCTAGCAGTGGTACTGTACTATGATGTACTTAGGTTGTCTGTCAGTAGCCAATGGCGCACATGTTAAAAGCAGATGTGACCTCCCACACACACAATGTCTGTGAAGACAATCCCTATTACAGTAGCAATAGTCTACAAATATATCTGCAATACATACCTGACATCCCCTTGCACTAAGAGGTTGGGATTATTGGGGCTGAGGTAGGGCTCCACTTCATGTTCAGGACATATGGTGAACATATATGTATATATAATTATCCATATATTTGTACAGATATATACACATATACATATCGACATACATAGATGGATATGTATATGTACATATATATATATATATATATATATATATATATATATATATATATATATATACATATAAACACTCAGATATATACATAGAGCAATATATGTCTACACATATACAGATACAGATACATATGCACATATACGTGTGGATATCTACATATATATCGACAGTAACAGGTATATCAGAATAGATATGTATGCACATATAGTTATAAATATCTACATATATACCCACATAAATAGACATATCTGTACACATAGGATGTGCATACATATATAGCTATATAACATATATCTATGTATATATATATATATATATATATATATATATATATATATATATATATATATATATATGTACATACGAAAGGATGTACACATGGTCATATATATGTTGCACTATACAGATGTGTATACAGACATATGTATGACTATGCATGTGTATGTATATGTAGACATATATCGACCTATATTATATGTATATATCCATATTCCTGTCATGTGTAAACCTCACAGTTGTGTATACCCTCCCAGATGTATCTCACAGTATGTATCTGCTATGTGTACATTATGGTAAAACAACATATGTGATGCAACATTCATATTAATAAGTACTACACAATTGTGGAAGTAAAGGCAATTGTTCAATACTACTCAATATGTGTATTGACAGCTATACTGGTAAAACAACAGCTGTCTTCACAGTGGTCATGGCGTAGTGGTTAAGTGTTGTGACTTTAGTGTACAGGGTCCTGGGTTCATGGGCTGTTCATTTTGTTGCTGGGCAGAACAAGGGCTGTCAGATACAGAGTGTTTAAGGCAGTTTTGAGCAGCTTTAAGTGTGTTTACACAGGTTTGCATGAAGCTAAGTGGTGCTAACAAAGTGTAGGCTCCACTTGCCAGTGCACAAATCAGCTCAGCAGTTATATTGCAGCAATGTTGATACTTGCTAAGCATGGCTTAGCCCTGGTAACCAGTTCACACCACCCAGTCTGATAACATAGCTGGGTAATGACATCTGTAATAAGTGTATGTAATGCCATGTACAATACATGCGCCTATGTGCTGTCATTACAGTAGCAAGAGGTGTGAGTGTCATGTGTGGGACATAGACATATATGAGACCTGTACAGCACTGTTATCTGTGTGAATCTGTTACATAGAGAGGTAGTAGCCCAGGGTATCTGCTGTCACACTGGCATTTAATGTATCATGGCAGTACTACTGTTGACAGTGCTTACCCAGGCAAGAGCAGAGTGCTAAATATAGTACTGACAACAGGCACACCTGCAGACATAGCTGGACTCTGAGGCCTACCTGTTGTATCCCTGGTGTGTGAGCTGTGTCACAGTGTATATCCCTTACTGGGTAATGATCCGACATGTGGAATGTAACTGCAGACTACCGTATGTATAGCACATGTTAGTGAAGGCTTCTGACATGTAGTTATGGCATACATATTGTTGTCAAATGTCTATCTGTCAACACACTCATCCTACTGCATAGCTACTTGCCATGCCAATGTCTCTCAGTCCCTGTACAGATGTGCAGATGGCAGGTATCCAGCTGGGATATGTACAGGCAACCTAAGCTTGACTGACACTGACATGTCTGCCCAGCTGTGTAAGAACTGGCACATATAGGAGATGTCACCCTGTATACACCACATGCCACGGGTACCTCCACTACACTACCACAGTCAACAGAACATACTTGGGTACAGGTCTCCATCACATACACTAGCCATGTGTTGTAATGCATGTTGCATACATGTCAACTTGATCACCTAAGTGGCCATGTGCAGGAGGCACCTGGAGGATTGGCTGATGCATGTCATTCCCGCCCTGAGGCTCACCACAGTAGTGTCTGTTGATAGATTGCCAGTTGCCACCTGGCAGCTGGCAGGATACCACTGAACACACAACCCCTACACAACCCATCTCTCCTTGGACAGTAGATAGATACACAGCTATGACCACCTGCAGCAATGCATCCCTGTACTGACTGATGTGCATGTGTGCATGACTGAATATATCTGTGTCTGTGTGTTAGCACACCTGTACTTGGAAATTCCATGAGGGTCTTCACAACCAATGCAACACCCACTGCCATAGTCAGTTGTGGCTGCTGCTGTATGGGACATTACATGTACCCTATTAAGCTCCTCCCCATACCGGCTACATGAGCCTTGCAGTACCATCACAACAGTATTGAACAAATGGGTTGATAGGCATGGGATACCCATTGTGTTCTGGCATGTGTGTGTATGTGTGCATGTCCGTATATCTGTAGGATACAGCATTCTGAGGCCATATACTCCTATTACAATACCCATTGCCACACAGTAGAACAGATAGTGTTGTTGCTGCCCATAGGTGAGGCATGACAATGCAACACCCTAGTACGCATGTGGCATGTGCATTAGATGCATATCCCTGTAGTACCACTGTTGGTGTATACTATCGGTTGTATCGCAGTAGCGGCCAATGTGTGATGGTGGGTATGGCAGAGTGTCATCATGGGTTTCAGGGAGTACAATATTCACTGGGGTATGTGGGTGCTGTGTACACAGTCATTACACCAAGGTATACCCAGTATATGTCCCATGTACCACATTATGGTCACCATCAACCATACAGGTAAATGATGTTACACTCCAGGCCAATTATGCATGTGCTGTCTGCAGCCTACCTGTAACACATTGGACACATGGTCAAGTTAGTTAGCAGCGATAGGCCCTTGTCTCTCAGATGTGTGTCTGCCTGTTATGTGTCTGCTAATATGTATATGAAGGTATGTCACACTATGTATTGTCCATATACACTCATTACATCCCCCATTAGCATACTGTACATATCTGCGGATGTTCTGCATGTAACATGTAACCTGGGACACACCTCCCCCTAACTGCTGTGTGGTGTGTGCAATGTAAGCCACACACTTCAGTATCACTACATAGCTAGGTAGGGGTCTAATCCCAGTGTTGCCAAGTAACAGTGTGATTGTATGTGGATGGGTGTACATCAGGTTGCAGGGTATATACACACCCCAGCGGGTCACCCGTCCATGTGGCACAGGCAATAACTGTTTTAGTAACCTGTGACGTGTTCAACTGTACCCCAGATATGTCAAAGCCATGGTGTCACCACAGTGCCATACCCCGTTGTGGAGTATGACTGCAGACCATCCATGTGCTGTCACATGTACACCTACAACACATATGGATAACATTATAGGGACCGCAATCAACCAGTGTTACAAACAGCTATAATGCATCATTGCTGGATGGCTACTCTACCTGAAATATATGCATTACACTTCACTCCTTACAACATGTTACACTGCAGTACTGTGGTACACTGTAGTACAGTCACCGTGTGCATCAGAACCATATTAGCCTGTCCCTGCATTGATGGTATGGATGACAGGGATGTGGCACAGGTATCATCATATGAACAGCATGTGATGGTTTATCAGAGATAGAGGGAGCACCATACATTTGACACCATGTGTGTGGGTGAAGGGTGTACTGCAGTCAGTTGGGTGTGGTGCTGTGGTGTGCGTAGGTTTAGGTTTGCCCTAGGTGTGTTCGTATAGTGTGTGGGTATGCATGCACAGAGTTCTGCCATGTGGCTACCCTATACAGGCATTTATGGACAGCTGCAGACGATACCTGGCAGGGTGTGCAGTTCACTGCCTCCGGCCATGGACACGTGGACTGCGCCTGCCAGGGTTTCCATGGGCATGTCCAGGCACAGGCCTTGATGTGCTACTCTCACCTGCTGATGACAAATGTCCACTGGTACCAGGCCCCTCGTGGGACTGGCCAGGACCATGTGCATGTGGCCTGCTGTGGTGTGGTGTGGACAGAACCCCCCCCCACACTGCCGGGGCTGGTACTACCACTACAGGAGCCCTTTGGTGTCCTAGCACATCCAAGTTGACTGCCAGCTTTTGGTGTTGCTGGCCTACATCCACACGGCCGTCGCCGCATGCCCACCACACATTCAAGCACGGACACACCTCGCTCAATGAGGGCCATCATCTCACCATGCCATCTATCCATGAGCTCGGTATAAGCACAGATGGCACCAGACAGTTCACGGATGTTGTTGCTTACAAATGTGAGAGTAGGCCTCTGCAGCCTCAGGCCCTGTCTGGTGTAATGTTCCATACATGCCTGCACTGCCATGACAGCCTGAAACATGCACCTACTGGTACCAGCTATGTCACCTCTGCCAGGAGCATGATATCCAGCAGCCCTACCACGAGCACCCTGGGACATCTGCCTATGTGGTGCCCTGCCGGACATCCAGCTATGCCTGCTACATCCAGACACAGTAGGCATGGTTACCACACTTTCCTGTGCACTGCCACCAAACTCCAGCAGTCCCTTTGCTATGGCCGCTGGTGATGGGCTATGTATAGGCACTGAAACTGTATGCGGGGTTGGGGTGGTTAAAAGGGGGATGTCAAATGATGGCGCCGTGTCAGCCCCTGACAACCCCACCTGTGTGTCAACAGTACTATCATCATCTTCGGTGTCTATATGGACACCAACATCAGACTGCATGCAGGAGGGATCCTGACCCACCTCGCCACCTGTGGGGGAAAACAATAAACACAGTTTAAAACCTGTATAGCATTGCCTAACAGTACACACACATACACACACACACACACACACACACACACACACACACACACACACACACACACACACACACACACACACCTCCATAATACCTACCTGTCCATGACTTTACAGACAGTCCCACGTATATGCCCATGTGTACCCCATCCTGCATCACACTTGTTAACATACACACATTGATACCACTCATTAACATATCAGTCCTCTAAATGCCTACACAAGCAGTCACAACACAGGACATGTTACTACATTACCTGCCTGGCCTGTGTGTAGTGGTTTTAGATGGCCTCACTGCTGTCATTCGGTGTTCATCCTGTGTATGTCCGGACATCATGAGCAGGGCTCCTATATATGTGGGCTACTATATTCTATCCATAATATCACGCACTGGTGTGTCATGTGTATGTAATGCTCATTCCATGCTAGATATACTGCTCAATCAGCCTATCATGTGACAACTGTAATATTTGGATACACTCCGTGGTGTTGACTTGTACTTCCCCAATGCATCTGTAGTGCTGCATACGTGGGTTGTAGGTGACCTCTCTGCTGAATATGATATTAAAGGTGTACCTGGTGTCTACCTTCTCTCTTGATGCCTGTTCCATGCTACAGACCATATTATTCTATCAGCTGCCCTGTGATTACACACATGACTAGTATTCCTGGTGTATAATGTGGAAGTCCATATACATGTACTGCATGATCCCAGAGGGAGGTACTGCTGTATGAACACCCCACAATCACACATGTGCATACATGGCCAGCCACACAAACACACACACATGCATACAAGCATCCTACATGCATCAACCTCCCTCCACTTCACCAGAGTGATCCTACACACACACACTAACTACCCACCAGGATGCACACACACACACATACAGGTGAGGTTGCACAATGATAGTACACGCAGTCCTTCTATTGCCCCTCTGTCAACATGCATAACATATGGTACCCAACAGCATGCAGTAAAGCTATAGTCAATCCATGCTAGCAACAGTATACATGTGTGTGATGCATGTGCTGTGTCACTAGTTGAAGCCCCTTCCCCTGGATAGCACTGCACCCATTAACACGGTATTGCTGTGCACCTGTTCTGCACCCTGCCATGTACTGTGCACCACACTTCACAGGTGTACAGCCCATTGCTGAATGTGTACTACTGTGTTAGTTATGTCAGCTTTAATGCTAACAGCCCCTATGTTTTCCAGCAACACATTCCTGGGATGATATGTGGACAGATGTCATTTGTGAATGCCTGATGTCTGATTCACAGCTCTCAACATCAGCAGACCATGTATGACCAATCCAGTACTCTTCCACTGACAACCATCAGAGCATACCTTGGCTATGGGGGGTGTACACACCCTTATTGATATGATGCACCCATCCTTGATCTGTCATGGCACCACATCACCATATATCTTAACAGTACATGAGCCCGATATGTGACATATGTCCTGTACTTTCACATGTAGTGTCTACGGAATGTGTTAGGTATGGGGATGCTGACCGCAATTCATACACACCATGTGGGCATATGTGTGCACACCCTTATCATGACAGTTTGTCGCACCTCTTGTTGTGTGTACTACAGCAGTCACAACTCCTGGCATGGGTATACCAGAGTGGGCCATCTGCATTTGCCAGTGTATGTTCAGTCTGCCCTACACATGTCCCCCTATTCTGCATGATTGCAAGGTCTACTCATGTGCACATCCCTTGGTGTTCACACACTGCCATCACTATTGCTGTTGGGGTAGGGTTATTGTCTACCAGAGATCCTGAACCTGACTATGTGCAGATACAGCTATTCTTAGCATCCTTAGGATCCCTGCTGCAGTGCACTGGTGTATCATGCTGATACCCCTCCCCCTCCTTCAGCCTTTTTGCAGATGCATGACAAGTAAGCCCTGCACATGCGTCACTTTGCAGTTTCCCATACACTGAACACCACATGTTGCAGCTTAGTCTGAGCTGATAATGTGGACCACTGCAATGCCTTACGCCATAGTGTATCTCTGCATCATTTGCCATTGTCCTACAGGTGTATACACTGGTGTTGCACTGTATATGGGTGCTGTTCCAAACATGTCTCTACTGTAGGCCATGTCTCCCACCATTATGTTATTCCCTGTGGACACATTATGCAATGACAGGATGTTAGTTATCATGCAGGTGTCTGACAACCCCTTCCAATAACCTATCATTGTCACCCCTGTGAAACCATGCATTCCATAGCAACAATACATGCACATGTACAGCATGCATTCTGGGTAGGTGTGTTAGTTGTCTGCATGGAATATACCATCGCCATTACATGCCCGGAGTATTGGCAAGCATCTACATAAACCATACTCACCAGCTACAGGCTGCAGCCTTGGTGGTATCCTGGAGGGACCTACATAAGAGGGTGAGAGATGCAAAGTCAGTGGCCACAACTGTGGCAGTGCTACAGGGTGGGTGCAGTATTACAATATATCAACAGTACATTTCCACAATACTACCGCCTATGGACATCTGTTTATCACTACTATGCAGCAACAAAATATATCTATGACATATCAGATATGCATGATCTACCTGTACCAATGTGGATGTATAAGCAACAGTGGTCTATGGATGTGCCCTGTGGCCTTACCTGCACACTCCTTGGTTGGTGTGAGGGAGGCACCCACCTCCACAAAGGTGTCTGGTGGTTGGTGGCTGGCTGGTTGGGCAGGTGCCATGAGGCTGGCCAAGAGCTCCTCCACATGTGTCAGAGGCAATGGATGGCATGGCCCGCCCTGTGGCGAGGTGATCCCCCTGGACTGCAGCAGCACCCCGACAGGCATTGCAAAGCAGGTAAGAACAATGATGCTGGACCTGCTCATAACTGCGGTTGTGCAGTCTGACATCATTGACAATGTGGACTAGGTTGTTCCACAGGGTGGTCTGCTCCTGCTGATCATGGGCAGCAAGGCCAAACAAAGTTGCATAGTGATGAATGAGTCCATCCAGGAGAATGTCATTTTCCGCTGCTTTGTAGGCTGCCAGTCTCACATGAGACATTGTGCTTGAAAGACATAAAGATGGACACAGGTGTGAGCAAGTCATGCGGCAAGGTTACCACAGTTCTTTATACACATCACTGTCACCCCCCCACCATATTAGCAACAACAAACCGTACACACAACTCAATAGGTATGGCTACAGCATACCTACCAGTGGGGCAGATATTGTACTGTACCACGCTTTGTGCAATGTGTTTGTAGCCATGTTCCCTGTGTGGACACTATCATTGCTGGCCTGTTATAGACTATTCACCTGCATGGCATTGTCAGGGCTGCAATGGTTCCATATTTGCCTGTGGTATGCTTGCTATGTGTGTGCTGCACATCTGACATACTGGGTTATTGCAGTTATCTATGCATGTTGTTGGACATGTTCTGGGATTGTGTAGACTATTACTACCAGTATATGTTCTATAACAGTGACACAATAGCATGTATATGTACTACTGGCCAGCAGAACCACCTTTTCAAACTCATCTACCCATGTTACCCGGCCACATCACATGTGTGTCCCACCCTGGGGCCTCCTCATGTACTGGTCCAGCAATACCATCAGGTGGAACCAACCCAAGAGATGTCCCCCCCCGGTGGCACACACAGACATGTTCCTGTCCCCTGAGGTCAGATCCAGGGTCTGTTCCATAATGGGCTCCACAGACATGTGGGATGTGCTACATCACTCTGAGGCACCCAGTACACATTCACAGGGCAAACATGCTCCTACTGCTCAGCCTCCAGGCCAGGCACCTGCAGGACATGGACTGCTGTTGTAAGTAGCAGTGGGTGGGAGGCTTGTTCACCTTGTGTCCATATTGGGGTCTATGGGGCATCCAAGTCTCAGACCACACATACCATCCAGGGTGTTTACCCAACACATGTGTCACAAACCACCCCTGTAGGCTGTCCTCTATATCTACCAACCCTGACTACCTCCATAACTATACCTGCCATACTTCCCCATATTCTCATTCCATATTTCACAGACAAGGGCAATGTGGTCCCAACAAGGGGTTCATGTGTGACATACCCATCCATGTAGCACACACTGACAGCTGTAGATATCTGTGTACATTGCTATGTGTGCTGTTTCCTCACACATAGCATGCAGCACTGTGGTAGTAATATAGGGGACATGTATTTACATACATATATGTTTGTGTGTGTGTGTTTGTATATATGTAGACATGTGCATATAGGTATATATCTATATATGTGTAGATATATGTGCTGTTGTATACATGTGCTCATATATATATATATATATATATATATATATATGTCTACACATAGGTATCTGTATATTTGTGGACATACATGTATATATATGGGATCACTACATAATCTTGAATGTTAGAAATACCGAATTTCAAACTTTTGAGACTATATAGTCGAAACCCCTAATTACCGAAAGACCAGAAGCACGTATTTCAAAATCCCGATCATCGGGAGTTTGACATTCACGCTTCTGGTATTGCGGTATGGTGGAAGGTCAGGTAAGTATCTATGTTTAAATGTGTTGGTTAACGTTTAGTGTGTAAGTGTGTGTTGTGACTGTGATGTGTGTGTGTGCGAGGGGAATGTAGGTGTGTGGTGGTGTTTTGTGTGTTTGTGTATGTAGTGCGACCTTGGAGTTAGAATATTAAAGTAGGGTGGTGTGGGGGGTGCAGCCACCCCACATGGGGGGGTGCAGAGGGGCTTTCCCCCCTGCTTGTCTGTAGTTTAGGTTTGTGTGTTTGTGTTCTGGGGGACGGTGTGTGTATGTGTATGTGTGTGGTGTATGTTGAGTGTAGTTTTCGGTAGTTTGAATTTCGCGGTTTTGATGTTTCGGTATTTTAGTGTTTCGGGAATTTGGTCTCAGGATTTTGCGCATCAGTAGTTTGGGTTTTCGGATTTTAGTAGTGGTTCTATACATATATATATATATATATATATATATATATATATATATATGTGTGTGTGTGTGTATAATGCACACATATACACATATGCATACCTATATGTCGGTTACATTCAGACGTCAGGTCCACAATCTCACAACACCTTCCTGCACAGCTGCACTGTTCTGCCTTGCTACAACACAAACAGGTTCCGCATATGGACACAGCCTGACATTAGGGGGGTATATGCATGGCCAGATTGCAGGTAACCCTATTACACACCTATGGCATTCCTGCATGCTACAATACAGATTAACCTGAATATCCTGCAAGGGGTGGGCTGTGGATCCCACATGTCCATCATAATTGCATTACTTCCACCACCAGCTATGAGCCACAGTAATATACATACTTCCTATTACACAACACACACTATGATGGCTTACATCTTATCAGTCAGTGCTGCTCTGCACAGTTGATGGGTATGGCCCACTACCCACAGGGATGGACTCTATTGTCTTTAGCAGTTGTTCAGCTGAACATCATTACAACAACAACACCTGAAGGCACTTATAAATCATTCCACATCCTCTATCACATTATTATGGACCAAGTACTATGGTCAGTTACATACATATATACTTCACATACCTGTTATGAGAATGCAGACTCTTCTGGATAGTTTTTATTTTTTTTGTTCTGTGCCTTATATGCACACTCTCTCTCACTGTCTTTCTCTCTCTCTTTCACTCTCAGTCTCTCTCCAGTGAATGGAATGAGCTGCTTTGCATAGATTGCAGCATGGAATCTGTAGGTGATGCACATGATCAGGTGATGGCCTCTGCACTAATCTGTGTCCTCCACTTGCTACCTGCATGCAGCATGCTGTGTAGTACTTCTAATTACCACTGTCATGGCGACCAACTACTATAAATCCCTACATTTTGTGGGAGTGGTCCCTTTACCTTTCCTGTATGATGGACATCCTTCCTGTGTGGGGGATCAGTGTTACAGATAGCAGGTAGCAATACCTCTTACAGGAGAACCTGCACACTCAGGCCAGCTGCATATTTGTAGGAGGTTCCAGAACTACTGACAGACTATGAGTAGTGTTGTATGCATTGTATAGCACTGGTGTTACAGGGTTTGTGTGTACATACTAGTTTAAATTGGAATGCAGTCTGTCTGTATAGCTCTCAACTGTGGGCCTATCCTCTTGATGGCCAGAGGTGTGCCTATTATGTTTTGTCTGTCCACCACACAGGTCTTGTGTCAGATATATCACTGGCAATGTGTGTGTTGAGTGCTATCAATACATGGCTACGTATATTTCTGTTTCTAACTTCATATTCCTGACTAAGGGTTTGTTGCAGACTATCCTGTAACACCAGTGACTTGCTTAGTGTATGACAACAGTTTTACACATATGGGCCTGTGTTCCAGCCTCTGTCCTTCACCTACATACCAGGCTTTGCACATATGACATGTTGTCAGGGGTCGTTATGTAATGGGCTGTGAGTATGTCATGCTGTTATTCCTGCCATCAGTTCACTGCTGTTGTGTCCCCCACACATATTGTGGGGTTGGGGCCATATATGTGTGGGCGTCACCTACACAATACACGTGTGCCCTTTTGCACTCTAGAGCCAGTGTATGGAACAGTGGTATATGGCCCTGTATTATCGAGTCTGTGGGGGATGCACCATAACTAACCTAGGCTGTTACAACATGTGGGGGTATCAGGGGTAAGCTGCCTTAAGGTATCTTGATGTACATTACCATACAATCCACCTTGGGTAAATGCAGGCCTACTGCATCCTGCCATACAGACTGTTCTGTTTGTCAGTGTGATTGTGATGGTGTCAGTTATGTCTTGTTATGTAACAGATACATCCCATTGTGTCAACTGAGGCCTTTACCCCCTAGGGATTGTGTACAGAGTGTAAATAGAGGCTGCTGGACTATACATCTGCATTACTTACTGTTGATTGTTTGGTATCCTGTGGCCCAGTCTGTCTTTACTATTGTACTACTTGAAGGCCTCGGCCTGGATAGCAACATATGTAAACCTTTCCAGACTACTGTATTAGTATAATTGTTTCACAGTTGCATTACTCTGTTTATATGGATGTCAGTGTCTAAACAGCAATATGACATGGCATATATGACTGTAATAGTATACAAATAAAGCTTTCCCATGTATGCAAACCAGTGTATGATGTTATATCCTTTGACCTCTCTGTTGGTATATGTTGTAGGCAACGATTGTCATTTGTATGGGTGGCTCATAGTTTCCATTTGGTAAGGTGGTAACTGTAGGCATAGTGGCTGTTCCATATTGTGTGCACCTTCTACATATGTATCTTCCTGTACATATCTCTGTGTGTGTATGTGTAGTTACATACATATATTTATATATATATATATATATATATATATATATATATATATATATATGTGTGTGTGTGTGTATATCTGTATCTGCATATATATGTCTGTGTATATGTATCCAAGGGATGTTGATTGCTTCCACATTGTACATTCCCTATGGGAGTCAGACTATACTGCATGATATGTTACTGATACTAGACTGACATCATACAGGTGAGATGGAGTACTGTTAACATCTTGTGCCCATGTCGTGTCAGGTCTTGGTTATATGATCTGCAACAGTTGGTAGTGTATTGCAGGGCAGATGTGTTTGGCTGTGGAGGGGATACCTATTTGTACAAGATGTATGTTGTTTGGGGCCTCTCAGCTCCATTAATGGTGCATGTGGACATATATGCTTTTATGTTCCCATTTTTATCTACAGATGTATGTCTGCATATACCTATATAGATATCTATATCTGCTTACACACACACACACACACACACACACACACACACACACACACACACACACACACACACACATATATATATATATATATATATATATATATATATATATATATATACATATTGATGTAGACATATGTATTTGTAGAAGTATACATATGTATGTATGTATGCATGTATATATATATATATATATATATATATATACACATATATATGTGTATATATATATATATATATATATCTACATATATATATATATATATATATATATATCTACATATATATATATATATATATATATATATATATATATATGTATATATCTATTTAGATATTAATATATGTACATGCACATACACACACACATACATCTACATGTTTAAATACATTTCCTGTACTGTTGAATGACTGTGCTGGATGATATGTTTGTGAAAACAGCTGAGTTATATAGTTCTGATATGGCTTAGTGGTAAATCACTTTGGTTATGGTGTGTAGGGTCCTGCGTTTGAACCTTGCACAGGCTGTTTATTTTGTTGCTGGGCAGAACAAGGGCCATTGGATACAGAGTGATTAAAGCACTTTTAAGCAGTTGTAAGCGGGTTTGTGTGGGTTTGCGAGGAGGTAAGCACTGCTAACCTCCGGTTACAGTTTCTTGCACTCAGTTAGCTTCTAAAGTGCTTACCCTGTGTCGGCATTGCTTACCCCTGCACAAACAGGCTTAAACCCTCTTACTGCTGCTTAAAAGTGCTTACTCCCACTTACCACCCACTAATTTCTTTAAAAGAAAAGAAAAAGGGTTGATAGGATAGTGGTGAAAAAGGGGTGCAAAGTGGGAAAGACAGTAGGGAAAATAGCTAGGGATATGCAGGAGAGTGTAGGAAAAGTCCATAGCTGCCCATTTCTTCTACAGCAACAGCTGTGCATATACACTGACTTTGGAGGTAGATTTGGGCACTCAAACCCCTGAGAGTGGTGTGAGGACAACATTAATATGTTGTGATGCCAATTAGACCAGATTACACGTGTCCAGTGGACATGTGTGCGAAATGGACAGCTATGTATGGGGCGATTTTTTTTTTTTTGGGAAGAGATTGCCCTTTTTTTTTCAGGTGAGAGTGGGATGTTGGGGAGGGATAGTAGGTATTTTTGGGGAGATAGGTTGGGTAAGTTAACAGACAAGACAAACAAGATGCATACAGGGGCAGTATATGATGCATGTGGGGGGTAAACACCTTGATGGGAAGGGGTGTTGGGAAATCAGAAGCCCATGAGCCCCCTAGTAGAAACAGTGGGACTGAGATCCCCACCCATGGGCAGTCACCACTGCACCTTCACAGTCCCAAAGGTGGCTGTGCTGGGGGCTGAGTCGGAGAGCCAGGCCGAAACTCTAGTCATGACACGCGGCCCTTGAGTTGGCATAGAAGATCTCCAAACTGCTGATCGAGTTCTCTATGCACCACGACCCAGACATGGTGATGGGTGACAGCTTCCTGTCCATGCTCGCTCCTGGGGGGGGGGGCTTCATCCCCTGAAGCGGTTCCAGGACCAACCGACAAGGAGGTCCTGGGTTGGGCCGCAGACATGCTGGTGCCACAGCCAACTGAGGTGGGACAGGTGGGTCCGCTGGGACCCGCATTACCATACATGCTATGGTGTTTATGGTGTATCAACATATGTGGGTTAGTAATAGTCAACACATTCCAGGGTTAAGTATAACAGCATGCATAGATATTCCCATTAACCCAGACAACAGATATGGAACAGTTGCATAGCAAATGGAACACATGCATATATGGGACCACAATGGTAATAACAGCATGCAGGTACATTGATGGCACCATGCCACCAATGTTGGAGTATTTCAACATAGCACCTGCATGGAAACAGATTTAAATAATTATCAACCAATAGGACATATGTCCCAACAGAACAGTAAAGTCATTACATACCAGTTGATGTGGGTATTAAGTTTATTGTTGGTGATATGGTGGGGAGAGAGAAAGATGTCAATTAACAACTAGTATATTCCTGTAGTTCACATTGCTTTCCTAGTAAGTGCTGTTATCTGTACCTTACAAGTAGTACTCAACTACCCTATTGTCTTAGTTTGGACAGTGATATGGCTGTCATCATCTTTATACATGAACTGGTTTTACCTGCAGTATACACCTGTTACCTGGTATACCTGTGGAGGAAATGTTTGTTAACACTAACTGTTTCTACACATACTCCCAGGTTCCAGGTTGATGTTGTGCACATACCTGTCCATCTCTTTCTGCACAGACTTTGGCCATGTCTTGACCACATGCAGGTGAACCGGGACATATCTATACTATTGCCCTCTTCAACCTTTTAGTGACTTACCACACTCTTATATGGGCTTTCCTACACAGTTATATTATGTAGTACAGTGTGGGTGACAGTGATCAGCAATACCTTATTATTCAGAGCAACTGCAACACTCACAATTCCTTACAATACCAGAGTAAACAGTACCAGTACAGTGTATCAAGCTTTTTATTTCTCGTCACAGTGTTCGTATCCGACGTACCTGCGGGAGCAATGTTTGTTAGCACTACCTGAATGTTGCCACACAAAGTACTAGATTACACATTAGTATTATGCACATACATCTCACTCTGTTACTGTACACACTCTGGTCACAGCTTGACAACATGGAGGTGTAGATAGGACATACTTGGCTTATTACACTCATAACAGTTTCAGAAGTTGCTAGAGTGATAGGTTTCTTCTCATAGATGTGTGACAATCAGATGTATTCCCTGTTTTCTGCCTAAACATCTGGGAGACATTCTGGTCTTATCTGTACAGTTGTGGGGTATGATTCTGTATGCAGCCTACTTCCACTCCCAGGATTCAGACCATGGCTGTGTCTGCTACAACTAAAACAGTGTCCATCAAAATTGTGTGTGCTATATAGATATTGCTGTATATCTCCTATCTGCTTTCTATCTTATAATTCTCCTGTGGTTTTGCATTCTGATCTTGTATTACAACACTCTTATACAGGATTTTCTAGACAGTTATATTTTGTAGGACAGTGTGGGTGACAGTGATGAGTAATACCTTATTATTCAGAGCAACTGCATCAGTCACAGTGCCATACAATACCAAAGTAAACAGTACCAGTACAGGGTATCATTCTTGTATTGTATCAAGTTATTTACCACCAATTAAAAGGTACTGCTATGGGGGCATCTTTTGCCCCCATGTATGCAAACCTCTTTATGGGTAAGTTTGAGTTGGAGTATGTGTATACCAATAAATTTTATAAAAATCATGTTTTGTTATACTACCGCTATATAGATGATTTGATTTTTCTTTGTAGAGGTGGTAGTGAATACATTCATGAGTTTTTTCAAATCTTAACAATAATAGATATAATTTACACTTTGATGGTTTGCAGTTCGGCAGTAAAGTTCATTATTTAGATATTTTATTATCTGGAGTGGTAGGTGATCAGATTTATACCACGGTGTACCGCAAATTTATTGATGGTAACCAGTTCCTATATGGAACTAGTTGTCACCCTCCACACACTTTGTCTGCTTTACCTTATGGAGAAATTATTAGATTATCTAGATTATGTAACAACGAATTAGATTTAGAAAAAAATATTTATGATTGTATTATTATGTTCTTAAAAAGAGGATATAGTATGGAAATATTAAATTCATGTATTAATAAACTATTGGATAAAAATAATTGTAGAGACGTTAATAAATTTATGATTAATAATAATAGAGAAGATTGTAATTTTTCCCCCTATGTTAATAAAGTTAATGTTATTAGTGGGAATAATAAATGTTTAAAAGCTTCTACTCAAGAAATACAAGATATTTATTTTGTTACTATTTATAATGTATGTAGTAATAGAATTTGGGATATTATTAAATATTTTTGGAAATTCTTGATTTCAGATAAAAATCTTTACAAACTTTTTCCAACTATTCCTAAAATATCCTTTGAAAGAGGTCAAAATCGATCTGATAAATTAATAAAAACTTATTATGTTTCTCCCTCTGACAAGGTGTATCATAATTTAGATATATTTGGTACTAGTATTTGCGGCCATTGTAGTATATGTAAATATGTAAAATTATATTTTGATAATATTAATGGAATTCTATTTAGACCTAATAATAATTTTTCTTGCAATTCTGTAGGGGTTATTTACTGCATTAGATGTCCATGTAAATTGTATTATATAGGTGAGACAAAGAGAAAATTTAAAACTAGAATGCAAGAACATATTAGAGATATAAAAAGAGGAGTATTAACTAGTCCAATTGCTTCTCATTTTATGGAGTGTCATAATAGTAATGTTGAATTATTTGAATGTTGTATTTTAGAAAAAAATTTTATTAAGAAAGGTGATGATAGATTAATTAAAAATATTTTGTTATTTAAAGAGATTATTTACATTTTGAAATATAATACAATGTCACCTAATGGTTTAAATTTAGAAATAAACTGGAAAAGTTTATTATAAGTTTTTATTATCATTATTGTTAGTTTTTCTGAATATTAGAAGTTCTCTCTTTAAATAATACTCTGTTTTTTGATTGATTAATTTATGTAATTGCTTAATTAATTATAGTATATATTGGAGTGGGTGTGTTTTTGTAACTTGTACTCATTGAAGGCTATTATGCCAAGGAGCTAAGCTGGATTAAACCTTTTGTGGAACTGGCGTTGTTTTTTGGCTGATGCCGTTTTCTTCTTTTTTTGTTGTTTGTGATTATCATTCTTGTATTTCTGGTCCCAGACCTGTGGGAGAAATGTTTGTTAGCACTACCTGAATGTTGCCACACACAGTACCAGATTCCACATTACTATTATGCACATACATCTCACTCTGTTACTGTATATACTCTGGCCACAGCTTGACAACATGGGGGTGTAACTGGGACACATGTGGCTTCTTGCTCTCATAATGTTTTGGAGAGTTGCTAGTATGCCAGCTTTGTTCTCATAGATGTGTGCCAATCAGTTGTATTTCATGTTTGCTGCCTATATGTCTGGGATCATCCCACTGATTTCCCAGTGGGACAGGTTGACAGGCAACAGATATGGGCCATTTTACTGGACATTCGGGACACATCTGTACAGTTGTGGGGTATGATTCTGTATGAAGACTACTACCACTGTCAGGATTTGAACCATGGCTGTGTGTGCTAAAAATACAACAGTTCACGTCTCAGTTGCATGTGCTATTTGGACTTTGTTGTCTGCCTTTTCAATGTTTTTTTCCTTTTCACTGTTTTCTGTCTATGTGTCTCTCAGTTGTACTAAATGACCTCTGGGGATTACACCAGTCATATACAAGCATTCCTACACATTCTAATTTTGGTGCACAGTGTGGGTAACAGTGCTTAATACAACAGTACTATTACGTGATTGCAAATCTACATTACTATATGATACCAGAGTATACACATGCAGTCCAGCAGTAAGACCTTTATTGTCAGGCTATTATGCTTTTATTTACATACAAACTATATGAGATTCTTCCTGCCATATTCTCTGATGTATGCAGTACTTGCCATAAACAATACAGGTTTTATACTGGCAATTAATTTACTAATACTTTTAGATTTATTATCTATGACAGTACATGCAAGAGTATTACTAACCTTCCTTGCATCACAACCTCTCCAGGCAACAGCCATAGGCTTCCTGGTTTGTGGCCCGCTAACTTGCAGCTGTGAAGGACATAAGAGGAATATTTAGCCATACCTATCCATGATATACATGAGCTGGCAATTATTACACACATAGTGGAGTGATACTTACACACAGCTGGGACAGCCCTTGGCATTCTAGTCTCTTGGATCCACTGCTCCCAGAGGTCCCCCTTATGCTGCTTCAAGTCAGCATAGTGATGCCTGATCTGCTTACCAGTTTGGGGTATGCCAGTGGCACTGGTGAGGTCACGGGCGAGATGATCCCAGGCTTCTGCCTTATATTGGGAACCCTGGTACTGCAGCAGTCTCTGCTCATGGTCTTTGAGAAGGAGTCCTGCCATGATTCTGGACTCCTGGATGCCCCAGCACTGCACCTGGAAGTGCACACCCTCTCCCCTTTCTGCCATGGTGCCTACAAGGGGAAGCTACAACCAGTTATGAGATGCATTACTGCCTGTTGGGTTTAAGTAGGGCCAATTTCCCACACTTTGCCATGATTGGCCGGTTTTGAAAAGGCTAAGTATGGGCAAACCTGTTTACCTATAGTTGGCATTATTTAAAGGGGTATACCACTGGGCACATTAAGTTAGCTGGCCTACACATTGCTTACACCTCCTTAGCTGGCCTGTGCAATGCTTAGCATTGCTTACAATAGACTTTGCATTATATTTTCTTGTTGGCATTGATTTATTATTCATTACATCTTATATATATGTCTGGTATCCATGATTCATGTGTACGTACACTGTATGGGGTCCTTGTGTTTTACTGGGGACTTCAATACTATATTATAATTACACCTCACATTTGGGCTTACTGCTGTACTCCAGTTCACATATTTATGTTATGTAGTGGGTTATAGAACATATGACTGTATACTGATTTCTTTCACAGATTCAGTTTGATTTTATTATAGTGAGGATTTGTTTGGTGATACCTCATTATTCTGTATTGTTGTGATGGCTTGGTGGTTAACTACTGTGACTATAGTGTATAGGGTTCAAGACCTGCAAGGCTGTTTATTTTGTCGCTGGGCAGAACAAGGGCCATTGGATACAGAGTGATTAAGGCACTTTTAAGCACTTGTAAGCGGGTTTGCGTGGGTTTGTGCGAGGGTAAGCACTGGTAACCTCTGGTTAATGATGCTTACAGAGAGTTAGCTTCAATATTTCTTAACCTATGTGCACATTGCTTAACCCCGTGCAAATGGGCTTAAACTCGCTAACTAGTGCTTAAATATGCTTACTACTGATTATTAGTGCTTACACTTGCTTACTAGTGCTTACTCCCGCTTACAACTGCACTGATTTAGACAATAATATCTAATGGTTCTTGGGAAGGGGGGGTCGATTTGGAAGCTGTATGGGGTTATCATTCATTACACATTTTACCTTCCATTTGTATCCATGATTCCTGTGTACATATACTGTATCAGGCACATGTGATTATCTGTGGACTTTGCAACATTATGACAGTGATAGCTCACATCTGCATTTAATGCAGTTCTCCAGTTCACAAATATATGTTATTTAGTAGGTTATGCAACTAAAATATTGGTCATGATGTGATTTGACATGGAAAATAGAATGAGCTGCAGTGGGACTCGAACCAGGAATGCCTGATCATAAAGCAAATGTTCTGCCCACTATACTATTGCTATACTGTTTCATTGGCATATATCTTCCTTGTTATCCTCTTCAGCCATTTAAGCTGCATTAACTGTAGCTAAGCTATGGGCAAACCTGCGCACCTACAATTAGCTTTAATCGGATTCATAAAAAAAATAATGGTATGTTTATTTTCTTTGTATTTACTATTGCTGTTGTACATGTGGGAGGATGTTGCTGGGGGTATGCAGACACCTATGAGCGGTCTTGCTAATTATTTTTGGCCTTTCTGCTGTTTTTCATTGCGGGGGTGTATATATTCTGAGAGCTCTGCTCTCAGACAAGCCTCTTGCACTCTTACATGCTCCGTGTAAGATTAGGAGTTCAGGCAGCTTGCCTTCATTAATATGCATGGCGCGCTGCCGTATGCTCCTAAACAGCCACTTCCGTGCAGAACTATGCTAGTCCTGCATGGAAGATTAGTAAATCTGGGGGAGTGTTTAAACAGTATACAGGTATTTACAGACTGCATGCTATTTTAAACAGTGCGCCTAAATTTGCGGAGTACAATATCTGTATATTTAGAAAACGTGTCCATATATATAGCACCTTACATATAAGGCCACCTTGTGAACCTAAGTCAGTCTAAATAAGTTTTAGTGCCTTTTCTCTGTAGAACATCTCCCTTTATAAATCTCACCAGTCATCTTATTTTACATATTGTATGCAACAAATTCAAGAATCTTGATCTTCCACTCTATCATCCATTCTCTATGCCCACATCCCTTCTCTCTACATAATTCCTATTACCACATTCTTCTTTTTAAAACTCCTCAATTGACAACTAATAATTACCAAAATACTTATTTCATATCCCTTTGCCATAAGTCAGCTAAATCCCTGTCACCAGTTTGCAGCCTTTATTTCACTAATGCTCCTTTACTTCCTCATACTACTCCAACAATCTCACCTTAACTGAAAACAGTAACCAAGACACATCCTTGTGTGTGCTGAGCTCAGTGCATACCTAAACATGCCAGTCTTCTTGACTTTTCACTACTTAGCACATGAACACTACCGATCTGATCCCTACAACAGCAGGGAAGTAACTCTTTCTAGATCTGTAAGTTAATATTGAAACTTCTGTGTCTACTATTGGTGTTTTTTTCATTTGATACTGATTTTGCAGATTGATTTTGCGAGCAAAGAGAACTTGTAGAGTTCTGAAAATTTGTCTGCTGTTAGCTTGTTAGCACTACCAGTTTCAATTGTCTGACTGTTTTTATCTGCTTTAATTACCTCCGTATTGTATGACTTTACACTTGTTTATGGTGAGCTAAAACACACTGTGTACTCAAGCTATTACATACTGGAAGGACCCTTATCTAATCATTCCATCACCGGGGAAGTGACTTCTGTTGGTTCTGTAACTTACCATTGAAACCTGTGTACCTGATATTTTCTTGTTTGGCTTATTTAAGTACTGCTTTGTTACACAAAATTGCACTTGATTGTGTTGAGCTGCAACAACTGCATCCCTGACTTGCTATCACATAGCTGATGCCTCAACATCAATGAAGTGACTTTTTCTGTGTTTTTAAACTACTCTTAAGACTTGCATGCTTGCTAATGGTATTTGTTTTCATTTGTGACTGCTTTTGCAGTGTGTTCATATGAGAATTGTTCTGATGTTTATTTTCTGTTAGTAGTAGTTGTTAGTAGTATTGGCTTTCTTCCGTTTGTTTGCTTATTTGTAACTGATTTAATTGCTGTTGCATTGCTCACCTTTGTCTGTGTTTGTGATGAGCTGCAACATGATGCACAAAAAGCTGATGTTCTGCTAGAAGTGATCACGTATATGATCTCTCCAACAATAGCTTTTTTGTTAAGTTAACATCAAGATTTGCATGCTTGTTAGTGTTTTATTTTTGTTATAAAATGAACTGTACTGTGAAAAAAAATTCTAAATAGACAACCAATGAATGTTTGTGAAATGATCCTTAACAGACAGTGTTTTATTTAAATGAGGTAAGTTTATGTTTGAGCTTTCCAGAATATGTATACAGACTAGTATACACAACATGGATTTGTGCTGATTTACTGAATGCCTTTAAATCAAATAACATTTTGTGGAAAAATCACTTTTGTTTTGCAAAGATTTTTTTTGTAGGGTGATAAGCCCCCCCCCCCCCGCATTCCCTGTGTGGGTGCAGACCCTCACACCCCCCAACATACATACAACTCAGAGTTTACAAAACAGTGGCAAAAGTACAACTTCAAAGATTGCTGAAAGTAGTTTTCAGCTATTTTTCTTCTACCAGCCAGTGTTAGATTTAAATGCATTCAGTAGATTGACAGATTCCCATGCAATATCCACATTTGAATATTTCATTTACCTATCAGGATGTTAGCCATTGTTTTGATATTGAAATAAATACTTTACATCAGTTCCTTTTCTACAAACAAATTTGGTTTCAGTACCCAGATATTTTGAAACCCTTCATTACCAAAAGTAAATTTCCATTGATTAAATTCAACACAACTGCCAACCTTGTTCTTACAATCTCCTACACTGGTGCATACATATATTGCATGATAACTATAAGAATCAATCAGAGGAGGTTAAGAAATATTGGGAAGAGAGAGACTGGAAAAGAAGTCTGTAAGAGAACAATGGGAGAACATATGTATGGCTCTCAAGTATACAACAAAGTCCAGAAAGTTTAGGATATTTGCTTGAAATATACAACAAAGTCTAGAAAGTTTAGGATCTTTGCTTGGACGTGTTTGCGTAGGTATTTATACCCTCAGCAGACTTCAAAGAATTTTTCTTCAGGTAGGTAACAAATGTTGAATGTGTGTTGGGGAAGAAAGAGGTAACTGGGAACACATGTTTTTGGAGTGTAATGAGTTGGAAGTTTTAAAAATTCCCTTAAGGGTACTCTGTCAGTAATATTGGGTGAGCAAATGGCTGTAACTAAGGGAAGGATTCTTTTGAGCTGGGACAAAGGATCTAAATTGCGGAGACATGGTAAGGCCTTATTAAGTTTAACTCTTTTGGCTGCCAAAAAAGCAATTATTAGAAAATAGAAATCAAAGTGTAAACCAATTGTATTTGAAGTATTGAATATTATAAAAGAGGTAAAAGAACCAAAAGAGGGATCTTTAGAAAAGGGAAGGTGCAGATTGCATAAAAAATAAATAGAAATTGTGGGAACAATACATGTAGAATAATGTTCAGGAGGAGGAAGAGGAGTGAAGTTTAAGGGAAGGTAGGAATTCAGCAATTTATGTAATGCTGTACTGATGACAGTTGCAAGGAAAGAAAAGACAGGTGATGTACAATGTATGCAAATGAATAAAAAATGCTAATATGCTTTGTTTTCTTTTTTGTTAATATATGTTTGCCTATGTCTTATGCGATGATTTAATAAAGATGTTTAAAAAATGGAGGTTTGGTGTGTGTGTGTGTGTGTGTGTGTGTATTTATAATGAATGACCCCCCCCCCCTCCCAAAAAAACATTTGAAAACATCCTTTTTTTAAAGTATGTGGGCCTAAGGCTGGACCAGACTTTGTGCTTTTGACATCATGTCAATCAAGCTGCTAGATTAGGAATTAAATGAATGCAGTTCTTTCTTGATCTCTGAAAAGGCTTGACAATGTATACGATATATTTCCATTATACTGTAGTATCTATTTTGCAGCAGGCTTTCATTTTACGTAATGTCACATTAGTGGAAGTATACAGCTGGCAGCTAACAGTGATTTCAGGGTCAAACAGAGGTTAAAACATGCATTTTCTAAGTTTTTTTTTGTCAGGATGGCTCTAGAGAAACAGACCATGTGGAACCTTTGCTAGTAAGACTATCCAAATCTAGAAAACATGCCTTGCTCTGATTTATTCTCTCCAGAGCTTGGAGCTCAAGACTGCGAGAATAGTTATTTCACCATGCTTCACATGCAAGCTATACAGAGAGAAAGGGTATAAGATTTGAATAAAGAAAGCCAAGTTTAGTCATTTCAGACCAGATTTGTTTAGTATGTCTGACAGTACAGTTCGCCTATGACTTTGTCTATGTATATACCTATGTTATGGCTATTCTACTAAAAATTGCTTGTTAACATTCTTGCTTTACTGTTCTTATAAATAAATAACATTAAGCAACTAAAAATAAACTTCTGACTGATTTTTATTCCCAAAGTTCATAGTTTTTGGAACGGACAATATTTGACCTTTTGAGTCAAACAGATAAATCTTTCAAAGCTAAAGTTAAAAAAAATGCTACCTTCTGGGCATGGAAAGTCTCTTATTTCCTAGTTTCAGAGGCTGGGCAACTCTTAGCAGTGGAATCCTACCTTCTTGGCTTGACCTGTTACAACCTTTCTTTCATAGCCTCGTAACAACTTTTTCTAAAACAAACCACATCTTCATACAAACTCCATTGGAATCTATTATTTTATCACCCTATCACCCAAAACAGAAATTCAGGGTTTATTCCTTACTACGACAAAATGGCTAGATATTCAGCAACATGCTAATATTTCCATAAATTCATTTCTTCTTAAGCACTTAGCTGTAAACTCCATCCATTTCTTTACCTCATCAAAATTTTTATAAATAAAATATTGCAACCACCGATAGACTCCCCCACTCTAAGACAATCCCACAATAAACTGCAATGTAGAAATCAAAGTTTTTCACTCTTGGAGTTATGACCCCCCAAACACACACACACACACACACACACACACACACACACACACACACACACACACACACACACACACACACACACACATATTCTCTATCTCCCCAAAAACATTTTTTGCAAAGTTCAGAAACCTTTTCTTGGAATGATCTCAGTATCACTTTATCAGTTAGATATTACACCCACCACTTTTCTCCCTTAAGTATTGTACCTCTATATTATTAAGACACTGATTGGTTTTGTAACACTGTTACATATTGTACATAATTATATGTAAATGTTATCATTGTCACTGAACTAATGAACTATGTGAATTACTGCATTATTAAAAGCAGTTATATTTTAGTTGTACATCATATACAACCTAGAGTAGATTTTTTATTTTTTTGGTTTACTATCAAATGACTGAAAATCAAAAGACTGAATCCTAAAAAGAGTGAAAATTCAAAATATTGAATACATTTTTAATGCAAGGGGCAAGCACCCCTGCTCCCCTCATGTGGGGGGCTGCGCCCTCACATCCCCTGCTAAATATATATACCAATTCCAAAATTGCACAACAGTGGAGAAGGGGCAAATTCCATCATTCAATATTTTGAATTTTCAACTTTTGGGGATTCAGTCTTTTGATTTTGTCATTTGATAGTAAACTATTTTTTTACCTGACTTGACAGTTTCTTTAATGTTTGCTAATCGAGTTCTTGTGCTGATTTTGTGCTCTGCACATTGGTAGTCCTGAAATTATTATTTGGAATTAGTGCATTACATAGTTAGCAAATTAAAATGCATAAATAGGAAGAGATCTTTTCTCTTACATGTAAGTAGTTATACTCATGACTATTGTCTATCCTCTATACCATAAATACACATCATTTGTATGGTGTTCCTCTGCTTTTGGCAATGTTTTACTCTTTTGTCAGCACATTGACTTCAATCGACTTTTTATTTCACATTCTATGCCTCTTTCGTAAATTATATTATATTGTATTAATTATATTGTATCATATTCTGTACTTTTGATATTGGCTTATGCTTATTATAAGGTTTATCATTCTAGTTTCTTTTTATAAGTGCATTTTACTTAATTTTTGTGCATACTCCATCCTTCATTTTTTACTTTTACTATATTGTGTAATTTATATTATATTTATCTTTGCTCAATTAAATTTGTATGTAATTTTTCTGAAGCTTTTCTCCTTGGGTCTCCATAGAAATTGGGCTTCTAGCTCAGTTGGACTAACTCGGTTAACAAATGTCAAATAAATGAATAGATACACAGATAGATAGATGAGATAATGTTTAAGCCATTGATCTGCCTAGTCCCACTAATCATGATTTATTTTAGGGTGGATCAGAGGTAGTACTCTTACTGACAAGGGATAATTTTCCCAGGACACAGGCGGTATTCCACAACTCTTTTTGACTGTCTTTTCCAGTCAGGTAAATAATAAATGCATACAAGCGAAAGATAGAGAGAGAGAGAGAAGATAAACATAAGTAAATAAAATAATGCCATTGTGATGAATACCAGTGTAACTATGGAATTAAGTCTGGGTAAGTTACTTGACAATGTACATTTCTGGAAAGGAATAAGCCAAAAAAAAAACCAAAAAAAAAAAAACAAAAACTTAAAATGAGGATTTGTGGAACCAGATGGTGCAGAGCACTTTTGGACAGGTCTGAGGATTTTAGATTATCTGTCTGATACTGATGAGATGGGAAGTCTGCAAGGTTTGTGATTGCCTTTTGTCTATTGAGGACAGTGCTACCTCCTACAGCGGTCAAAGTAACTGTCATCTAAGCTCTAATTAGGGACGGAGACTATTACAGTCATTCTTCTGAAGATGAAGAAAAGCTGCCGTAAGCATATAACTAGACATTAGTTCTTTAAAACCAGGGCAAAAGTATTCAAAATAGAGAAAAGAGGTAATTATTTTTCATTTAAAAACTGATATAGAAGACGTTTGCTAAGCCATTCTAAATCTTATTCTTATTAAGGACATTAAAAAACTATAGACCCTGCGAGGATTCTGAAAGGGGTCATGGCGTTTTATGACTGAAATGGGTATGGAAGAGAGGCAGTTGAAACACATTCCTTACACTATCTCAAGCTTCAAACCTATAATGCATAATTATAGGCAGTTGAAAAGGTACTATTTGTAAGAAGTGGGTAGACATTAAATTAAAAACTTCCTTTAAGGTATACTGTACATGGAGAATATTGTTACATAAATGATTTACTTATTTATACAGTTTAACTGGGTCAGAGCCTTGACCGATTGGAACAATTACAGGCTCACTCCCATATCATGTGGAAAAAATAAAAATAACTTATGCTGTAAAAGAACACATTAAAACAAAGGAGTAGTTAATATACAATAGAAAAATGATTTAGAAGGTAGTCAGCAGAAATCACTATGTACAATATTTACATCAGTTAGAGCAGCGATGTGTTAGGAGTTTGAGAAGGGATGCTGAAGTGAGAATGATAGGCAGTATGTGTCAGAGATTAGGGATACTAAGTTATATGATTTGAAACATAACATTTGCAAACAACGTGTGCAGTGAAATGTTCTTTAAGTTGTGCTCTAAAGGAGGAGGAGTTAGAGAGTCTTTAAGATTTGAGGGAAGATCCCTCCAGAGCTTGGGTCCAGGGGTAAAAAGGCCGTGGTTAGAGCACTGAAGTCTGGTTTTAGGTGATTGCAAGAGAGGCATTAAGTGGCTATGAGATCTAAGGTTACATGATGGAGGCTAAATAAGCTAGGGGAAATAGAAGGGCAGGAGTTCTCTTTTCAGTAACCAGACAAGCTGGAAGACAAGCGGTAGATTGTCTAATTGTTGAACTGGATCCAATTGGCTTTACCTAGTGTGAGACAGTGGAATTTGTACTTTGGGGAAGGGGTAATGAAGTGGAAGATGGGGATGGACATTGTTTGGATGATGGTAGAGTTTGTTTTAGAGGCAGATGCTAAAAGATGTAGGCAATACTTTTTGTTTGGGCTAGAAGAATACCTTTGCTAATAGCATTTCTTGTTGTATAGGTGAGGAAAGATGAGATTTTGTTGACCCAAAAGAGCAGGGAGTTTATATTCTTCCAGGTATTTTTGAGATGGTGGTGAAAGTTAAGTGAGGAATCAGTCCAGACTCCTAGGTCTCTGAAAATGTTTATCTGCTCAATTGCACTGTTAAGGTGGTCAAGAATAAGAAGTGAACTGGGGTTCTTTTGACTTTTGGTGGAGGTTACAAAAAGCATAGTTGTAGTTTTTGAGGTGTTAAGTAATAGTTTTTTTTTTTTGCTACTGAGCCAGTTAATTAGGGAGAGGAAATCTTTTTGCAGATCATATTGAACTGAGTAGGTTGTGCAACTGGAGCAGAGGATAACCCTGTTATCAATATATAGTAAGATTGGAAGATGGGAAATGTTGAGTATAAGCTTATTTATAAAAAATGGAGAAAAAAAGAGAGGCCAATATGGAGCCTTGAAGGACTCCTTTAAGTAAGGAAGTGATGCCTGATGTACTGTTGTTAAAAATGACTGAGAAATGTTGGCTGGATAAATAACTTTGGAACCAGAGAATAATGTCAGAATTAACCCAATGTCAGTGAGGTGGTTAAACAGGATTGGGTGAGCAACCAAGTCAAAGGCTCATATAAGTTCTATAAATATGGTTCCAATAAGGATGCCTTTGTCCATAGCTAAAGGGTTGTAATCAGTTAAGGTCCAAAGGGTAGTAGACCAAAAAACATGTTGCCTGAAAGACAGAAGGCAGTATTGACATATATAGTTTGAAAGTTGATTACAGACCAACTTTTCTAAGATTTTTTCCAAGGTTGGCAGGACAGAGATTAGGCGGTAATCACTGGGAGCTTGAGTTTGGATTATTTGGAGAGAGATATGATTTTTGCCATTTTCTATATATTGGACATACTATTTTCAGTTAAGTAAAGGCTGTAGATATGTAGCAGAGGAGTAACAATGTACTCCTTACACTGGAATATGAACCAGTGGGCAAGTTTGTCTGTACCTGCAGGCAAGTCAAGTTTTAGGTTATCAAGAAGACGTATAATATCTTTGGTTATGATCTTTTTAAGGTAGAAGAGGAGAACATAAGAGGTAGGTGAGGTCAAGTGAGAGGTAAAGTATGTAAGATGATGGAGAGGAGGGTGGATAAGTGAGTACTAAAGTCTGAGGATGTGTGTGAGAGAGAGAGAGAGAGAGAGAGAGAGAGACAGAGAGAAGGAAGAGTGAGCACTGGGAGGAGTTTTATGAACTGTTAACTGGTTGGCCACTGCCCAGAATTGTCTAGTGGAGTGAAAAAGATTTGTTTGATGTGTTCTCATGTGACTGCTCTTATGACATCTAATTGCTTGTTTGGACAGATTTATGAGGATGGTGTAGTGTTGCCTGGTAGAATGAGTTGGGTCAGACTTCCAGGAATGCTATGCTTTGTCACTGAGAGTTAGGAGGGTTTTGAGTTTGTAAGTGGGTCAGGTGTTTTTCTTAAGTGTGTATAGTGTTGTAACTATAGGAAGGAATGAATCCTGCAGATTACAGAGAGTTGGGTGAAGAGCTGGGCAGTATCATTAGGGTTTGAGAAAGAGAATATGGGTCAAGCTGAGAGAGGATAGATATGTTTTAGTCTGGTAATGTTTACATGAGATTTATTTTGAAATGTAATGAGTTTTTTAGGGGACTTTTTGCAATCGAGGTGGTTGGTGAAACTCATAGGACAGTGATCAGTTAGGCTGGGAGGGTGGATAGACATATTAGAAATAAGTGAGGGATTGTCAGTATTATTAGATCAAGCAGTGAGTGATGTGATGAGGAAGGATTGGGTCTGGTGGATGCTGAGACAAGTGTGAGATTAAATACATTGAGAAGTTCAGGTATACAGTTTTGTGAGGGGCGAAGGAGGCTGAAGTTAAAGTCATCAAGAAGAATAAGATTTTTGATGCTCCAAACGGAGGAGATTAAGTCCTTGAGTAGGTTATTAAACTTTTGTAATGAAGAGGAGGTAGGGAGATAGGCAACAGCCAGAAGAATTGGAGAGCTAAATGGAGACTAGGTTTGTATTAGTAACCAATATGAAGGGGAATCTGAGGAGGCATTACACTGAGCAAAGCATGTTGATGTCTGACTTGAAAATATAGAGAGTACCTCATTCCTGCCTTAATCCTGGCCTGGCATCAGGAAAGTCATAGCATGGAAAGAAGTGGTGAATGAAGGGATCGTGTGGCTTAAGCCAGGATTATGTGATAGCAATGATTTGGGGATTGTGAATATCGATAAGAGAACTTTGTTGATCTATTTTATTTTGAATGTTTTGTACATTAATAAGGAAGCAGGGCAAGGTGTTTCTGCCTTGATCTGACTCGATGTTATTAGGTATGAGTAAGAGGAGACATATGAGAGTGACCTTTATGAGGAATTGGGGAAGTTGTAGGGGACGTTTGATGTTAGATGGATACTAGTTGTAATGGCAGAATTGTGTATGTATAGAATGAGATGAGGAGTATATAGGATAGTGGAGGGGAAGAGTGTAGGGGGGGGCTTGTAGAAGAAGAGGAGGGTAGAGTGAAAGGGAAGTTGTAGATAGTATAATGACTCTAAAGTAAATGGTGGTGAAATACATTTGTTTGAAGTGAAGAGGTGTGTGAGTGGTGAGTGTTTGGATGAGATAGGCAGCAACAGGAAGAAGCAAAACATAAGAAAAAAAGCACAGAGAGTGGCAGAGAGGATAAATGGTTCACTTAACTCAAACACAATAGTCCAAAGGCACATAAAGTGAACCAAAGCAATGCAGGATCCAATAAAATATAAGGAATGGCATATTTTATGTGGGTTTACCACCGTTTATGCAAATACACTGCAGTCAAACCCACCAATGCTCGAGTCGAAATCCCGAAGGTTTGCATGTTGAATGGCTAAAATGTTGCAATGAACACCTAATGCAACATTTTCGACCACTCTACATCCAAAATGAGTGCTAACATGGGTCCAAAAGGGGGAGCGGGATTGCCATTCGATGCAGTCGCATTCAGTATTTTGCTTAGTTGCTGCACTGCATTTGATACACGGATGGCTGACATTGTGTCTGTCAGCTAAACAGTGATAAACCTTTTATTTGACATTGTTGCAACAATAAATCTAGTGGGATATGGTGGGATATAGAAATAAAGTATGTATTCCTGTTCTGGAGGAAAGTGGGCTATGTGTCTTTAAATGGGAGGAAAGGGTGGGGAACAGGCTGAATAAATGAATGAGTAAGGGGGGTAGCTGGAGAATTTATGGTGGGGGGGGCGAAGCAGGCAGAAAAATGTGCTGAGCTTGATTGACTCAGTTTGAGCAAGCTCAGAAAACCCACAGCAGATCAGAGTTTATAGCTGCCTTGCAGCCAGGTAAGCAAGCAGTAATGTCTGACAGGATGTGTGTTAATGTGTAATTAACGTCCACCCAGGGGTGTTATAATGCCCAACGCCACAGGTAGAGGGCCTCTACACCCCTGGAATGGCATTAATTACATATTAATGCACACCCTGGAGGGCATTATTGCACTTAGAGAATGGGCTGTATGTAAAATTATTTTACTTGCTTATTTATTTTTTTTAAGTACTATATTATTTTTTTACAATAATATAGTGCTTAAAAAAATAATAGCAAGTGAAACAGAATTTTACATATAGCCCATTCTCTCTTCCATACACACATACACAGTCTCTTCTGCTTTCACACACATACATATACACACACAGTCTCCTCTGCTTTCATACACACATTCACTCACACAAGATCGGTCTCACCCTCTTTCGCAATCTCTCACAATCTCCATCTGCTTTCATACACACATTCAGTCTCACTCTCTCTCTCATACGTAGTCTCCTCTGCATATATGCATTCACTCACACATCACTCTCGCTTTATCTCTCTGTCTCTCTCTCTCACACACACACACACACACGCACACACACACACACACACACACACACACACACACACACACACACACACACACACACACACACACACACACACACACAGTCTCTGCTTTCATGCATGCATTCACACACACATGCAGTCTGAAACATAAACACACACTTTTCTGTTTCGCTCGATCAATCGCTCTCTGTCTCTGTCTCTCCCTCTCTCTCTGTCTATCATACATACACTCACAGACATGCTTTATTTAAATTTTTTTCTTTTTTTTATTTTACATTCACTAAACAGCAAAAACACTGCTTAGCGAGTGTAAAAATAACAGGTCGCTCACTCTCACTTTCACTGACATGCACACATACACTCAAACACAGACATAAAAACACACACATACATACCGTTTGTTGTCTTCCTTTTTTATATTTCACATTTGCTAAACAATAAAAGCACTGCTTAGAGAGTGTAAAATAATGGCGCCATTCCGTTTTCTCAGTCCAAGGTCCACGGCAGCTTGATATGCTGCCATGAAAAGATCGACTCATTTTTCAGTGGGCATTACTTGTACATTAATACCCTGCTGGAGAATGCTCGTTCTCCAATCAGGGTACTGATGTACAGTAAGCCCATTGTCTAAACAGGAATAACATATCAAAAACAGACCACAACCAGTGTGCATTAGAGTATATTGCTACTTACCTTTCAGAAACAATAATTATAATAAAATATCAAGCACTGTGTGGTAAAAATGGGAAAAGTGTAACAGCAAAGGCACTTAAGCAATTCTCACAGTTGTACAAAACAAAACAAACAAAAAAAAGATGTTTTTGGACTTTCAACATTTTAGGAAAGTTGCTGCAAAATAATATAAAAGTAGGCTTTTGTTGTTGCTGTTTTTAAAGGGGGGGGGTATCTGTTTGCTTGAAACAAGCTTGTTAATAAAGGGGGGTGCATGCCTTTTTAAAAACTTGTAGCAAAGCCAAACACACTTCAAGCAAAGTTGCAGATCAGATTTTAAACATTAAGGAAGTAGATATATGGCATGCTTCACCGATGGGAAGTACACAGATGTAGGATAGCTACAAAAAAGATGGGATGCAGAACTGTTTTTTCAACTAGTTTACTTAGAGCAGAAAGAAGTATGTAAACTGTGTGGGAGAGAGAAAATGTAACCAAAAAAAAACATTTTGTAAAAATGTAAATGTAAATTATTTTAAAATGTGACGAGAGAAGGCTAAACATTGAAGAAGAATTGAATATTACTGAACAATAAGAAGGAAGGACAGAAGAAATTGCAAATACTGTGCTTGTAAATGAAAACGAAGAGGTGGATATTATAGAAAATGTTATAGAAAGAAAGAATACTTTTTCTGGCTTAGAGCAGGAAAAAGAGGATGCTAGTACTCTACAAAGTCTTATGAGGCAGATACCTTAGGCAAAAGGTTGGGTGAAAAGGGAAAGAAGTAAAAAAGCCAGAAGTAAAGGAATGTTGGTCCTTTCATTTTTTTTTTTGTCTGTCCTACTTCAGAATGCTGATTTGAGAACTTTATTAGGAATTGTATGATATTAAAATGGCTTAGGGAACAGAAAAACATTATTGTCTTCATCCAACACAAATGTTTATAGAAAGGAAATAGAACTGTGTTAAATATATGTGGGGTTGTAAAGCCATTCATTTGGTGGCTGTATTAGAATGCTCTGGAGTGCATATTTAGTAGCTTGGTGATTTCCTACTTTGAACTGCTTGTCTTAGTCACACCAGTGCTGCAACACCCAATGTTACACCTGTAGTGAAGGTGGAGCTATAGACAAAGACTACATCATTTTATCTTTGCTATCCAAGAAATTCTTTATAGTTTTATAGTGGGCAGGGATATAGTATGGGCTTTAGTGAAATGGTATGGCCAACAGCCAAGGACTGGGCGGATGTATGGTTTTCCTAAACCAGTGGGTACGAAAGTTGAGGACCAGCCAGAGACAAACTAGGGTCATGTTGGGTTTTGCATTGGGGATACTTGAGCAGTTCCTCAACATACTCTTCACATGTGTGGAGGGAGTCTGAATCATGCATGCCTTCTATGAGATTAAATGTTTTCCTGAGGTACATGTGTGATAGATTGTACCCATGTTGCCATTAAGACCCCATCTGGACCATTAGGGGGGTGGGAAGCAGTACTGGAACAGGAAGGGCTACCATTCCATCGACTGCCAGAGGTGTGATGCATGGGATGCATCACCAGTGCCTCAGCCCAGTATCCAGTCAGTGCCCATGATTCTCACATCTAGCACAAAACTTCACTCTACCACCTCTTCCTGCATGCTATGACACACCATGAGAAGTTCAGCCTACCACCTCTTCCTGCAAGCTAGGATACACTATGAGAGGTTCACTCTACCACCTCTTCCTGCATGCTAGGACACACCATGAGAAGTTGACTCAATCACCTCTTCCTGCATGATAGGACACACCATGAGAAGTCCACTCTACCACCTCTTCCTGCATGTTAGGATACACCATGAGAAGTTCACTGTACCACCTCTTCCTGCATGCTAGGATACATCATGAGAAGTTCACTCTACCATCTCTTCCTGCATGCTAGGATACATCATGGTCACCTTGTTGCTAAGTGCAAACTTTTCTCTTTATAGTACTGTTTATAGGTATACTTTGGAAAAAATATTGTTTAGCAGTACCACCCCCCTTTTGTTATGTCCACTTCTCCTTTTTTTCTTTTCCATGTGAGGCAGGTGACCCACACCATAAGGGAGTTGCTAACACCAATCTGTCCCAGACATGAATTATCATTGATAGTGTTTGATCTGCTGAAAGCCCATTTCCATTGCCTGGACAAGTCTGGAGATGCCATACAGTATGACACTGTTACTTCATGAATCAGTCAGGAGTATAACTTCCCCATGATGGCAGCTATTGCTCCTTCCACCAGTGATAAAAGTGATGGGGGCCAGCAGATGGTAGTAGCACTGGAGGTATGTGGCAGGAGTATAGAGGGATTAGTGGCAACAGTGCTAATTTTGCTGGTAGGAGTATCTAAAATTGTAATGACATATGCATTGGACTACTTCTACATTCCTCCTACTCTAAGCACAGAAGACTATTTTAAGTAATAGCTTGCATGACTATATAAACATGTGCCATTGTTTTACTTACTTTTGTATTCCTTTCCAATTGATGTTAACAGTTATGCACTGATATTAGCCATACCTGAAAATGTAAAGCTTTGTTCATTGTGGTCTGCACTGTCAATTGTAAATCAAAGGTGTCATATACCATGTCCCCTAAGGACAGTATGGGTGATAGCCTCAGTGACTGTACTCCACAAATAATGACTACATGACCGATGATGACACAAAAGGCTAATGTAGGTAAAATGACTAAGGCTACATGAGGGGCAAGCTGTGGTTATGGTTCACAAGCCAGGAACATGTGTGAGGTATTACCATTACTTAGTTACACAAATGTGTGCTGTATATATCAATGTAGGATATTAGCAGTCAATTGAGCTTGAGTAAGACATAGTCTAGTTCACTGTCAGAAACGGAGGCATGAACAAAAAATGCATAATCCATTTCACCTGGATGTTATGTCCTCCATATTTTTACTAGCCTGAAGTCACTAGCAAAATTTTGAAAGGCACAAATTAACTTAGATAACCTATTCCTGCCCTTAGGTAACCTGTTGATCATATCATCCAGAAAAATAGTGCAGCCACCCCAAGGGGTACCATAAAATGTAATTCTCTCATCTAACTTAAAGTTTCACTAAACTTTCTCAAAGCCTCAGGGTCATTCTCATTTGGCCCATAAAAAGAATAAGTATACCCTGAGACAGAACACTCTTACTTAATACTTCTCTTCATAGTTTATCTTTATATGCAGTCTCTGTAATCCAGTGAAGGGATTTATGGTACAGAATAACCACCTCTCTTTGTGCCGCTCTTTTATAGCTAAATTTACCCCTTAATTACCAGTGCTTTAAAAAAGCTGCAGTGCATAAGCTTTGCTTCTTAAATAAATACTAGCTGCACCCCTATTCTATACCAGAAGTTAACACAAACTCTCTGTTGCATTCCATGGAACACTTCTAACAAAACTATAATCACCATGCTTTGTATTGTGCCCTCTCTTTGGGATATTGAACTGTGAGACAGTATAACTGGAAACAAGAGACAACCAAGTCTAATTACACTATAAAACTATTGTACAAAAAAAGAAAAAAAGTTTACACTATCAGTATGAAATGGGAGCAACCATCCAGTGGTCAAAACAAAATAATATAGTGGTAAATATAACACCACCTAAGGAAACCCCCAAGATTACAAAATACTCTATGACCAGATAATGCCACTCCCCCCACCATGTCACTAAGGATAACTATAATCTATTAATTTTAAAATAGTAAAGCATTTTATAATTCAGCAAGAGGGCATTAAACATCAGACATATTTACAAATATGAAATAATAAACATGAGGAGTACAACAGCACATCCTAGGTACCTTATAATTTGAAGTTACAGAATTACTTAGCAGAGCAAAGGAACAAAAAAGAGAGCTGGCATTTATAAAATCACCTCTTGCACAACTGTTTATCCTTGACCTCAAAGAAAATATCATGAAGAAAGAACTTGCCTTGTTGCTCAAGTTTGTATCGATCCATTAGTTGCAGATGTCATGGCTTGTAAAGTATAAGCCCTATTCTGTGACTTTACAAACTAAAGAAGCTCCTCTGGAGCAGGGTCAGTGGTTGAAAAGTCATTAGAGAAAATCACGTTGAATATCTATTCTTTATGGCAATACATTCATGAAAGAGAAGCTGTTTAATCTCCTCTCTCCCCAATGCATAATTGCTAGAAGGCTTTACAATAGTATGATGTTTTTGCTTGTTTCATGGTGGGGATTTACCTGAGGAAGATCTGGTCAGTATGATGGCTCTCTTACCCTCCTTCTGCGTGACTCCCATTTCTGTCTCAGTCTCTGAACCAAAATATCCTGAGCATAAGGTGAGACCCAGCACTGTACTCAGAAATCTAGCTAATATGCTTGCATAAAGCTTGATGGAAAGTTTCAATAAACCATTGCATAGTGCAAAAGTGTCAGGAAGACTGGAAGACAGTAATTGCGGTAACATTGTACAATGAGTAGCAGAACAAAAAAGCCTGGGAACTATAGTCCTGTTAGCTTAACAGCAGTGACAGGGAAAATCATTTAGAAAATCCTGCAGAGAAGGATGGTAATATTTCTAGATGCTATTTATGGCCAGAAACTGTCTGCTAAACCTGATCCAGTCTAATTATTGGTTTACACCTGAACTTCCTAGGGGAGTATAAGTGGATATTGTCTACCTGAACTTTAATAAGGTCTTTATCTCTGTTCCACACAGGAGACTGATAGAAATATTAGAAGGAGTGGGGACAGGACCAAGACTAAGGAAAAGGATAACCGAATGATTGAATGGCAGAACACAGAGTACTGTGGTGAGATGAGCAATGTCTGGATATAAGGATGTGACAAGTGAAGTGCCACAGGGGTGTCTCTTGGGTCCAATACTCTTCAATATGTTTGTTTCAGACATCTCTGAGAGAATAAAACATGTTTTTACCTCCTTTGTTAATAGCAATGGAGTATGGGACAATAGTCTAGTGAAGGCTTTCTAAAGGGTGAAAAAGTTGCCAGAAAGGTGTCAAGTGAGGATAAATGCAAGCAAACGCAAAATACTGCAAATAAGTCGCACCAGCACTGGGGTGTAGCATCAGCTGGAGGGAAAAGAACTGATGACAAAAGAGTAGGAAAAGGACCTGAGGGTGTTGATTACATCTGGACTGAAATACCAGGAGCAGAAACCTCATGGTGACCGATTCTAGGGTCAGAGGGGTAATGTTTCCACTCTACAGGGCCACCGTTAGAGCAGATCTACTTTAGTACATCGAATTAACACAAAGTTGAAATTTACATAACTGAAATGAAAACATCAAAAGTTAAAGAATGATAACTTAAAAAAAATGAACATTGCAAGATCAAATTAAGAGTAATTGCTCCTTTACTCCAGTAGTACTGCATATTAGCAGTCTCACTTTAATGGTTTGCACTACATCCCTGCAAAACATTATGGCAGATATTACGTATCACTGTGCTGGCGCTCTTGGCACTCTCTTCAGAACGAACAACTCTCAAAAGGTAAGTAAAAGTTTTGTTAGAAGGATGTATACGTCACTTAGAAAGGAGTTTTAAAAGTCAGAAATAATAGGCATGTAAGTACTAAGCGAGAGATAGATGCAAAGTTAGTGTGGTAATTGCATGTTTTTGTATTGGAGAGTTTATTAAAGCTATAGCAACAGTTTTGAAGTCTTAAAATGGAAAGTTGAATAAAAATTCAGGTGTATCCCTTTATCTTACATTGTGGTTGACAGTGATTTCTGTGGAATGCATTGACCACTTTTCAGTTAATAATTTGTTGTTATGGATATGAGAAAGATGTTTTTCTGTTGCTTTTCAAAACGGTATTGGTAGAGGTGTGTAATATCTGCAACTTCTTTTTCGGTGTTACGGATTTCGTTCTTTTAAGTTAACATTTTTTTTAACTTTCAATGTTTTCATCTTCGTTATGTAAATTTCGGTTTTGTGTTAATTCAATGACTTAAAGTAGATCCATTAGAACATATCATGCCTACTCTATGTACATCTGGAAGCTATTTAAGGAAAAGGAGATCAGGCTGCTGGAAGGAATTCAAAGGAAGCTGACAGAAAGATCAGTGGGATGGTGAGAAGAATATGACCAAAAGGGGCAAGAGGAGCTAGATCTGGACTCACATGAGAGCAGAAGAGACAGGGAGACATGAAATTTGTGTACAAGATCATGTCAATGAGATATGAAGTGCTCATTCTGAACAGGGAGGACAAATAGAAAGGTGGAGACACAGGCAGCAAATTGTAAGGAGCAAAAGGATCAACTACCCACTGAATATAGTTGGATGTCATTGCAGTAGGCTTATATCAGTGAGCGATATAAACAGAATTCTTGAATTTAATATTACATTAATTAAATTATTTATTACTTTTATACATGTGCATGCGTGCATTAATTGTATTAACGTTATCATAACATCATAGGAGATTTACTGGGCTATTGACCCGAAGGTCATTTTAAGCCTAGCTGTTTCACCCCAATGTAATACCATAGAAATGTTAGTTAATACCCAAAATTGCATTTAGTAATGCCTGCCCATGTCCAGGTGGTTTGTGGGTGCTATTCCCAGTAAGAATTTATGGTGCCCCATCCATTTGTCCAGGTTCTTCTTGAACAGTGTCATAGAGGTGCTCTGTTTCACATGAATTGGTAGCCTAATCCAAAGATGCAGCAGTTGCTGGGAGATAAATCTGTCCTTGCAGCATGTCCTATTTAAGTCACAGGCCATATATAGCTCCCCAGAGTGGGTAGCCCTAGTCCCATTTGATTTACGGATATGCAGCAAGTTCATTAGGTTTGGGTCTTGGATTACTGTGTAGGCCAGGCATAAGTCGTCCCTAAGAAGTCTATATAACACAGAGTATAGTGACAGAGACTTTAGTTGGTCTGTGTGAGGCACATGCCAAATGGGGGGTTATAACTTCTTATGCTCTCAAGGTGAAGCTTTACCAATCAAGTGTGCTATGTAGAAAGCTTTCCTTACTACAGTAGACACATGGTGGTTGAAGTTAAGATAGCAGTCAACTTGTGATTCCAGGTCCATTACCACTTCATGTGTACTTAGGATATTGTTATTGATTTGATAGTGTGAGTGGACATTGCTTGTGCTGAAGGGAATGATGATGCATTTCTTTGCATTCAGTTTGAGACCATGTCGTTGGTCTGTGTGAGACTTTCCTGGAGTATGCTGACATCATTTGGAGATTCAATAATTGCACCTAATTTGCAATCGTTCGCAAACTTGGTCAGTCACAACCCCTTAGTTTTGACCTGAACTTCTGAGAAGTACATACCAAACAGTAGGGGACCCAACACTGACCCCTGTGACACCCCACTGGTAACAGGTCTGCTGGTTGATGTTGAGTCACCCAATTTGATAGTGTGCGTCTGGTTTGTGAGCCAGTTGGCAACCCATCTTACAACAAAAGGGTTTATGTTCAGTAAGGCCTGAATGTGGGATTGTGTCAAAGGCCTTTGCCAGGTCGAGGTATGCTGTAGGCACAGATTTGCCCTAATTAATGGCCTTGGTCACATTTTCAAAGAAATCCACCAGATTTAACAGGCAGGATTTGCCCTTCTTGAAGATGAATTGGGTAGGATCTTGGGTTTGGAGGCCACCTATATCTTTATTTATGAGGTCCATAATGATAGTTCTATGGCTTTACAGATGAGGCTGGTTAGGCTTATGGGTCTGTAATTCCCCAGGTCTGTTGCTAGGCCATGTTTGTGGAGGGGAATAAGTGCTGCTATTCTCCATTCTATAGGAAAAAAGCCTGTGGTTAGGTTATGATTGAAAAGGATATTTAGTGGTGATGCTAGTTCATGTTTTAGCCTATTTAAAAGACAGCCTAGGATGTTGTCTGGTCCCACACAGAGGCTGTGCTTTTTGCCTTGGACAATACTTTGAGGACCTGCTCTTCAGATATGCAGGGTGGGGGTCGGGGAGTTTGGGGGAAGGTTTGTTGTAAGTTAGGAGGGGATAAGGGAGTGAAATTTTCACCAAACCTATCTGCTAGCAGGTTTGCTATCTCTGTGGGGTCAGTGTGTCTGATACCGTTGGTCACTACTTCTGCACATGCTTGGGTCCTACCCTTTAGGTTACGTATGTTTCTGTAAAAGGCCTTATGGTTATCCTTGACTATACTTGCTAAGTTTTTCTCAAACGAGCCCTTGGGAGGATTTGACAAGATGTCTTATTTGTCTGTTGAGGTTGAGGAGGGTGCTTTTCCATTGCTGGGACATTGCCTTTGTTTTCTTGTACAGTAACTTTTTGATTTTGCTTTTATTATAAAGTTCGTTGATGCTGGATGTCCACCATGGCAGCTTGTTTTTACTTGGGGCTTTGGCTTTGATTCCTTCTGGTACAGCTGGGTTTATACACTTATGCAAGTGATTGTACAGGGTTTTAGTGTAAGCTTTGACATAGTTACCACTTCCTGCTTGGGGTGGGGCTTGGAATACATTTATACCTTCATGTAGGAGGATTTAGTTAACTTGGTGAAGTTTTTTAGTCTGATTTCACCCTGGTGTTAGTTCCAGCTCGAAGGTGACTGATTTGTGGTCAGTTTTAACTAATGAGGGTCCGATAGTTGTGGCAGCGCATCTGTTTGACACATTGGGTAGTACATAACTTAGGGTTAAAAATAAAAACAGAGTGGTAACTGCATTAGTGATATATAAGCAAGGACTGTGTAATGTGCAGCTTAGAATGTAACTGAACTTAACAAGGAACTATAAAAACTATGAACATATACACAATAACTGACAAAAAAGTAGAACAGGCAGCTCTCAATTCAATTCTGACTAGATACTGGTGGACAGAATGTGAATCAATTTTTGTTGTGTCTTTTGGCTTTTCCCGATTAGGGGTCGCCACAGCGGAACTCCGGTCTGCTAATGATTGGCAGTAGATTTTTACGTGCCGAGTTGCCAGCCCTGACACACAACCTTCAACGAAGGTACGCCCATTCACGCACATCTCCACAAAGAAGACGCTTTAGCTGAGAATCGAACAGGACAACATCTTGCTATGAGGCGACAACGCTACCGCAGCACCACCACCGCAGTTCAGAATGTGAATCAATATGCTGTTATATTCATGAAGACTGAAACCGGGTAGTCTTGACGCAGATTTCAAATTTGTATTGATGAATAACTGTTGTCCTTACAAGACACCTTATTCATATTTAGTGAGAATATAAAAATAAACACTGATAAATTACTGTTTGTTTCAGACAAAGCATTGTATTTAAGCTGGTTCAAATGCAGAGGCGTAATGTGTAGTCTAGTTTGCATTTACATTTCTAAAGCTTTTGACAGTTGTGTGTACTTTGCAATGACTAAACTGTATTTAGAAAACTTTAAGTGTAATTACTTTTGCATTTAGTAATTTCAAATCATGTTTTCTGTTGTTAGGTAAAACTAAGGTACTGGACTATAATCAAGTTTTAAAAGCAGCAGGTTTTTCTTTCCATTATGAAGATGTCTGCATTATTATAAACAATTAAAAATATGTTTACTTCTGCACAGTGCATTTCCACTTTTTTCCATTGTCTCCAATAACAAAAACATAAATGTTTTCTTTTTTATTTATTTCTATATTTAGATTCCTAATGTTGCCATTTTGCAATAAAACAAAAATTAGCAACAAAGAAGTTCAGCACTAGTTAAAACAGAATAAAAATTATATTAAATTACAAGCATAAAACCATATTAGTTGTGTGAATTCAGACAGAGTGAGCAATGTACTGTACATTCTTATTTACTGAAACACAAGTGTTGTAGGGAGAAAAGATAGAATACAGAGAGGAAGTAAGATAATAGTTAGGGAATTAAGCGAGAGGTGGGATCAGGGCCAGGTGCTGATGCAGTGCCACTTGGAGGTGAGGTAGCTTCTTAGGTTAAGAAGGAAGCAGGATTTTATTTATTTATTATACCTGAAATTTCTTAACTGGGATAGGAAACTAGTTACAAGTGAAACATTTCTGTTTCATGTGAGGAAAGAGAACAAGAAAGACACACAGGGGTGAGATTTACATTAGTGAAAAATAAATGTGATTTATAGAGAATAAACAATAATATACAATTATTAGTAAGTAAATAAGATTGTAAGGAGCACACACAAGCAATAATGCCTGACAGGGTATGTGTTGTTGTGCAAATAACACCCTCCCAGGGGTGTCCTGAGGCCTGAGGTGAAAGGGCCATTTGTTTATATAGCTAGAGAATAGAAGGGGACAGGTATTCATCTTTGTGGCATTCCTTTTTGTAGGCGAGCTTAGAGACAAAGTGAGCAATGACCTTTCACAGAGAAGTGGTGGTTGCAGAGAATTTTGAAACTGTGGCAGGGAGTCACGGCTGACACCTATTTCAACAAGGTGTTGTAAGAGTATGTTTGGTAATGTCAACAAGGATGGTGCCAATGAGGATTGTTCTGTTGATGAGTGACCATAGGTCTGTTAGTGTGCTTTATAACAGCTACTTTTCAATTTTTTTTGCTATTGTATGTTGTGTAAGACAAAAACTGACTATGTATTGGACAGGCATTGATAGGTAATCCCTGCAGTTATATGGACGGAGGCCATCTGAATCTGTGGGGGTTCAGGTCTTATTTGTTGATGGAGGGGTTCTATTGATTTTTTTTATATGTTTAAAGTAAAACTGGGGGAATGCAGAGAGGAGGCTCAGGTGGCTTGATGGGACTTGTAGCAGAAGAAGATGGGAGGTAGGTTGAAAAATTTACAGACTAAATCACTGAATGAGAATGTAACTATCATATGCTGTGTGTTTGTTTGGATTTTTCTTCCAGAATTGTTTAGGGAAGTTAATGAGTGTGTTTTGTATTTTTTCCATGTGTTGACTTTCATGTCATCTCATTGCCTATTTGAAAAAGGTTTCTGAGTCTGGAACATTCTTGTCTACTACTGGGGTGGGCCATTTTAAGACTAGCTGATTTTCTTTTTTGTACTTGAATTAACCTGTCTTGTTTAGTGTTATACTGACCTTATCGATCAAATGGTTGATAATTATACATTTCCTGTAGTGAGAATAATTGGGATCATATCACAGATAATTTGAGGGGAACCACTCATAGGATAAAGTATTTAGGAGCTGCCTTGGTCAGTTACTAGTACGGGGATAGTCCTGAAATAAATTTTCTATTACCCATTCATAGATACAAGTTTCACTAGAATATGGGCAGTGATGAGTTTTGTTTTCCGTGGATGGGGAGTTTGTTCCTGAGCATTGATATCCTGCGTAAGATATACCTGCCTCTCTAAACCATTCTATTCATGTTGCAAAAGAGGTTTAAGTCATCAGACTGGGAATTTCTGATGCCATATGACTTCTTGACATGGAGTAGATCTATTAGTATTAGGTCAAAGAAAGCCTTGTATGCCAGGCACAATTCACCTCTTAGCAGAATCTAGGATATTGATTATTGTAACAGTGCTTTGAGGCCGTCCATATAGGACACATTGTTTGGGCTTTGTATCCTTTTAATAAGGTATCTGTGTGGGCATTCTAGTTATTTGTTGCATGCGTCTGTACAGATACATGTCAAAGGGGACATTAAACTTTAATTTGTTTTCTTGACTGGGGGACATTAATGTTGCCCCATCCAGATAGGCTTTTGGTTTCTTGTAAATGAGCCACCTTCCCTTCTTCCGTGTGCCGCCTTTCAAAACTAAGTTTGTCTAATAGGGTGAGACCACCCTACATATGTTAAGAAATATAACATGGTGTGTTACAAAATTCTGTCCAGTAGGGCTAAAAATTCCACATCCCTGAACAGTTTTTGTACTGGATTTCACTGCTAAGTATGGAGTATAAACTCCCTTGGGTGGACATGTGAAGGTTTGCATACATGCAGTATAGCTTGCTCTGAGTGGCATACATCACAGTGATGAAACTCCCTTGGGTGGACATGTGAAGGTTTGCCTACATGCAGTGTAGCTTGCCCTGAGTGGCATATATCACACTAATGAAACTCCCTTGGGTGGACATATGAAGGTTTGCCTACATGCAGTATAGCTTGCCCTGAGTGGCATACATCACAGTGATGAAACTCCCTTGGGTGAACATATGAAGGTTTGCCTACATGCAGTATAGCTTGCCCTGAGTGGCATACATCACAGTGATGACACTCCCTTGGGTGGACATATGAAGGTTTGCCTACACACAGTATAGCTTGCCCTGAGTGGCATACATCACAGTGATGACACTCCCTTGGGTGGACATGTGAAGGTTTGCCTACACGCAGTATAGCTTGCCCTGAGTGGCATACATCATAGTGATGAAACTCCCTTAGGTGGACATGTGAAGGTTTGCCTACACACAGTGTAGCTTGCCCTGAGTGGCATACATCACAGTGATGAAACTCCCTTGGGTGGACATGTGAAAGTTTGCCTACATGTAGTATAGCTTGGCCTGAGTGGCATACATCACAATGATGAAACTCCCTTGGGTGGACATATGAAGGTTTGCCTACACACAGTATAGCTTGCTTTGAGTGGCATACATCACAGTGATGAAACTCTCTTGGGTGGACATATGAAGGTTTGCCTACATGCAGAGTAGCTTACCGTGAGTGGCATACATCACAGTATTGAAACTCCCTTGAGTGGACATATGAAGGTTTGCCTACATGCAGTATAGCTTGCTCTGAGTGGCATACATCACAGTGATGACACTCCCTTGGGTGGACATATGAAGGTTTGCCTACATGCAGTATAGCTTGTCCTGAGTGGCATATCACAGTGATGACAGCATTCATCACTCATCCTCCATTAACCATTTACAACGGAGTGTCAACTCCAATTATCATTGTATAATTAGTAAATACACTGTATCACCCATTCCTTAGAGACATAAATAGGAAAAAACAAAACACATTTTGATTCCAGAGTTTGCCCATGTTTACCCAGTTTTCACATTATTTGTGCATATTTTTTTACTGTAACACACATCATCGCTATCATGATAAGAAAGGATATATAGACACCTCAGATGTTATAATGTGGGGGAAAATAACCATATTATTCCTCACCTTATGGATAAACTTCTTAAATACTACTCCTCCTCTCAAAGTATGGAGAGACATAGTATTGCTACCCCATTACTTGGAATATATTTTCCTAAGCATTCACCTGCAATGTGTATGAACTCTTTTGTTAAAAGGATTCATAGAAATAGAAAAAAAACATGCTAAAACAATTCTTAACATTCATTAATAATATAAAGGGAATCTTGAAAAATGTTTCAGTATGCTGAGAATACTAATCTCATAAAATCAGTGACTGACATATTTAAAATAAATATGCTTTAGTGGATCATTCCTCTCATCAAAAATGTAGCTCCATACATCAGCCAAAGTTTATTACCATGTGAGAGAGACAGAGAGAGACAGAGAGAGGAGGAATATTTCATATAACATGGTTTTCACTGTCCATTTGCATGCCTATCAATCTTCAACACATCTCACATGGGATTAATACCTTCTTGTGCCTTCTGTTGCCTTAACTGGAGATGTATTATGGTGGAACTTTTTAAGCACTTTCTTTGACCAACAGTTTTCATCAACTGAACTTGAATAATTAAATGAATCTGAGTCACTTTCTTTTTCCTGTACCTTCTGTTTCTGTGTCTGTCCTCATCCTAGGCAGTTCCCATAAACATCTATCATTCATGATGGCCTCCCTGGCTCCTCTTTTGGCTTTGCCCATTAGTAAATCATAGAAGCTTTTTGTTTATCAGCATTAGTGGGTTAACTGCCCTGCTCTGTCTGATAACTCATGTCTCCTGCATGTTGTTGTCACTGCTGTTGTGGCATAGCTTTTGGATTATGTCTATCAGATTTTGTTATTTTCGGCAGTACACTTTCCTCCCGCACCATCTCCTTAATCCCCAATAAATAGTCTTGGCCTCCTGTGGAGTAGTATCTTAAGAAAACTGCTGCCGCTACTTTGTCCCTAAACTACCAGGAAGTATCCTCATTCTTAACTAACAAAAGTGAAGGATATAAAAGCACAGCTACCAAAACTCGCCTGGGAACACAAATTTCTTAAGTAGGGGCAGTCTTTTCTCTATTGAAAAAGGGCTGGAGAGAAATCCTTCACAAGCTTAAACTTGTATTTTTTCCATTCTACTCCTATAACTTACCTATGAGGAGTTACTGCACTCGTGTGTGTAATATTCTGTAAACCTTTTAATTGTTATTTGGCCTATGCTATATACTGTTTTTCTCAAATTTTGGAAATTGTACTTGTTAACTGTTATTTTGGGTCTATATCAGTTGAGTGAAAACCCTATTACACGAATACGAATTCGTCGAACCGTATTGCGCGAAGTATGTAAACCTCGAACATCCAAAACTGTGAATTCCGAAATGTCAATTTGTTTTGGTTCGCCCGTCTGCGGTATACCTCTGTAAGGTAAGTGTGCGATAGATAGGACTTTAAGGTTAGGATTTGGGTTAAGGTAAGTGCATAGATAGGTAATGTATGTAAGATTTAGTGTAGTGTTAGATGTAGGGTTTTTTTAAGTGTATGTATGTGTGTTATTTATTTTGTTTGGGTGTTTGTCTGTAGGGTAAGTGTGCGGTAGTTACAGACCTTAGGGTTAGGGAGGGGTTAAGGATAGTGCATAGATAGTTGTGCATGTGGGGTTTAGTGTAGTGTTGGGAGCAGGGTTTTGTTAAATGTATGTATGTGGATTATTTATTTTGTTTGGGTGTATGTCTGTAAGGTTTGGTTAGTGTATGTGTGTGGTTTATTTATTTTGTTTGGGTAGGTACTAAGTAGCAAGTGATGGGGAGGGCCGACTATGATAGTTCAATATTTTATTTTTCACGGTTTAGTGTGTTCAAGATTTTCATGGTTTGAGGTATAGGGGTCAATGTTTCGGTATTTGCGTAAAGGGGTTTTCGCTCAACTGATATAGACCCGTTATTTTACCTATGCATTGTACAGCTGTGCGCAAATGTTTGACTTGTACTATATTTCTGTAACCCTACTTTAATATTTTGTAAATATCATACTTGTATTATTTCTGGAGCTTTTCTTCTCAGGTTTCCACTGAAAATGGGCCCCTGGCTTAGCTGGACTAACCTGGTCAACAAATGTCAATAAACAAATAAATAAATATAACCTTTCTGCTCTGTATAACTAACCATTCCCTTGTTTTGAAGGAAGCAGGTACAATAAGTAACAGTAATTCTCTAAACCATATACTTTCTATTGCAGTTTTTCCAAGTTAAATGAAATAGATTCAAGACTGATATTCATTTCTTCCTCCAGGGTTTCTAATCTTCTGTCCAGTGCTAAGATTTTCTCCGACTGCTTTCTGTTTTCTTCTAGAAGTGCTGAGACATTCATGGCAAACTCAATTGATTCATCAGTTCTGTAGCCATGATGCAGTACTATTTTGTTCCCTACTGCTTCATTCTTTCTGGCTACCCCAGTGCCACATCCATTTACCCACCTCTTCTACTGCCTGTGGGCTACCTCCTTTCTGAAGATGAGGCCAGTGCAGTACCTAAGGGCATCATGGGGGGGGGGGTGGTATTTCTGATTACTTCTTCCAGAGGATTTTAGCATTTATAGTCTATCCCTTGGTATTCTCTCCACCCTTAGATATGCCTGTTACATTCAAGACCTACTCCTCCTTAAAGAACCATGCCTGTCTACAGGGAATGCCTAGACAAATACCTCAGGATGTACACACCTGTCCCTCCCTGCCGGTGCCTCAAATTCCCAAGCTGCTAATAGTACCTGGGTCACCTGGGCTTTATCCCTCTATGCCATAATGCTGGCCCATGATGCAGTATGTTTTTTACTGAAATGCCAGTTGATTCACTTACTGAAATAATAACATTTTAAAATGTAACCAGTCAGTGAGCTGTGAGACTGGCTGTGTACTCTGAGTCTGAGTATGTGATATCATTTACTATTAGCTCTGCACAGTGCTGGGCATGGTGTCTGAGACATAATAAAGAAGGCTTTGTGGTTATTCTTCACCTGGGTGGCTATTTTATATCCTATCTAATTTTAGTTGATTTCATCAGGGTCCTTAGTTCCTTGTTTTGTTTAGCAAGTGTGTTTTTGTAAACTTGAGAGACACATTTATTTTTCATGCAATATATATTTTTTTATTTTATTATAGTGCCTGTTTACATTTGAGTTCTACCGCAGGCATTTATTTTTGAATCTGGTGTTGTATTTATTTATGAAGGCAAGAGGTGCATTCTTCCAGCTATTGAAATGTGCATAGAATTTAGCAATGAAAGATTCTGCATAAGGATTGGGGTCATCAGAATGGAAGGGGATTTTGAATTCAGCCAGGTCATCACTCAGTTTCAGATTAGGTTTTGCATAATTTCTGAATACCATGGTACTGGAAGATTCTTCAGGCTTCTGTCTTATGGTGAATGTGACTGATTTGTAGTCTGATTTGACCAGGGAGGAAGTTACAATTGGGGAACAAAACTGCAACTATATTGGTAAAGAGCAAGTCCAGGGTTTTGTTGCCGCTGGTTAGGGAGAGGACTAACTGGTCAAGGGAGTTTGTTCATAGGTTCATAGGTTCATGGGTAGGTACTAGGCTATTGGCCCAAGGGCCTACGTAAGCTTAGCCAGCAAGGTTTCATAGCTTACTCCACCCAAGAAAGTTATTTTCCTGTGCCACTGTCGAGCAGAGACACAGAAGTGCTCCCCGGAGTGTATTTCCTATTTCCCATCCACTCATCAAGATTTTTCTTGAAGAGTGCTAATGAAGAACTTTGCTTGACATAGATGGGTAGCTTGTTCCAGAGTATAGGAAGTCTCTGGGACAGGAATCTATCCCTCCAGCATGCCCTGTTTATTGTGGTGACAAGGTTTAGGTCCCTAAGCATGTAGCTCAGAGGGATTGGGATTTCTTTAGGTGTAGCATGTCCAACAGCTCTGGGTTTGACATAGCTTTATATGTTAGGCAGAGATCACCTTGGAGTAGGCGATATGCTACGGAGTAAAGCTGGAGTTTTTTGAGGCAGTCAGTGTAGGGCATTTGTTTGAGGCCAGTAATCCTCTTTGTGAGGTACTTCTGTGGCCTTTCCAGCTGCTGCAGATGTCTTGTGAGGTACATTCCAAAAGGGGCATTGTACTCTATAATGGGTCTAATGAGTGACGAGTAGAGGGGAACAATGACCTCTTTTTTCCTGGATGAGAACCCTTTTATGATGAGGTGTGCCACGTAGAAGGACTTCCTGACTACTGTGGCAATGTGACTATCAAAGGAGAGACTACTGTTCACCTGGGTCCCAAGGTATCTTATCATGCCTTCGGTGTTAAGTAGATTGCTGCCAATGTGGCAGTTCATGGGTACAGAGTTTTTACCAAAGGGGATGACACTGCACTTTTTGGCATTGAGCTTGAGGCCATGGCTCTGACACCAGGCATCTGTCTCAGTGAGGCCCTTCTGTAGGATGTCCACATCATTTGGGGACTTGGCTATGGCTCCTAGTTTGCAGTCATCTGTGAACTTCATTACCCAGAGGCCTTCTGTGTTAGCCTGTACTTCAGAGAAGTAGATACCAAACAGGAGAGGTCCCAGGACGGAACCCTGTGGTACTCCAATTGTCACTGCTTTGAGGTCAGATTTGGAGTCTGCAACTTTTACAGTGTGGGTTCTGTCAGTGAGCCAGTTGGCAACCCATCTTGTGATGTAGGAATTTATACCTAGTTTAGTGAGTTTAGCTATAATTCCAGAATTGGGGATGGTGTCAAAAGCCTTGGCAAGGTCAAGATAGGCTGTGTGAACCACCTTACCCTCATCCACGGCTTTGGTGACTGCCTCAAAGAAGTCGATCAGGTTCAGGAGGCATTATCTGCCTTTCACAAACCTGAACTGGGTGGGATCCAGAGTTTGAAGGTTACCAATGTCTTTGTTTATGAGTTTCATGATGATACGTTCCATGGCCTTGCAGACCAGGCTCGTCAGGCTAATAGGTCGATAGTTCCCAGGATCAGTGAAGGCTCCCCCTTTGTGGAGTGGGATAACTGTTGCTGTGCGCCATTCAGTGGGTACAAAGCCTGATGCAAGGCTATTATTGAACATGGTGCTTAAGTGGGGAGCCAGTTCATTCTGAAGTTTGTGTAAAACGCAGCCTGGGATGTTGTCTGGTCCCATGGATGCTGTGTTTTTGGCTTTAGAGAGGGTAGCTTTTACCTGCGTAGATGTGATTACAGGGACTCTGCATTCTTCCTGTATAGATATGGACCCTTTAGGGGGTGAGAGGGGGGTAAAGTTAGCACTGAGCCTATCTGCCAGGATGTTGGCAATATCAGTTGGTTCTGTAATTTTCGTGCATTTGTGCTGTAACTCAGAGCAGATCTGGGTGTTGCCATCTAGATTCTTGACATTGCTATAGAATGCTTTGTGGTTGTCCTTGGAATTAGTGGTGATTTTGTTTTCAAAGCTAGCTTTGGAGGATCTTATAAGGGATCTCAGCTTCTTACTGAGGCTGACTAGGGAGCTCCACCACTCATGGGATTTTACTCTCTTTTGCAACAGTTTCTTCCTTCTGTTGTACAGTTTGTTTATGGCAGGGGACCACCAGATTGGCTTCCTTTTTTTGGAGGATAGCGTCTTGGTTCTGTTTGGGATAGCACGATCCATGCACTCGTGTAAGTGCTTATAGAGTGCATTTGTGTAGGATTCAGCAGTTGTAACTGTATTGTCCATCTGCATGGGTGTCATGAAGTTCACCACTTCTGTCTTAAGAAGTTGGGGAAGTTCATAAATCATTATATTATTAATTATTAAGTGCTAGTATTATATTATTAAGTGATATGTCCTGCATTTTCATATTTGTGTTTGTATTGCTCAAAAAGACACTGCTATAGATGGGTCTGTACTTAAATGTGGTAAGCATACTGAGTGAGACAGTGAGGAGGGGATTGCCACAGTTTTGGAGCAAGTACATTGAATGTAGAGTCAGAGCTATGTAGTAAATGGATTTGGAGAGTACAGCCTACAGTACCCTGACTTCTGAGGTTATAGATTAAGGAGATAGTGATAATTTTAGTTGCAAGTGGAGAAAGGGCATCTTGGTGGAGTAATAAGAGGAGTTGGGAACCCACAAGAGATTGGATCTGGCTTGTACTGGGAGCCAGTTTACCTTGGATAAAGTTAGATAATGGTTTAAAAGTTGAGCAGAATTGCTGATGAAGCAGTATTTTTTACTAGATAACATATGCTGATATATTTTTGTTACTTTAATGAAGAGACAGTGATTTTACCTCTGCCGTATACCTTATTATATCATGTATGAAAAAGGTTAAATTCATCTGGCATAGCACTTCTCTTTAATATATTGGGGTAAGAGTAGCATGGTCCCATTAGGAAATGATTCATAGGGACTATACTGAAGCTACCTCTATAGGTTCATTGGTAAGTACTAGTCTAGCTGCTGTTATGCATCATTTTAAGCCTAGCCAGTTTCTGTTTTGCTGCTTGAATTAACCTATTCCATTTGATATAAAATTGGCCTTACCCATCCCATGATTGATAATCATATGTTTCTCCCAGTAAGAATAGCTGGGATCATACAATGGATAATTTGATGGGACCCATGCAAAGGACAAAGCATTTAGCTGCTGCCTCTATCCATTAGTAGTGCAGGGACATTTTTGGAGTAAATTTTCTATTACTCATCCTTATATCCAAGTTGTGCTTGAATACAGACAGGGATGAGCTTTGATTAGCATGGGTAGGGAGTCTGTTCCAGAGCAATGGTATCATTTGCAAGATATACTGTTGCTATTTTGCAGAAGTGGTTAGATCACTGGATGCAGTATTTCTGTTGCCATCTGACTTCCTGATGTGCAGTAAGTCCATGTAATGGGTTCAATGATATTTTCTATCCCAGATAATGGTCACCTCTTAATAGTGCATAGGATGCAGAGTATACTGACAGGGTTTTGAGGTGGTCCATATAGGACATATTGTTTAGGCCTTATATTCTTTTGCCAAGAAATTTCAGTGAGTGCTGCTATTGTTGCACGTCTGGACAGATAAATGCCAAAGGGGGCATTATACTCAATGATTGACCTAATAACGGCTGAGTAAGTAGGGAGAATGACATCTGTACATCTAGTCACAATCCCTTTGTTTATAAGCTGTGTGCATTACAGAGAGACTTTCTTACAACAATGGACACATTGATCCCAAATCCCAAACAAATGGGTCACCCCTCGGGGGCATATTGTCAATGTGGTAGCTCCCCAGGAATGGATGACTTCCTAAAGAATATAGTAATACACTTTTTGGCATTTAGTTTCAATCCATGATTCTGGAGAGCCGTATCATCCTGGGAGTTACTCTTTTACTTTTGGTCAAAATTCTCTTCCTTTTATCGTAAAGCTTGTTGATGTTATGATTCCACCACTTGGGTTTGTTTTTGAGGTTTGCCCTGAGCTTGTTCCTTCAGGGTACAGCTGCATCTATGCAGCTGTTCACATGCTAGTATAGTGTAGTGGTGTATATTTCCATGTATTCAGTGAAGTTAACTGGGTTTGGTGGGTATTTGAAAATTTCCAATGTGTCACTTAGGAGTACATAGTTTATTTTAGAGAAATTTCTAAAGGTGCCTTGGGTAGAAGGGGTCTCTGGTTTCAACTTTATCTTGAAGGAGATAGTTTTATGGTCAGACCAAGTGAGTTTAGGCAAGATATGCAAGGAATCATCCAAGATGCCCCATATTTGTAAGGACAAGATCCAAGATATTGTTCAGTCTAATGTGTACTCTGATTCAAAATCCAAGAATCTCTGCGCTTTTGCACTTGTGGTGTTTTAGGTTTCCCAGTCTGTAGTCAGATAGTTTAGATCACCTAGGAGAATGGTACTGGGTTTAATACTGACTGATTCCAGTTCCTGTAGATAAGCATTGTGGCTATCTTTGGTCATAGAGGGAGTTCTATAACTAGCTTATATATGGTATAGGCCCTTTTTAATGATTACTTGGACATGAAGAAGCTCTAGTGCATCATGTTGCATTACTGGCCTTGATGTGAGTCTCTTCTGGATGATGACTGAGATGTATCCACTTTTTTCCCACCTGCTCAGTAGCTGGTTTATATGTGTGGAAGGCAGTAAAGCATACCTCTCAGCTGTACAGATTTTCACAGAATGTCCAGAGTTTTTGCCTCATATTTTTGATCTGTTCCTCATAAAAAATGTGTTTTTTGACAAATCACTTGGATGATTTAAAGATTAAAGTCACTTAATAATGACAGGCTGTGATGACCCACCACTGGACCAGTAATCAAGGAGACGTAGTCCTCACCACCAATACTAGTGGGGGGCATACACTGGGAGGATTACAAGTACAAGCACAGTATTTCCAGGTGCAGCTCTTTGCATCAAGTGCAAGTTCCCTTAAAAGCACACAGAGACCACAGTCAGTCTGGGGCTGGTTTTGCCCTCTTTCTCCAGATGCCCAGTAAGACTCCCCACTGACACAGCTATAGAGTTGAGATTTCAGCTGAGTGACTAAGCAAGACCTCCTTCACTCTCTCTGTCCAACCAGTTCTTTGTGTCCCTGCCCAAGTAGCTGACACACACACAGTCTTTGAGGCTTGATTTACATACACACACACACACACACTTGGGAAAGACTGGCACAGGTTTACTAGATATGCTGCCTTCTGCCCAGAGTATAAGGTAGTTACCCTGCCACCAGTCAATCCTTATCAGCTGCTTTGAGACCCTTAACAAAGGGTGTCCAATCTTACTGTGTAATATTAATATTAACACAAATGGTAGTTTGACCAAGAGCAAGGCTATTAGGAGTGGTCCTCACAGTGTCACCAAATAAATATGCAAGTACTCTCAAAACTTAGATATATCTACACAGATCAGCCACAATGAAAGGTTTAAATATTTTTAATAATAAATAATAAAAGAACAAGACAATAATAAATATATATTCCCAGTGACATCAGAGTTCAAAACCACAGGAAATATTTAAAACAACATTATAGGACAGTCTCAAATAAATAAAGAAAACATATCTAAACTAAGCTTCACTATATTCCTAACTGAATCTAAGAGAGTTATACTATAACCTAAGAACTTACTAACAGAGCAAGGGAGATGTGGTGAATGGATCTTCTAGTTGTTATCAGGTACAAGACAGAATGCAGAATGCTCTGTGTCACTAAGAGACTTCTCAAAATAATATCTCAAATATTACTGCTAGGATAGCTTGCAGAATTACATCACTTTTTGTCATCTGACTTCTAGTCCCCAGGGCAAAACCCCTATTGCTAAAGCTGGCAGTATTTAGCATCTGCCTGTAAAAATATACAGACAAGGGCTTCTCCTCAGATCTCTGGCAGATGCTGGAAGTCATAAAACAATTGCATTCCTTCATGCTTTCAAGACCAGTAATTAGTTCACCCTAAAGACAATGCGGGAAGTTTCCTAGTACATACATTGTGTTTCTTGCTGCACTGAAAACTGAAATATACCATCTTTTATGGCCTAGCCATAAAGTAATTTAATTTAAATTATTTTCCTGATGTTTGCTGGACTGAAGTTAACATCTTGTATTCCAGTTTCCATTGTTAAAATATATGCATTTAAACAGTTACAATAGTGCATGCACATTTCTGTTCTATTCCAGTAGGGCACACTGTGGTTACATTTCAAACAGCACTTTGCAAATACCTCTTTAACACACACGTCTGTACAAGCAGTTTCATATACACATGATATACAGTTCTAATACATTTGTAACACAAGCATCTTATATAAATCATTTCGATATTCACCAATGACGTATAATTAGTTAAAAAAATCCAGCTAGCTGGGCTAGCAGTATCTCCTTTCGTCACACAGGCATTTGAGTTTTAGACTTCATGTCCTTAAGAAAATGCATGTTAACACAAATCCTGTTACTCTAGCAACTTTCTATGTTTATAACAGCAATATTTAAAATGTGCCCTATTTTTGGGCCTTTGTCCCCCCCTCCTCCCATTTTGACAGGCTTTGTTTAGATTTCTTGTGCTAAGAGACTGAGAGGTATGCAATGAAGTTCTGCACAAGTGGAGTTCTCACCACCATTTTAAACCACGTCACAGTCACTACACAGACCTCTAAGTCTTCCAGGGTGAGAAGGGCTTGTATGGAATGGAATTTCTTGTTTAGGCTCCTAGCATTAATTAGTAACACTGTCATATTTTCCTTTAACTGGTTTGTTATATTGGTAGGGTTATCAGACTGGCATTGCCTAAAAAGGCACTGTAGGGATGGGCAATGTCTTTGCCAATAATCAAAACCCTGGAGGGGACAGATGCAGGCCATCCCTGGTAAAACAAAATGGTCTGGTAATCATATCCTTCCAGGCTGACAAATATTGGACTTCTTTCAGATGATACCAAAAACTTAGCCAATTATTGAAGTCAATTATTTTTTGCTCATATTGTGGAATTATTATTGGAGGAGGTAGAATGCTGCTCAGTGCTAGGCTCATACATGTCTGAGACACATAGTTTGAGAGCTCCATCCTGTCTCTACTCATATAATCCAGGGAGGTACATCTCAAGTCATTGACACCTGTTATGTACTGTGATGAAGTCATACAGGCACTTGTTCAATGACGAGTGCATGTGTTATCTGATGGATCCTGGACCCAGACAAACAACTGTCACTCTTACCCTGCTTAGCCTGTAAGAGGTATATCTGTATGCCTTTCAAAGTGGCCATCCATAAGTAAAATTTTTGTTCAGATATATGCCTTACAGGCTCAACATCCATGACTTTGGGACTCCTTGTGCTATGTGAGGTGGTAGGCTTAAGCTCCTGAACATACTCTGTATCTGTATTACATTTTGGAGGTCTTTGATGTTTAGGCAAGTTAATCTTTAGAACTGTAGCACATGATGGATTATGTGTATTGTGATGGCCTTGGTCAGGTGTGATGTGTGATATAAATATGATAATGAAATATATACAACACTGGAAAACAACAGTTTTCTATACAACCATTTACATAATTTATGATCACTCTGAACAGTAGCATAGCTGGCTCAGCCAGTGTCCTGTGCTAATCCCACAGACCAAGGCCCCACTCCATCATCTTTTCATGCAAAGAGAGGGAGAGAAAGAAAGAGAGAGACACAGAGAGAGAGAGAGAGAGAGAGAGAGAGAGAGAGAGGGAGAGGACTTCTGCAAAACTTTTAGGATGCTGTCTGTTGACAATACCAAATCTGTACCCCCCACACTCTTCAAGTGAAGAGCAAAAAAAAAAAAAATGTTCCTTTTACTGGCACACCAACCAAATGGCCAGATACAGGACACTCCAACAAAAAACCTAGCCACGTTAGAGTTTTCACTATGTGATGCATTTAACCTCCTGTAATAGAGACCCACAGGATATATGCAAATGACCCCTTAAGGACATCAGGTGTTTCAGCTATAATGCTGATGAATGTTCATGACGTTTTACTTTTTTTTTTAAGCCATTGTGGATATATTCAGGCCAGTAAAACCAAATTCCACTATATGCTGAACTGCTAAGGTCATTTGGCTAGGTTTTTCTTGTAGTTTTTACTAATTGGTTTGTCTGTGTGACTTTTTTACTCTTTGGTTTGGATGATAGTTGGAATATTTTGCAGACACCTTAATGGTTATGAACATCAGCTGGGTTTAAAGACCCTGGGGGGAATTTAATAAAGCCTAACTGGTCTTTTCTTACCATATAAGCATCAAAAGTAAGCAGGTTTTAGATTCAGTAAACACTGATGGGCAGCTCTCATGCATGTACTAACACAGGAAGTTCCATGTCATTCAAACCACCTCATAAGCTGGTGAATCTCATGCAAATGAGGCAAGTAGAATGATCCAACAAGCAGGCAGCTCTGCAGACCCTGTGTCAGTGTCCGTAGTGTATATGGAAAAATGCCATGTACAGGAATGTCGACAGACAAAAGGGGCTGTAAAAATGTAGATAGATGGACAGAAATTACATACCACGTACACATATGAGCAAAACAATCCTCTGTGTATCTGAAAATTTCAAGGAAATAAGTTAAATTACATTTATTTTTGTTTAAATCTAGGCATGTTTGCACAGTGGGCCACAGTGTGCAAACATGCTTTATAAAAAAAATAAAAAAAAATTGGAAAAAACAAAATCAATATTATGTGACAGAAATGTATTACAGGACCATGCGTGGAATATCTGCAATGGTGCATTGGTGCTGTTGCTAACATGGTAGGGCTTTGAGGCATGTATTTTTCAGGCTGTGAGCACAGATCCCTACACAAATGAGATGGAGTTACTGAATAGCATAAAGGAGTAATCATGTCTGCATATCCCCTCTGTGCAGGCAGAGAACTATGTTGGTATTTACAGAGAAGGTAGCTGACGTCAGGAGAGGGTGTGTCCAATAACTTCTAAGCTTATTCCAGCTTAACTGCGCTTGTTTGTGTGGTGTGCCCCCGTGTTGAGTGTGTGCTTTCAGGGGGGTGTGTGCACTAACTTCTAAGCTTTGTTTAGTTAAGGGGTACGTGTTTCATTCTGTTGGAATGGTGCACCACCGTGCTGAGCGTGTCCTTTCAGGGGAGTGTGTACAATGACTGCCAAGCTTTGTTTACCTATGGAGCATGTGTTTGCATGGCGTGCTGCAGTGGTGAGTGTATCTAAAAGCCAATGACATATTAATAAGTTTTGACCCCTGTTTAACTTAAACTAGGGCCATTAAATGATGTTAGTGATATACTAGGAAGGTGGAATGCATCATAGGCAGCCAATCACACAGTCAGCACCTACAGTAGAGCACTATAAAGTATGTATGCACCCTATAATCTGATTTTTTCCCCATTCTCTGCACCATTGGAGTACACACTTGGGAATTTTAACTGAAAGAATGCTAGGGGCTGCTGCAGGTCTGCTACATCTGTATGTGCTAGAGGCTGAAGTCAATACTGCTGTTGCTGTTGACAAAAGGCCTAGATAGAGAAGGAGAAGAGTGTTCAGGCCCAGGATAATCTTCCATGAGCTCCATGAGCTAGAGAGTATACAGCTCTACAGGGTGGACAGGAACACACTACAAAACTCACTGAGCTCTGCTGCCCTCCCCTCAGACTCAGAGCCAACAGAGGGGAACCCATCCCAGTGGAAACAAAGGTATGTGTAGCCCTTAGAATATTAGCTAGGTACCTTCCAAAGACCAACTGGGGACATGATGGGGGTCTCACAGGCGTCAGCATCCAGGGTACTCCACCAATTCCTGAATGCCATGCTACCACATGCTAGTGAGCACATTTCTTCTCCCCTCACCCCTGAGGAGAGGGCCAGCAATATGCAACACTTCTACCATATAACACACTTCCTGGAGGTACTGGGTGCCATAGATTGCACTCATGTGCACATCAAGTCACCACCCAGTGAGGAGGGTAGAATCTACGTCAACCACAGGCGTACCACTCTATCAACTGCCAGGTCATGTGCAACGCCCAGGGCATTATCATGAATGTGTGTGCTGGCAGCCCTGGCAGTTATCGCGACTCCCATATCTGGCATGCATCACAGCTGTACCAGATGCTTTCCTAGGGTGGAAATCCACATGGACATTTACTGGGGGGATGCTGGCTACGCACTGGAACTGTGGATAATAACACCCATCAGAAATGCACACACACACCCATGAAATAATGCCATAATAAGGTACACGCACAAACTAGGAACATCACAGAGCATGTGTCTGGGCTTCTGAAGTCACAGTTTCGGTGCCTCGATAAATCTGGTGGAGCCCTGCAGTACACTCCAGCCACATGTGCACAGATATTCACAGTATGTGCCATGCTACACAGTATGATATTGTGGAAACAGCTGCAGCAGGATCAGCAAAGGGAAGGGATACACAGCCTTCTACCAGTGCCTACGTCACCACAGCCACACTCACAGGAGGGCTCTGATGATGTCCCTGTAGGCAGATCTACTCACATACATATAGTAAAATTGTTGGTGCCAGGTAACCCACACAACCTGTACCTATCCATGTATTGGCTGTGTACTCCTTGCAGCACACAGAGTCAGCCTTGAACTACAGTTCTGTCAACTGCTGCAGTCACAAGGTAAGTCTCTAACCTACACACTGCTTGTCAGGATTAATATAATATGGTATCAATGAATGGATCTGCTGCATTTATGCAAGGAAATATAGCGGGCTATTTGGACAGCTGTAACATCCACATGGGACTACAAATAACCAGTCCAATAGTATATGTCCCCTAATAATCAGTAGGCCTCATGGTTGGAATATTCACTGCATCAGTCAAGGGAGATGTTAAAGAGTGGTGTCACATGATATTTGGACTACTGTCTATCCCACCAGATCATGTGCTGTTGTTCCCCTACCCCCAATACAGCAGTGTTCCCATATAACTGCTTTAACAGTAAGTCAGAAATGGTATATCAGCAGACCAGGCAATCTCAGGGCTGTAACATAGTACTCTAACACACATTGTATGTCCCACATAAACGTACATATTTATACTGTTGAATGCGTGACAAATGACTCCTCTCTGTCTGGCAGCCTGTGTGGCTCAGTGGATTAGGGAAGTTAGCATGAGTGATGGTGTTGATGGTTCTAATCTGGAAGCATTCACATCTTTTGCACATGAGGTATTATTATGTCGGTGTTTTCACATGCTGTCATTCTGTTTGTGGTTTAACATTATGAACCTCAGTCACATATTAAGTACACTAGACAGCTATGGAATGCTGTAGACATTTTGAGTGAAGTGCAGTACTGCAGAAACAGGGACAGATGTCAATGTCTATATCATACCTCTCAAACTCGTAGTGCAAGAAATCTGGACAAAGCCCGACAAAATGGGGGGGGGGGCAAAGGCCCACAATAGGGACATATTTTAAATACTGTTCTCATAAACTTAAAATATTGCTAGAATAACAGGGTTTGTTTCAATATACATTTTGCTGAAGTATTTGAAGTCAGAAACTCAAATGTATGTCATTATTTAGTAACTTCAATTCTCAGTTCATCCAAGTGATTTGCTAGAAAACCACAAATTTTATGAGGAACAGACCAAAATTATGAGCCGAAACTCTGGACATTCTGCAAAACTCTGGACAGTAACACACAAAATCCCGGACTGGAGTACAGTTAGGTGTGGCCAGGAGTCACTTTATAAGTACTGACAGTCACACTGGGCATGCCCAAATGCTTAGTTAAAATGAGCACAATTTTGTTGTCTTGTCATCAGAATGACTTATGTATAGATATGTCTATATATTCAGATATATATATATATACATATCTGTCTGTCACTATCTCTCTCTCACATACATAGTAATATTTATCGCTATGTTGTATCAAATAGATATATACCAATATATATAGCTATTTTATATATATATTTATATATATATATATATATATATATATATACACACACACACACAGAACAAAAACGAATGGAGACCTCCACGATGAAAAATAAACTTAATTTATTACAGAAACAAGCGCTTTCACGTACATCCAAGTACGCTTCTTCAGGTTTTAAAAAATATAGCTCTGTACAGCTGCTTTATATATCTTAGTCAAACAAATTAGATTCCGTTCATAAATCACTTATTCAATTAATTAGTCAATTAGCTGAAATTTTGTTAAAGCTGAAGTAAAACTCAATATCATTAAAATCTATATGAACATTAAATTATTTTATATGTATAAAAAATATATATGTCTACGTATATAGAGATATATATTTAACTAAAACAACCACAACATTAAAATATGATACTGGGAAAATGCAACAATCTAAAACATAGTATAAATCTATGTAAAAGATGTGCAAAATGCAAATGCATATACGAGGCTGAGAAAAGCTGAACGCTAATAAAATGGTAATATTAAGCCAAGCAATGGCTAACATCCAAAAATCCAAAAATTTAAAAAAATTCCTAATCTCAAGCCTATTCAGTATAAGATATAAACATATGAACATAAAACTTTAAAAATCTGAATATATGTGTATGACCTGTGACAAAAGACTTGGATTTAAACATTTTTACCTACGTGTAGCTAATACAGGTTTTATACTAACTGATTGATTAAGTCCTGGTTGAATATGGGATCTCAACCTTAAGATCCAGTTTAACTCAACTGTTTCTAAATAGTTCTGGCTATCACCCCCTCTCTTATTGGGTCTTATAACTTGTAAGACCCTAAATTTAAAAGTATGATCAGAGTGCGTATCTATGTGCTTAGATAAAGCGTTTGTTAAATTCATTTTCCTTATGTCATAGATATGATTATAAATACGATCTTTCAACCTTCTAGAGGTTAAACCTACATAATAGGCCCTGCATTGTGTGCAGGTAGCTAAATATATCAAATTTCTAGTCTCACAGGTAGCATAAAAATCACATATAAATACATAATTGAGCTCAGGAACAGTGAATTGGTGGTCACTAATGATAAACTTACACATATTGCACTTATTACAGGGAAATGTACCATGTCTCAATGTCAATTTATTCTTAATAGCTATTTCTCTATTAGTTCTCTCAGAACATAATAACCTCTTTAAGTTCTTGCTATTTCTATATCTAAAAGTTGGTTGTATACCTACTATATCACTGATGTCTCGATCTATAAGTAGTACATCCCAGTTTTTCTTAATAATATTAGTAATATATTTAATATCATTGGTATATATATATATATATATAGTGATAAAAGCTACCTTCGAGGTATATTTATTCTTCTGTTGTATCTTTCTTGCAACAATTTGTGATCCATTTCTAATATTTAAACTTGGAACTATATCATGTGTGGATTGTACAACTTGTTTCATACTTTCTATCATTGGGGTAGGGTAGCCCCTATCTCGAAATAATTAATGCAGAACATCAAACTGCATATTTCTATCTATACTGTTTTTATATAATCTAGAAATTCTTGTAAACTGATTTCTTACAATATTAGAAAATATAATCTGTGGATGCATACTATTAAACTGTAATAATGCATTCCTCCAGCATGGTTTTCGATATAATGTAGTTGAGACCATACCTTCAGTGTCTTTAAAAATGGTAATGTCCAAGAAATCTATCTTGGATGACGATGACTCCATAGTAAACCTGAGTAAATCAGTGGTAGATTCTAAATAAGCAACTAGTTGCTCTAGCAGCTTTTGATCACCATTCCAAATAATAAGTATATCATCCATGAAACGTCTATATAGTACTATGTTTTGCATGAATATACTTTTAAATAAAAATAGGGACTCCCAATAATACATAACCAAATTTGCATACGAATTAGCACAAGGGGTGCCCATTGCAACCCCCCATGTCTGTATGTACAAATTGTCTTGAAACAAGAAAAGATTATTATTCAACACCATATCTAGCAGGACGCAGATAAGTAATTTTAAATTGTTATCAAAAGTTCCATTTTTAAGTAATAGTTCCCTGATAGCTTCAATTCCATAGTCATTTGGAATTACTGTAAACAAATTTTTAACATCAAGTGTCACTAATATAAAGGAAGGTGGAACCACATTACTTTCCACTAAATCTTGTAGATCATTTAGCAACTGATAGGTATCTTTTACGATTGTAGGTATACTTCTAACTAATGGTCCTAACTTAGATTCTAAATAGCGAGAAATATTTTCAGTCACCCATTTCTCACCTGCCACTATAGGACGTATAAGAGGGTGAAAAACGCCTTTATGTATCTTAGAAAGTCCCTTTATAAGTGGGACTAATGGATCCTTTACTAAAAAATAGTCATATAGTTCCTTTGTTATTTGTCTACACATAAGGAGGTCATATAGAGTGTCATGAACCATCCTAATTGTTTTAATAAGCCTATCACTGTCTATAGGTTCATATTTGTTGGTATCTTTCAGCATATTTAACATTAATTCAGTATATAAGGTGGCATCCATTAAAACCATTCCACCACCTTTGTCTGCTGGTTTTATGATCAAGTTAAGATCTTGAGATAAAGCTGTCAAGGCACTACGTTCATTAATATCCAAATTATAATATATATCATTATTTTTGTGTGTAAAATCAGAAAAATATTATTTATAAAAATCCCTTTCACATAACTTAATAAAACATTCAATATTGAAAGAAAAATTAGGAACAAACATACTTTTACATTTAAAATGATCTTCCATATTAAAATCAACCTCATTAGTGTCCTTGTAATATAATTTTAAAGAAACTGCTCTTACAAACAAACGTAGATCAACCAAAATCTCAGAGAGGTTGCTATTTTGCAAAGGAATAAAGGAGAGACCTTTGTTTAAAAGGCTTCTCTCACTTGTACTTAGAGTGTGACTTGAAAGGTTAAAAACAAGTTCTTTCAGTTCCTTTGTCTTCTTACCTCCGTTACTTTGTCTGAGAATGTCCTCTTCCGTCTGTCTCGACTGTTCGATCTCACTTGGGATTGTGTACGATACTGTACTGGAAGTGGTAAAAAAACACTAGAAGTGGATCCAGAAGCTGTTTTTGGTCTCACTCCACTTTTATTATCATTAATCAAAGGATCCTGGTCTCTTAGGCCTTCTTGATTCGGCGGCGGCGTGTTCATTACTGGCACAGTATCTACTGTCTTGCTTCCTCCTGCTGACGTCATTTCCACATTACTGGGGATCAAGAGTTCATCTGTTAGTGTCGGATTTAAAGGGGCAATGTCAAATACACCATGTTGATTATTTGAATTGTTAAGTTGGTTTACACAATCATTACTATGATATTGAGTCTTCGGCCAGACAAAAATGTGGCCAGATAAAAAGTCCTGATAATCTCTTTGTAACTTTTTATGTTTCAACTGTTGCAGCCTGTCATTATAGGCAGTGACTTGTATATACATGGCATCAATCTTTTTATCATAGACTTCACCTTTGTAGCGACTAAGTAAATCTCTATGCAGAGTCTCTACTTTAGAAGCTAACATATTTTCAATAGGTGTAAAGTAGTCAATCAAGAGTCTAATATATTGCTTACTAAAGTCTATATTTAGTTGTTGCCACTTTTTTAACAATTCAGGATGGCTGTCTCTCTCTCTCACATACATAGTAATATCTATCGCTATGTAGTATCAAATAGATATATACCAATATATATAGCTATTATATATATATATATATATATATATATATATATGTATAGGTCTAGGCCATTTCACTGAATGCACATTTCACTGAAACTCAAATGACTGTACACAAATCACTGAAAGCACAATTCACTGAAAACTCAATTCACTAAAACACATTTCACTGAAAGTTATATATGGCCTTTTCCCCACTGTAGTGTGACCCTGGAGTTAGTATATATAGTAAGGGGTGTGTGTGCAGGGTACCACCCCCCACATTGGGGGGTATGGGGGGCATAGCCCCCCACATATTTTAAGTATATATTCTGTTCCGAAAAGAGTAATATATTAGAATTACAAGTATCCATATATATAGTTCAAAATATTTAAAATATGTGGGGGGCTACAACCCCCACACCCCCCGATGTGGGGGGCGGTTCCCCCCACACCCCTCTTACTATATATACTAACTCCAGGGTCACACTACAGTGGTGAAAAGGCCATACATAACTTTCAGTGAAGTGTGTTTCAGTGAATTGAGTTTTCAGTGAATTGAGCTTTCAGTGAAAAGTGCACACTAATTTGATTTTCAGTGAAATGTGCATTCAGTGAAATGTCCTAGACCCATATATATATATATATATATATATATATATATATATATATATATATATGTCACAATGATACATAGACCTCCCCCATATATCTACATGACACATATACATATCATACACATACAGAGCTACGTTTATATATATATCCGTGTTCATTATATAAATATTGTGTGGATGTCTGTATTGTCCTACATACCCTAATAAAGGTGACTAAATCTGCACTATCACACATCCATACTGTTGCTCAAAAGATCCAGACTAAGGGCGCAACAGCACATAATTCACTTAATTACAGACCCCTGTGTCAGCTGGATGTCACAACATAGAGAGACACAGGTGAGCAGGTATTTTAATGTATAATGTTGTCAAAGTAAGCATGGACATGGCACATTCTTCCTGCTCACAGGTTTGCATGTCTAACTGCAAGCAGCCACATATGGCCATACTGGTAACTGTGCACATATAGCTAGGATAATAAATTATCCCACTGCTAGGATACTAGATGCAGATAACAGTATAATGCAATATCACTCTGCAGGCCACAGGTGCTGTTCAACTCAAGCCTAGTTTGTGTAATGCACAAGTACTGTGCCTGCAATCACATATTCAAAAGACTCAACCTGTGGCATGTGTGATAAGTACTGTGGTTTCTAATGAATAAGACTAGAGAGGTAGGGGTTCTAATCTCATTCCAAGCTACTTGCTATGCATCTGTGTGTGTATCTCCCTGCAGAACAACTGACATGCTCTTATGGGCTATCCACCTGCAATGGCTATGACCTTTTTGGCCATGTAACTTGCTGCTAGACTCCAAACTCCTCTCCTCTACAAGGCCTAATGATGTCATCCACCTTAAGACTACCCACTGGCAATGTAGCATCAGACTTAAGCCGTGGTGCATGTGATAAATAGTGTGATCTATAGTGTGTAAGACTGTATAGGTAGGGGATTTACCCTCACTCCAGGCTACTTGTTGTGTGCGCATGTCCAGCTGGCATAAATATGATCATCTTGGTAATTTAGAAATAGGAAGGGTTTTGCAATATTTATTTGTAGTGTGTGATGTGGCCCTCTAAAGGACTGACCACAACAAGGTGTGTTGATGTCATCAAGCATAATATGTCCTGAACTGATAGTAGTAGCAGACATGAGGTGTGCTGTGGGCATCGTGTACTGTGATCTGTAGTGTGTACCATTACTTAAGTAAGTTTTTTCACCTACATACAGCCAACTTGCTCTATGTGTGCACCTTGACATGTCCTGTATGCAGTGATTGGAAGTGGTGATAACCTCAATGCAGCTATGTTTGTGTGTGAGCCTTTTAGAGCATCTGACAACATGTTATGGAACCATAGGACGTTTGAACTTCAGTAGCATAAAGGCTATTCAGCCCTCACAATCATAGCCATCTTTATACCAGTAGTTACAGGATTGGCACATATTGCCCTAGTCCAAAAAGGACACAGGTATACACCCTGTGTTGATATGATGGTCACCCATCCAATCATGCAGATGGCATGTGGTGAGGTGCACTGAGGTGCTCTGTGTGCCATTAGGCAGGGTTCTGTTTCAAGGGTGTATGCAAGTCTGCTAGACAAATCTCTCCCACAAGCATGTAGTATTGACATCAGGTATGATAATGTCCTTACAGTGAGTTATACATCTACTATGCCACCTACAGAAAAGCAGCATATGCAATCAAGCAGGGTCACACATTGCCCTGTATGCAAGGCATGATCACCTCTGAGTAGTCTATATGCCACAGGTGACAATGACACTCATTGCAGATGATCCCCATTGAACACATACTGAAGACATGAAGTGTCCTTGTGTGAGACCATACTGTTGTGTGCAATTGCCAGTACTGCTTGGAAAGGTACATCACCAAATGGCCATTGCATCAGATATTGGCATGCTGAGTGAAGAGTACTTGGAGGTAATGAGTATGTCATTTACAGATGACTGTGGCCTCTGCTATGCCATATGATTTCAACCATACCACTGTACAGATATGGTGATCTGATGCACATTAGGTATAAACTGTGTGGCCAGGTCTGTGTGCCCATTTCATTCACTCCTGAGTATGTACATCACATGTTGCGACTGATGTGCTATTTACCAGGTACACAAATCTAACTGATGGAAATTATACTACATCTATATTTGCATGGAGTTTATGGCCATTAGTATGTCAAAAAGCATGTGTTTGTAATACCCTCTTGCAGGATAGTGACATAACACAGAGACTCTATGAGTGCTCACATTTTGCAGACATCAGCCAACATTGTTAGTCACACTCAGTCAGTAGTTGCATGTATTGTGTTTGAATGGATTCCAAGCAGTAGAGGACCCAGGACTGCACCCTGTTGAGCACTGCTGCTTACAGATCAGCTATTGGAGGCAGATGTCCCTATGTGGCGTATGTGTGCCAGCAATGGGCCACTTAGTGACCTCTACAATAACAGCATCACAGATGCCTCAGTGGATGCTTTGTAAATGTTGCCTGAGTGGGGGGTATAGTCAGATGACTTGTTTCAATCTAGGGGTTGTATGCCCTGGTGTACCCTCACCCAGGTACATGGTGACTGCCTCGGAAATGTGCACCACATGTAACAGTCATGCTTCTCCTGTCACACATCCAAACTGTGTACAGTCAACTGCAGGTAGAACACATATATGTGCTGATCAGCTTCATGATTATTGCCCCTATGGGAATACAGATATGGATACTTAGACAAAGAGGCGTATAGTTATGTTGGTCAGTGGATGCACCACCTCTGTGCAAGGGTATAACAGTTGCCGTTGTCCACTCAGCTGGTGTGCAGCCAGTAGTGACAGTATGATTACAAGGGTTTCCCAATGGTGTTAGTCATCTTTGACAAATCACATGTGGGATGCAGCCAGGAATGTTAGCATGTGTAATATGGTTGGGAGGGTGGCTTAGTGGTTAAGGTGTTTGGCTTACAAAGACAAGGTGCAGGGTTTGAGCCTCACAAGGGATAATTGGCTAGGCTTACAATGGCTTGCAAGGGCAGTTAGCCTAGTACTAACCTATAAACCTATGAACCTAATAGATGCTGTGTAGCTTCCAATATGGGGCCAGTCTCAAACTGCTCTGTAAATATGGAAGCTATGGGACAGGTTGTAGGTATGTCATGTGTCACATGTGGTGGGGACAAGGGAGTGTAGTTGATGTAGACAGTGTGGGTGCACAGCTTAGGTATGAGTTCAGACCCATCATATGTGGCATCATGACGTATGTAGTCACGGACAATCTGGGCCTGTCCTTTGAGGTCACAAATGTAACTACATTGTGTGTTGTGGTTCTGCTTTTTGTGGGTGGCTACTTTTGTCACTTACTGTGTCTACACAACATCACAACACCATGTGCTACTTTTAGCTGAGGAGGTAGTGCCTCCATGTTAAGGGGGGCATCCTAACCCCAGCTGTCACACAGCACTGTCCACCTGTTATTGTACAGCCTGCTAATCGCAGTTGTCCACCAGTCAGGTTTGCTGAGCCATGATGAGCCTGTGTCCCTCCTGTCACGTACAGCCAAGTTCATGCAGTTGTAATGCTGCTGACATAATGCATGGGTGTAGAGTTCTACATACTTGCCTACCCCATCTGAAGGTGGAGGAGCATTGATGCTATGTCAACCATCCCACAGGAGGTAATAAATGGCTGTCTTGGCATATATGTCTGTATTGTCTGCAAGATGGGGTACGTGTTGGTAGTTCTAAGGAGACTGATCTGTGGCCAGATCCCAACTGGGGGGACCTGACATCGGGGAGGCTGTAGTGGTCACCCATATTGATAAACACATGATGCACTATGTTGGTTCCCTGTATGGGCATGTCACGGCACTGCTGCAGGGCATTATAGGTAAGGACCGGGACCATCCTTTGGGCAAGTGAGCCGCAGCATGACTAAGCATCAGAGTGTGTATATATTACACTTCCTTAATGTGTTTGTCTGTGCTCTATACAGACACCTTGCATGACTCTCTTCTTGCAACATCCTGAAAGTAACTGCAATACTTACTTGCGCAGAGGACAACTAGCATGTAGTGCCAAGCGGTGTCCCCAGATCTATGAGTCATGTCACCTGAAATGTCATGACGGGAGTTAGCATGGATAGGAGCACTGACACTGTCATACACCTACTGACACTGGACAAAACACTGTTACTTTTGCTGAAGGCCATATCATGCCTAGCAACTTTAACTGGCAGGGACCATTGGCTGTTACACTATGCAATGGATATTGGACACATGTCTCACTCCACCAACCATGGCCTGACAAGGTGTATGACAATATTAGGTCAGCAGGTCTTGCTAGAAACTGTGTACCTCATGTATGGAGTGTGATATCAGCTGGTTGATAGGTAAGTGTCTGACAGTCATACTCTGGGAAGATAGCATTGGGAGACCTACGGTCATACTCTGGGAAGATAGCATTGGGAGACCTACGCTGCAATGACACCAGTCACCAGTGGAGTTCACCATCCTCCATTATTGGCATACCCCATCTACCTATTCCATCTCTGCAGTCACAGCCACTGTCAGTGACCTCTGACTGAGTACATTAGCAGGTGATTGCATAATGGGAGCTGTCACAGAATCCCACACAGAACCAATAGTTATGCAGGATGGCCTAAAACACAGTCAGCTGTACTCTGAACCACTGACAAATACTAACTGCCAGTGAGTACACAATACAATCCTATGGGAAATCATCCACACCTGGAAAATATTGTAGTGTCCATACACTGCACACAGATGAGCCATTATACATGGAGTTATGGATGCAGAGATTAATGTAGCCTTTGACTAACTGGTTGGTAAGATGTGGGGATGCATTCACTGTTGTACAGCATATACCAACAGGTTTGGGATGTAAATCCCAGACTGTCAGTAATATACTGAATGTGGCAGCCATCACACCTATCATTGTGTGCAATGGCACCCTTGCTATGTCACTACACAGGCATATTGAACTGTAGCAGCCACACAGGTTCCATGATACACCAATACAGAGTGTAGATAACATGTCCTGTGGAATCCGTGTCATGACCACACATGTGTAGTCTGTCTACTAAATGCTTTGGAGACAATGTATGTAGTTCCATACAGGGAGGTGTCAGATCCCACTGTGTACCACCCATGTATCCATGACAGGATTAACACATGTCTCACCTGTTCTACATGCCTACAACATCACTGTGGTATGCATAGTACATGCTGGAGAGACAGGTATGTAGCAGACAGTACGTCCTACATGAAACAGGCCCCCATGCATGGGAAGCACACATCTGCTTTGACACAGCATGTGCAGGTTACCAAATGGGATGCAGAACATGACAGTCATAACTGGTGTCTGGCAACTGTCTGTACTGGACACAGGATATTTGTAGATGGGTCATCTCTGTCACCACAGCTTGTAGATGTGTGAGTTCACAAAACCCTGGTGACACTTATCAATGGTACTAGACCTTATCACAGATCAAGGATGCATGAGTATGCTGAATGCTGTTATTGTCCTTGTTAGCCTGTTATACACATATGAACCTATGGAGCCATGCACTTATACTGCTGTACCTTGTTGAAGACATATTTCTGCTGTGCTGACATGCCCTTCTGTGCTGATTTATTACCGCTGTGTATCCATAGGTTATCCCAACAGACTCCTGAAACAGAAACAGAAACAGGTCCATGACACACCTATCATTGTGTAACTGTACAGCTATTACAACATCATACAACAGAAGGTACACAAAATATTTATTTATTTATTTTCCATTTGTTTATCAGGTTAGTCCAACTGGACACAAGGTGACGATTTTCAGCAGAGGCCCGGGAAGAAAAGCTCCAATTACATAGTAAAAAATTATAAAAAATAATAAAAATAATTTAAAAAAATTTATATGAACATAGCTGTTTTGTTCAAAGAGCATAGAACATATAAAAGGAGTAAAAATCAGAGTTTTACAATTGATGCAGCATACAGTGGTTAGAATATTGAGAAACAATTAAACAAGATATTATACAACAAATATAGAATTGCAGGCCTCCTACAAGTACCCCTGTCAATCTGCCTGTGTGGGACCTCACCAGCTTTCTGGCTATGGCCAGTGTCTGCACTCACTGGAGCCATAGTTGCCACACTTTCCTGTTCAATGTCCCCATCCTCTGAATGTCCAATATCTATGGCCTCTGGGGACTGGGTATGTGTGGGCATACTGACTGTATACGGTGACAGTGGAGGCAGAAGAGAGACGTCTACCGCTGGGTCAGATTCAGCCACAGACAACACCACCTGTGCCTCACTGTGGCCACCATCATAATTGGAGTCTGAAGAGACACACACATCAGGTTGTGTAGGGGACAGACACCAACTCCCCCACCCGGTCACCTGTGATAAGAAATATTTACATGAATACCTGCACTATTGTTTATGCAAAATCCACCAGTACTCATAATAACAAAGATCCACAACTGGATTAGTGGTCAAACATTTTTCTTCTTCACTTTCATCCAAAAAAAAAAGTAAAACTTGACCAGAAAAAATTACCTTTTAATTAATCAATATGAAACTATACTTGATAAAACAACACATAAAAATGCAGTACACCTATCTTAACAAATATAATGAAATGCAGATTTCACTGCCTAATTTATTTTCCTATCAACCTTTTGTTTTTTAAAAGGCATTTTAGAAGTAGGCTTATCTGCTCTTAACTGTCACTGCCAAAGTGTTTCTGTGATTACCCCCCCCCCCCCCCACCAAGATCCTTAGGTACCTGATCCAGACTGGAAAATAAAAACATTCTACTCTGTTTACACACAAAATCATGTTTAAATAGGGCATTATTCTGGCCCTTAACTTTAAAAGAATATAAATGCTCCTTAACAAAACAGTGTCATGCTTACCAGGAGCAGGACCATGGCCTTGGCCAATACCTGATGGACCTGTGAAAAGTTGAGAGTGAGGTAATGTCAGTACCAAAGCATGTTGCAGCACAACAAGGTAATGCATCCATATATCTCACATTTACAGTAGCTACTGTGTTACTTGTTGTATTGGTCACATTCTGTGTATGAGAGTACAACTGAGGTTAAACCCCCCCCAATGAACAAAGTCCTGACCCCCACGTAAAAGTATGTATAGCCTCACACACTGACTGCTACAGTATTACAATGCTGATCACAGTAAGCCTACCTGCACTCTTCTCTACTGTGGAAACTGTAGCACCCACCTCCATGATGTGTGGTGTGATGGAGAATGGTTGTTTTGCTACAGGCCCTCCACCAGTGATGGCAAGATCCCTGGCCACTTCTGCTGCCCTTCGTTGTACAGCATTGATCATGTCCATTGTGCGGTGCTGAACCTGCTCATATGTCCTGCCCTGATGGCCCATTCCATTCACATTACGGACAAGGTCTGCCCACAATGCAACCCACTGTTCCCTGTTTTACCACCCCCTGGACAGTAGGATGTGATGATGTTGCCTGAGTCCTTCCAGTATAATTTCATTTTCCACATCAGAGAAGGGTGCATGGCATCTAGGGTACATGATTTCTGAAAGGCAACAAAAGGGGAACACATTACAGGATCACATATGTGGAAGTACACTCTGTAGGGATACAGCAATGATAATATGGCTGGCACTATCCACTGCTTGCTCACACATGTCATACTCCACAGTGGACAAACATACTAAGTGTGTGGATACAACTGCAATAGTAGCAATAGTCAGGTATTCCTGTGTGTGCCATGAGAGATATATCATATTATCGTACGATGTAAATAGCGAATGCTATTTTATCATACCGATAATATCAAAACAACAAAATATTGAACAAACGGAACAACACATTTTTTCCCAGGGAAAAAAATTGCTGCTCCATAAATAAAAAAAAAAAAAAAAAAAAACTTAAACACAAATTTAAGTGGGGGGCTTCACCCTCACACCCCCCCCTACTTAAATATACCAACTCCGAGATTGCACCATAGTGGAGGAAATGGCAAAGTCCCAAAGACGGCCCACCAAATTTTTTCCCTGGAAAAAAATTCAATGTTCTGTGACTTTGCTATTTTGCCATTTCGACAGTATCGGATCGACTAAATAGCATTCATTATTTAGTCCATTCGATAGCGTCATATAGACCCGAGAGATACTACTATATGATAAGACACCCAACACTTGGGTCTACTGTGGTGTGTCCCCTACAGGCAACCCCTCCAATATTATGTCATAAGAACAGTGCCATGCAGTCCAACAAGACCACTGTGCCACAATGACAAAAGACAATGCTCCTTTGATGTATAGTACATCCTGTGTAGGTGTAAGACAGCAGAAGATCAATGACATGTTATTATCACATCTAAGTTAGACTTAATGCTGTAATCCTTATTCCCGATAAGTCTATTTACCTATCTGCATCTTGTATCCTGTTGTACACAAAATCAATTACATACCTGAAGGAGTGCAGTACTCCTCCCTTTGATATGTGGTGATAGTAAAGTCTTCACAATGGCGTGCTCTTTGTGAGGAAAGTCTTATACAGAATGATTGCCCATAGCCAGCTGCTTACTTTTTAAACATGCTTCTCATCAACAGGTGATTGTCTCTAAACCAGTCTGTGGGTCTAAAATGCTAAATGTAACCAACACATCTGATTTGCACTATCATCAGCCAGTGACATGCAACCACTGTACAATATATAAGGCCTTCATGTAGATTAGGGCCCCTTTCTGATATGCTGTGCTGGACATTACTGGGGTGAGGAGATTACATTGTTGCAGAGGGTAGGTCTGTAGCAGAAACCTTTACATAGAGATGTGTGTGCTACAGGCTGCAGCTACTGCTGCAGGTAATAGACATAGACAGAGAGTATGAACACTTTGAAGGACAACAAGTTGTAGGAGTAACTGTGGGAGCTGTGTCAGCATTGTTGTAGAGGCAGCACCAGAGTCAGGCTACCCTTTCTACTCCAATTAAGGCATGTGTTTAAGGTAAGTATGTTAGACAATGGTGTCATTAACAGAGTATTAGGCAACATGATTGGTAAGAAGTGGTATAAATATAGGAATATGTCCACCATTTGGGCAACTGCTAGGCCATGTGTTACAGTTTGGTAGTAATTTGCACCATGTATGAGGGCAGGCCTTGTTACAAGCAGGGGCTTCCAATGTGTATGTTAGCTGTGCAGCTGTGATAATCTGCACAGTGATTTTGGAAAGACTGTGTAGTGCACTCTGATATTATTGGCCCTCATTTGCAGTACCTGCATTGACATTCTCTGTGAATGCATATTAATGCATGATGTGACACTTTATGCACATATAGTTTTTCTATAGGGATATGTGAAGTGAGTTTCTACATGCAGTCCTGTGACTTCCATCAGTAAAAAGCAGACATGTCATTTGAAATGCATTGTCTGGATGTAGAATGCATGACTCAGTCATTAATTGCTGCCTTCACAATACTGTACATTCACTTCTACACCCCACTGGATTTGAATCCAGGACTGTGTGGCAAAATGTACTGTTGGCAAGGTGGCTAACAGACTGAGCTACTGAGTGACTGCTACAGAAGGTGTATTTGCAAGATATATGTGTACACATACAGGCTGTGACATACATTTTCTACATTTATTAGTATGTGCGTGGCTTTATATGGGTGTATGTGTGCACCAGGGTCCCAGTTGAACATGTATTTTGCCATTAATGCCTTAGCAGATGTCTTTCTATATGTTGCTGCTGTAGGGCACATTTACCTGCTATCACATGCCTTACTTACATCCATTATTATGTCTTTGGCTTTCTAGTGGTATGCTATTGCTCCAGAGTCCAAGTTGCACTCCCATTTTTTCCATTGCATTTTAATCACGTTTGTGCAACGCAGCATGGTGAGCAGCTCCACTGAAACATGCTTAATGACTGTAACTGGCAATTACTATGTTTTGTTTAAACCACCTCTTTTAATTAAGAATTGTGTGGCCTGGCAGGTTGATGCAATGGTCTGCATGTGCAATGGTCTTGAGTTTTAAACATGGGACAGGTGTTCATTTTGTAAGTGTGTATTACAACTTTAAAAAGACATACAGTCAATGTAGCTCTATTTAGCTGAGCTTAGCAAAACTGCACACAATGGTGCACCACGAAGCTGCGCCCCATGCAGCATTGCACTAAAAAAATATAAACAAAAGAAAAATGGGGAGATAGGAAAGTGGTGAAATGGGGTGCATGCAGCTGGAAAAACAGTGAAAGGCAGGTAGGGATGTGCAGGAAGGGTGTAGGAAAGAACCATAGCTATCCATTTCTTGTACAGCAAGAACTGTACACTTTGACAGAATTTGTATATCACTTTGAACTCTCAACCCCAGAGAGAGGGGTGAGGACAACATAAATACATTGTTAGGCCAATTGGACCAAATAACTCCAGTGGCTCTACTCGACAGAGGCACTGGGAACTAAGGTCGGGTGGTACTATGCCAGGGTAATTCTATGGCTAGGCTTGTAAAGGCCCCAGGGCCATTAGCCTAGTACACACCTATGAACCTATGAACCTAAATTACATGTGTCGAGTGGACATGTGTGCAAAATGGAGAGCTACATATGGGGCAATTTTTTTTTTTTAGGACAGGTGCCCATTTTTTTTTTTTTTTTTTGTTAAGGTGAGAGTGGAATGTTGAGGAAGGGACATAGGTACATGTAGGGGAGGTAAGTTGGGTAGGTGAGGATGCATTTGCACACAGACAAGACAGACAAGACAGCAGACAGGGGTTGTGTGGGACACAAGAGAGAGGTGAACACCTTGGATAGGGAGTGTGTTGTGGAATTCAAGTCCCATGTGCCTCCAGATGGCAGCAGCAGCATGATTCATATCACCACCCATGGGACTGTCAACACTGCTCCTTCACTGCGCAGGTGGTGGTAGTGCTGCAGGCTGGGCACCAGGGTGAGGCTGACCCAGCAGGTTTGGCCAGCATGCACTCAGTCTGATGCAGGTGGCGATCAAAGCCATGGTAGATTATCCTGCACACCAAGCCCTGTAGCTCAGCCTAGGTGAAAATTCCCCTTCCACCACCACTCCAAGAGGGGGGCCTGGCTCTGTCCTGTGGGGCAGTACTACCCGACACAGTGCCACAGCCAGTTGAGGCAAGGTAGGCGGATCAGCCAGAACCGGCCCAGCTTGATGTCCTGTGGTAAATGAGGTATAGCAGTAAGTTAAGGTTACTAATAACCAAACCATTGTTAGTATTAACAGAATGGAACATCATTTTAATTAATCCAAATACATATTAATGTATATTATGTATAACACAACAGTAAATGACATAACAGTCAGTATGTTAACAGCATACCAGTAAGAATTAAAGCATAAGGCCAACAAAACAGCTAGTTTAACAAAATATGTTAATATTGAATCATAATAACATGTAACAATTATACATGACATTTTGTAAAAATATAGTTAGTTTAACAAAATATGTGAACATTAAATCATAATAATTCATAGAAATAATAAATAAATGAAGATAAGGTATGGGAGAGAGAGAGAGAGAGAGAGAGACAATCCTTTACTGACAATGCAAACTATATCCCTGAAAATACTGATAATAAATGCTCTACAGGTGTATAGTGTCAGTTTTGAGTACTGTGACTACAATTCTCCTATAGTTGATGTAGCACGTACATATCTTTCAACATGTTAGCATGGGTCAGTATGGGCTGAGCAATGACAAATGCAGGCACACAACTACACAGAACACTTTCACATAACATGGACTTCTATCACTACCAAGGTGTTCTGTAAGTGGGTTTGGTAATACATTGCATTCCAGTAATCATTTTTATGGTAGCCCTGCGTCAGATGGATTAGGCAGTTTAAATTGCATTATGAGAAATCATGACACTTGAGAGGCATGTTTGTGTACATTACATAAACTAGACATCTGTCATGCCTTAGTTGGTAGGCATGGGACTAGAACCCAATAGCTGTGACTGCAGGGGACATCTGCAAAAAATGTAACATTGACTGCAGTAGCTTAGTACAGACATGCAAGGAATACAGATGTATTTAGGAATCAACAGTGCTGCTTAACACTTTATTGGTATTGCTGATTAAGTGTCTGCGAAATGTTAGTACAATCATATCTGCTCATAACATGGGCTACCTCAACCATATACCATTTGTTCCTGGAGTGGGAGAAAAAGAGAGCATTATGTGACTGAATTCATTTTGCATTCTAGAACTATTACAGTGGTATACTTGACTGCAGTGACAGTAGAACACACATGCATGGCATACAACCATACTGCATTTATTAAAACAGATTTTTGTAGGAATCAACAATGCTACTTAACACTTTATTGGTATTGCTGATAAGTGTTTGTGAAGTCCACACAATGTCTGCCCACAGAGTGAGCTACCTCACCCTATATACCTTTATTACTTGAAGTGGGAGTAACATAGAGCATTATGTGACTGATATTGCCCTGGAGACAGCCTTGGACCATACTATGAGTTAAACCATACAGTCTGCAGGCCATTAGTTTTGCATTCTACAGCTATTACAGTGTTACACTTGACTGCAGTGGCCTTACCATAGACAAGCAATGCATACAGCTCTACTGCAATGATTATGACAACACAATCCTGCTGTACACCATTGTGCGTACTGTTATTGGCATTGTTTATTGCAATACAGTTGTTATTGTTCATTTATTGAACTACAGCTCTAATTGCCCATTTATTGCACTACAGTTCTACTTGCCCATTTATTGCACTACAGTTTTTATTGTGTATACTTTATTGGAGTAAATGCTTTACTCTTTCTTGCTTATTGCACTACAGTTAGCATAATATATCTGTACATACCACACTCACAGTGCAACCTGGACAGGTGCCTGGCATAGAACTCGACATAGTGAACCCTCTCACCTTCAGCTGTTGGGAGAGTAGCATAGCATTATGCATACCAGTTTTGCAGACATTCAGCTTGCATTTTGGTAAGACAGGGGAAAACATACTTACATATTTGTGGGGCATTCCGTGCTCTGTCTCATTGGATCCAGGTGTCTAAGGTTCCTCTCTTTCTCCTGTTCAGGTCATCATAATGGTGATGACACTACTCACCTGTGTGGGGATACCAGTAACACTGGTAAGTTCCCTGAACAACCGGTCTCAGGCCTCCACTTTACTCTCTGAGCCCTGGAAGCCACCCTGCAGCAGCCCATGTTCATGATTTTTTACCAGGAGCCCAACAAAGATCCTGGAGTCCTGAACACCCCATCTCTGCCCCCAAAGCACGCAACTTCAAGAGCATCACCTGCCATATTACCAGTTGATTAGACTCCAAAGAGTGTTGCTGTATTCCTGCCTGTTGTGTCTAATATATACTGTTTCCCCATCATTACACGTCATTGAGCAACATTCAATAAAGCACCACGTCATTTAGCAGCATGCAAACCAGCTAAGCAGAGCTAAATAGAGAGAAAACTCACACTACCAGGATTTTAGCTAAGCTTAGCACTGCACAAACAGAAGTAGCCATTAGCATGTTTAAGCTGTGCTCAGCACAGTGCAGCAGTGCCATATTTCACAATTTGTTTTTGAAATTAAACATATATATTAAATTTAATTACATACATCTTATCACTGCTACGGACTTGAACCCAGGACCTACTAAGCATTAGGCTGTAGTTTTACCCATTTAGCTACTTGGATATTATGGATGCTAGTATACCGTCACATATACTACTGGGCTACCTGTAACAACGCTAAGCACCACACCACACAAATGTGCTTAAATAGACAAAGACATAAATAATTAATTACACCCGGTTTCTATTTCTAGATGTCTAGCAACTGTCAGCTATATATGCATAAGTGCCACTTGGCTCTGTGGCACTCCACGCAGTGCTGTGCAAACAGCAATTAAAAAAAAAAAACAGAAAAGAAAATTAAAATAAGAAAAATAAGTAATTATGATAATTAATGACATCTGGTTTCTATATTTAGATGTCTGGCAGATGTCATCTGTCTATATGTGAGCACAGTTTGGCATTGGTGCAGTCCGCTCTGTGCCATGCAAACATAAAAAAATGGGAAAAAAATAAAATAAAATATTACACATTTGAACCAATTCACAGCATTTCAACAGCAGGGGAGAACAGTACAGGGACCCTCACCGTGTACGCATCCACAACCATGAGTAGCCTCTACACTTCTTCCTACACCAATTCAATATCCCTGTTAATATTCTGTCCCTCGGCAGCGAACCATCATTAATATGCATGGCATGCTGCCGAGGGGGGACAGTGGCCATGTACATGGGCACATTCCGTGTAGGCTCTACATGGTGCCTACACAGAATTTATTAAATCCTGGGGCCTATATTTCTGAAGCATAGCTAAACAGACCACTTATGTTGTGCTGATGAGGTCATAAGAAGCAGGGTTAAGAGCATAGCTAGTGGTGTTTGGCTTTGTTGGCCCTGAATGTATCCATGAATCACATTATTGATCCTGTCTCATATTTTTACTCGTTTTCCTCTAAGGTATATTATTTTACCCTTTTAAAAAAAGAAAGACAATTAACATTATTTTGTAAGTTATCTGTTATCTATCAGCCCTTGAACTGTTGCCATTTCCTTTTTGTTGCAAAGCACACTTTGTCACTTTTTCTTATTTCTTTGTTTATGCAGTCATATTTATAGATTTATGACTTCAGAATATTATTAATTGTATTATTATTATTATTAGTGGTAGTAGTAGTATTTATTTCTCTGTAGTTTTGCAATTCTTTGTTACCTATATCAAGTAAAACTAAATTAAATAACATTCCAGTACCTATTGTGCTGATAATATTGTTCCAGAACATGCAGTTCAAAGAAGTTCTACCACGTATCCCTATTTGAATTGTAGTGTAGTAATCTACGGGTCAGCAGCAGCTCTATTGATTTGCTTGGAGAAATGTTACAAATTACTCCCGCACACAAGCTTTTAGTAAAACATATTACTATAGAATGATATTGCTCATTTCTTTGTCTACCTGGTCTCCAAGAGCAGAATAAAATTCCAGTTTCTGTATCTCAGTGACAGAGAAAGAAAAATGACTGCAGTTTGATAGGCTAGCTGAAATAAGCATGGCAATTTGACAAAATGATGGAAAAGTCTATTATTCCAAGTCAGAGCTTCCATCAAAACCCTGAGTTTTTGTTGTACATACAGAAAAGTGGCAGTGAAATTACTTAATATATGGTCTTTGATAATGTGTTCCATAGTATGTATAAACACATTTTTCCTTATTATTTTTTGTAATGCTCATTATTACTGTCCTTCAGGATAACCTCATTTTAGGGGCAATATTTGTATTTGAGGAAATACCAGTGGAACAAACAAGAAACTAAAACAGATACAAATATTCCTGGTTTTAAAGTTTCTGAATAACACAGGTGCATATGCATATGCTTGTAAATATTATATTACTTTCATAATTATACTCTGCATTAACTTATCTGTGTATTTGTTTCTTGAACAGGAAGGTGAACATATCCTTCTTGAACCCTTCTCGGCAATGATACAGACCACAAGGACAAGGGTAGTACTATGTATTTTACTGGGCTGATAGATCTCATAGATGTTGAATTTGTCACCAACAAGCAGATGGACCACCCTGTCCTGCCATCTCATCAGACTGATGACATTCACTGAAGTGAACACAGAACTTCAGATTATTTTCTAGTGAGGGGCTGAATTTTCCTGCTTCTCAGACTGCCACTCTCTCTATATATAATAATGCAGAAAAAAGAAATTAACATTTTCCCCTTCTACCAACGTGTGGGTATCAAAAATAGTATTTTTTGATCTTCAGATCAAGGTTTTGGTGGTAGCACCAGCATCAGAAAGTGCAAGGACTGCAACGCACATACAAAAACATTGAATTTGTGGTGTATTTATCTGCAGAAGCCCTGGGAGAAAAGTTCCTCTGGATTTGCTATACATTTAAAAATTCCAGATTAACCAACACTAATAAGTTTACCTGAAGTTGCACATAACAAATTGAGCAGCAGTAAAAGGACAAGAGAAGAAAAAAAAAACATAGCATCAATGTAGGAGAAATTAAATGTAGAGAAATGACTGTTAATAAGGATTACTACAACCAGTGTTGCCACACAGAGTAATTTGTTTAGCTTAATGTACTGCAGTGGTCTACCAGGTTGTGGTAAAATAATCTGCAGTGGAGCAGGGGTGGTACATTTACTTATTATTTTACATGTATTATTTATTTGTCTTTGTTGACCAGGAAATTGTAATGGGCAAAGCTCACTTTCAGCTGAGGCATGGGGAAAAAGCACCAGCAGATACATTTAAGATACTCATGACAAAACATTTTTTTAGAAAGATAAAGTACATAGAAAGTTTGTAAGACATTTAGAGTCAAGGTGGTTCATAGGTTCATAGGTAAGTACGAGGCTATCTGCTGTTGTGGACTATTTTAAGCCTAACAACTTTTCCTTTTGGTGTTTGAATTAACTTATCCCATTTGGTGTTAGACTGGCCATACCCATCCCATGGCAGATACTTTGAGGGGACCAATGCATGGTATAAATCATTTAGGAGCAGTCTCTGTCCATTAGTAGTACAAAGCACAATCCTGGGGTACATTTTCAGTTACCCATCCATAGATCCAAGCTGTGCTTGAACATGGACATGGATGAGTTTTGTTTTATGCGACTGGGGATTCTAATCCAGCATCCTCTGTGAGATATACCTGTCCCTCCAAACTATTCTGTTGATACTGCAGACAAGGTTTAGGTCCCTAGACTGAGTATTTCTGATGCCATTTAACTTGCTGATTTGCAGTAGGTATGTCAGTATTGGGTGTGAGAATGCCTTGATGCTGAACACAGGTCACATCTTAGCAGTGTGTAGAATATTAAGTACAGTGACAGGGCTTTGAAGTGGTCCATGAAGGACATACTGTTTGTTTTTTGCAAGGTATCTCAGTGGTCGTTTCAGTTGTTGCATGTGTCTGTACATGTAACCATTTGAAATGTCTGGTCCTGCTAGAGCAAGTCCTGAAACACAAAGACAGAACGGCCAAAAAAATTGGACTTGCGTATATTAAGACCAAAACGGTCATTTCTCAGAGTATTCCCTTTTCTCCCAGGCATGGTGATTTCAGAGTCGGTGTACATAATTTCAAGGGGTGTGGGGGCTGGCCCTCACATCGTAGGGTGCAGGGGGCCTGCCCCTTGTGAAAATGAAGTTTAAAGGAGAAGAGCAATGTTGGAGATTCACTCTTCTGTCATAGTTTCGGTCCTGTTTTTTTTTAAAGCTTGTTGGCACTGATTATTTTAAGTGCCAACATTTCAGTAGGGAGTCATTGGACAGCTACATGCCAAAGGGGGCATTATATTTAGTGATTGGCCTAGTGAGGGATGAGTAAAAGAGAACAATGACATCTGTAGATCAATTTGCAATCCCTTTTTTATAAGCTGCACAATATTTTCTTCGACAGTAGGTACATGTTTGTCAAAACCGGTAATTGTTCTGTAGTGATACAAAGAAAAGAGGTATTTTTTTCTGTTGTTACTTATACATAATGTTAAATTCCAAGTATAAAACATTTAGGGTGCAGGCAGTTCATGTGCAATATATGTGAAAGTCATTAGATATGACTTCTAAGACCTGAATAAGGTGGGTTGCATCATGACTGATCATGACATTAAACTTTGATCAGATGAAGTCTGAAAGCAAGAGAGACATTTCACACTACTTTTGGATAACCTGAGACTAACAAAAAATGGTGATGTATAAACCACTGTAGTTTGCTATCAGCTGGACTACTTTCTTTCCGTCTTGATGTTTGCTAATGAGACCTGCACTGTTTTTAAAGGAGGCTACAAAATAAAGTGAAACCTAATTCAGGAGCAGTTGCTCCACACAGAAGTATCTGAATGTCATTTGTCCCTGTTGCTCTGATGGACATAAGCCAATGATTTGGGTTTACTTTTAAACACCAAAATTCCATAAAACCAAAGATCACAATACCGAGACAAAAATAATGAAATTTAGAATGCCGAACTGGGTTTTTTTTCCTAGGGCAAGTAAACACTTGCTTAACATTGGGAATAATGCCCTTTTCCCCACTGTAGTGCAATCTCTGAGTTGGTATATTTAATTAGGGGGTGTGGGGGTGCAGCCTCTACATTGGGGTGTGTGGGGGGGAGTGTTTACTTGCTCTGTGAAAAAAGACATGCCCCCAGATTCATGAATGGGTATTTTCCGTGCAGGAACAGTGCAGGAGCTCCTGCACGGAAAACGGCCACCGAGCGATCCAGGAAAGTGTTGTTTTTACATGCACGAGCAGCCCTACACTGTTCTAGCACGGAAAAACACCAAATATGCAAATCACCTCATTTGCTGATGAAAACTATGCAAATGTGATTTTGCAATTCACCAAGCTGCCAGGTCTCCATGCTAGAACAGTGTCAGTGCAGAAATGTATTCGGCTAGTAACTGAATACATTTCTGCATCTGACAAAACAGAGGCATGACAGCTCATGTAAAAGCATGTATTATGTTTAATACATATACCAATGGCTAAATATAAGGGCATTGGCATTAAAAACAGTTTTTTTTTTAAATTAAACTTTTTTTTTATTTTTGGCTGATCTCGGACGTTTAAGCTTAGGGCAACGGCGTGCAAATGGGATTGTGCCAAAAAAAAATGAGAAAAGTAAATTTTAAGTTAATTCTGTATTTTGCCATTATAGTCAATGGCATGCAGAATGTAAACATTACCAGGGAGCACTGGTTGTCAAGGGGAAAGGGTCCATTTTAGTGCAGTAACTAACAACCTACACACTGGGGTATGCAAGTGAGGGGAGTTATACTGAATCACAGATTTCTTCAAAGTGTCAGCTTGTACCTAACCATGTAGGTGCAGCAACATGACAGTGCAACTGTAAGAGCTGAATGACTTCATAAGAGGGTGTGCCATGCTTGCTGTAAGCTCAATGGAGCTCTGTGGTCCATGTTTGCCCTTAGCTAAGTACAGCTAAGGAAGGGTGTGTGTGTCAGATGTGCCTGTGCAGTGTGTACATAGCCTAAACGGGTATGTGCTCCGTGCACCGGGTTTTTAAAAAAAAAAAGTGGAAATGGCAGAACTGTTTACATTTGAGCACTGGGTATGTGCAGTGCACCTCTGGGCTTAAATAGGGAGGAACTGGGAAGGGGAAACAGCAGTAGGAAGGCAATCCAGGAGAACTAGCATAGCTCTCAGGTGAAATGTATCAGAATCAGCCAATTACATATGCAGTAGCCCAGCACACCACTATAAACTATGCAAACACCCTACAGACTATTTTTTCCCACAAACTCTACACCACCGGTGTACACAGACAGGAGATTTTTAACAGGCAAAACTAAGTAAAAATGTTAGAGGCTGCTGCTGCTTTACTCCATCAATATGTGCTACAGACTGAGGGTGGTGAGGAGGAGAATGCTGACAACCAACCCACAGTGAGGAGGAGGAGAAGTGTGTACAGACCCAGGGTAACCTACCAGGGCCTACATGAGCTGAAGATAGTGGAACACTATAGGGTGGACAGGGACATTCTACAGCAAATCATTGAGGTGTGCCGGCCATGCCTCACACACAGAACTAACAGAGGGGAACCCATCCCAGTGGATACCAAGGTATGTGTAGGCTTAAGAATACTAGTCACAGGTACCTTCCAAAGAAAAGCTGGGGATATCATGAGGGTTTAACAGGCATCAGCATCCAGGGTACTCCACCAGTTCCTGGATGCCATGACACCACATGCCAATGAGAACATATATTTCCCCACCACCTGTGAGGCGTTGACCAGAAGTATGTGTCTCTTCCACCATATAGCAGAATACCCTGAGGTAGTTGGTGCTATAGACTGCATGCACATCCACTTCAAAGCCTCACCAGGCGAGCAGGGTAGGGTCTACATAAACCGCAAGGGCTTCCCCATAAACTGCCAGGTCATGTGCGATGCCCAGGGCATTATCATGAATGTGTGTGCTGTAAGCCCTGGAAGCTATCACGACTCCCACATCTGGCATTGCTCACAGCTGTGTCAGGGGTTTGCTGTGGGGACATCCCATATGGCCATCTAGTGGGGGATGCTGGCTATGCACTGGAGACGTGGCTGATGACACCCATCAGAAATGCACACACATCCGAACAAGAACACCATAATAGTCTCAGCTTCCTTCACCCTGTATTTCCCTGGTAAATGACTGTGAGCAAAGAATAATAACTGTCAGTAGTTGATGACATGATACATCACAGTGTAAAACAGTGCATATGTCAGAAAATCTATGCTACAACCAAACATGTCACACAAGCAGCATAGACAGCAATAGGTTCATAGGGTCATAGGTAGGTACTAGGCTATTGGCCCTAGGGCCTATACAAGCCTAGCCAAAAAGGTACCCTGGCTTTTACCACCCAAAGAACATGCATGTGGGACATCTGCACAACCCAAACACTGTCCATGTTATGGAATATAAATTACATACATGTGAAGCAGTGCACATCACTGGGCACCCACAATAGAAATCTGGATGAGTGGATGGGGAATATAATACCCACCCCTGGGGACCACTCCAGTGACTATACTCCTGAGCCATACTGGGGACGATTTTCATGTGGGCTGATGCCAGGGTATTCCCTTGGGCTAGCCTTGTAGAGCCTTCAGGCCCATTCACTTACTATACACCTATGATGCAATGAACCTATGGATCTTAGTACTTGCAAGTGTGTGTGTGTGTGTGTGTGTGTGTATGTGTGTGTGTGTGTGTGTGTGTGTGTGTGTGTGTGTGTGTGTGTGTGTGTGTGTCTGTGTGTGTGTGTATGAATAGTAATCTCAGTGTGTTTGGTTGATGAATATCCCCTGTGGCTGTGGTTATTAGCAATCAGAGGTGTGTCCAAACTACAACACGTACCATTTTCCATTCTACAATGGATGTTGTAAATCAACATATACCTATGTACAACCCTCAGCCCTATAATCTGTGAGGCATATGCAATCACTGTGTTACAGGTCAGGGATTTCCATGCACATACTGTACCCTGCCTATGACATGGTAGATGTGTTACCACACTGCCATACCCCATGGTCTTGCTGCAGGACTACATCCTGGTGACACACAGATGCCTAGAATGGAAATGGGATACAGCATGTGAGAACACATTCACTCAGCACTTCAGTTGTGGGGGGAGAGAGGGGTAAAGCTGGCACTGAATGTCTTGCCAAGACTGTGACCAATATCTGTTGTCTCAGGATAGGTATTAGCATTGTGCAGTAACTCATTGCACTTGTTTAATGCTGTGCAGGTTGTTGATGTAACTATCAAAGGGTGTCGTGACTGCTGTCAGTGTCTGCTGCATGTCTGCTGTCATAGATGCCTGTAGGGGATTCCATGAGGGATCCATAGTTGTGTATGAAGCTAATAATGGAGTTTAACAGTCATGGGACACCACCTTTCTCTGCAACAGTGTACCCCTTCTGATGTACACTTTAGTAATGGCAGGGGACCATCACATTGTCTCCCAGTGTTTAGGTTCTGTTGGCTCTGGCTAGTACCATGCATTCATGTACCTGTTTGTACAGTGCCTATGTGTATGATTCCTCAGTTATGCAGCTATTTCCCATTGCCATTGGTGCAGTGAAGACATCTACCCCTGTTTTCATGGCTGCAAAGTCAGCTTTGGGGAGGTTTTTCCAAGGCAGTTGCCTTTGTGGGAGTGTGGCTGACATGTTGAGTTCCATGTTGATTACAGCCTGTGTGAATCTCAACATGCAGGGATTGACATCTGTGGATGAGCAACAGTCCCATATTTAAGTGGTCAAAACAGGTCAAGGTTGTTGCATCCTGTACCAGGGGTCATTATGAGCTGGTCCAGGCAATGGAAATGATGAATCCCAGAAGTGTTGGACCACTGTACTGGTGCTTGGATACTCTCCCCAGGTGATGGAGGAGTAGTTGAAGACTCATACTATGTCAGTGTTGTGTATGACTATCATAGATGGCAGGGTGTTGAGGAATGTGCATTGACAGTCTAGGGACATAGATGTGGACCCATAGCAGGCTATGGTCTGGATTGCACTATTACCCCAAGGCTGTTGTACCGGAAGTATCTCCAATGCATTATGATGGGATATTAGTCTGGATGAATATGGAGACAACACCACCTGTGGAGGTGTGGTGTGGTCCATGTTTGGGGGCTGACAGCTGTGGAATGCATCATAGCCTGATACTGAGTCTGCTGCTGTGAACCACCTCTCCATTACAGCAGACATGTGTCCTCCACACCGACTGCTATGAGTGACTGCATCCTGACAGTTAGATGCCTACTGTTGAGCAGCATGACCCTCAGATTGCATACATGTCTAGCTGTTATGGTGGTAATAACATTAGGAACACTGCATAATAGGTAACAGATGTAGGACATCTGTGGCAAGTCATTGGGCTCTGTCAATCATGTCATCCCAAGCAGAAAGGTACTGGATCCCCTGAGAATGACACATAACACGTAAGCCAATGTTGCAGTCAATTATCTGTTGATAGTACCGCAGCATCATTCTGGTTGACAGTGGTACACTGCCCAGGGCTACTGTCACACCTGCCTGGGCCACATAATCAGAGAGTTCAACCATGTCTTTTGTCATGTAGTCCAGGGAGGTGAGCCCCAAGTCATTCACACCCACATGGATTCAGAGTGATACTCATAGTTGTTGTAGAGTGCCATGACTATCTGTATCATGTGTTGGATGCTGGCATGTGATAGATATTTGGGTGTAACCTGCTCCATATTCAACTTAGTGAGTGGGATATGTGTGTGCCTCAGCACTGAGTTACCCATGATCACTGTATTGTGCAAGGTGGTTAGCCTTAGGAGTTTAGGTTGAGGGGCACACTGTGTAGGTTAAATATGTGTCCCTTGGCATGTGCATGTTGTGGTGTCTGCCTTGCTGGTCTGTGCTGTTTGGGTAAATGTCCATTGAGTGCCTCTGGGAAGGTGGGTGTGTGGCTTTTCACTGTACAGATGTGTCTGGAATATCCACATGTTTGCAACCTATATGCAGTCGGAAGTGGTCTGTGTGCCATAACAATGCCCATGTATGTGATATTATAGCCAAATAGGCCACAGTGAGTGTACTGACACATATGGCAGCATGAGGTGTCATACGTAACTGAATCATTATGCTGATACAATGTCTGCCACACTCACAGGTCAGATAGGCCCCAGTGGTGACCACTGTGATTCAATACAGTTAACCCCAGCACAAGTGAACATATACAACAAGCAATATAGCTATTACATAAAGCAATATAGCTATTACTGATGGTTGTGTGCATGGTAAATTGCATGCGCTTCACATGCCTGGGGTATTGCCAGGCAACAACAGAACAATGTCATACTCACGAGCTTCAGGCTGCTGTCCCATATAGGTTCATAGGTAGCTACTAGGCTATCTGCCTGAGGGCATTTATAAGCCTAGCCAGATTGTGTCTGCTTTCGCCGCCCCATTGATTAATTAACTGAGCCTCTGTCAAGAAGAGCCAATGAAGTGATCCCAGGAGTGTATTTTCTGTTACCCATCCACTCATCAAGGTTTCTCTTGAAGAGTGTTAGTGAGGGGCTCTGCCTAATTAGGAATTTTGTTCCAAAGCATGGGGAGTCTCTGTGACAGGAATCTATCCCTCCAGCATGTTCTATTTATTGTTGTGGCGAGGTTTAGCTCACTAGAGCGAGTGGCTCACAGTGACTTGGATTTCTTTAGGTGAAGCATGTCCATCAATTCTTAGTTGGACATGGCTTTGTAAGTCAGGCAGAGATCACCTCTGAGTAAGCGATATGTGACTGAGTACAGCTGGAGTTTTTCCAGTCGGGCTGCATAGGACATATGTTTAAGGCCAGTAATCCTCTTGGTGAGGTACTTTTGTGGTCTTTCCAGCTGTTGGAAGTGTCTTGTGAGGTACATCCCAAATGGGGCATTGTGCTCTATGATGGGTCTGATGAGTGACGAGCAGAGGGGCACTATTACCTCTATTTCAAGATGTGAACCCTTTAGTAATTAGATGGGCTACATAGAAGGATTTCCTAACTACTTTGGCAATATGATTGTCAAAGGAGAGATTACTATCTACCTGGGTCCCCAGATCTCTTATTACCTCTTCTGTATTAAGGGGGCTGCCACCTATGTGGTAATTCATGGATGTTTTGTTTTTCCCAAACGAGATGACTATGCATTTTTTTAGCATTTATCTTGAGACCATGACTTTGACACCAGGTGTCCATCTCATTAAGGACCTTTTGGAGAATGTCCGTGTCAGCCGGAGAATCAGTTATGGCTCCCAGTTTGCAGTCATCAGCGAACTTGGTTAGCCATGGTCCTCCTGTGTTTGCCTGTACTTCTGAGAAGTATATGCCAAACAGTAGGGGTCCCATGACCAAACCTTGTGGGACACCACTTGTGACTGGTTTAGAGTCGGACCTGGAGCCCGCTATTCTTACCGTGTGAGTTGTGTCTGTAAGCCAGTTGGCCACCTATCTCGTGATGTAGGGGTTTATGTTCAGGCTGGTGAGTTTTTCTATAATTCCCAAGTGCAGACCAGAGGGTCCTAGGTAGTTGTGAGAGGGAGTTATTGTCAGCAGACTCACATGTGGCCTTGGTACAGGATCAATGCAACATGTCTGCACATCTACAATACTAACCACAATAATGCACAATGTCCTGTCCTCACCATAGATGTCCACCTCTGTGCATTAGAAAACCCCATCTACAACTGCAATCAGACCTGACACATGCATGTAGATACAATACAGATACATGTATGTCTGATTCATTAGTGTACTAATCCCCACTGGACCCTTACCTGCACACTCCTCGTCCAGTGTGTGTGTGCAACCCACCTCTACAATGTTTTCCTCAGTGTCATGGCTTGTGCATTGGGCATGTGGCCCAAGTTTGGCGAGGAGCTCCTCGATGGGTGTCAGTCGGGGCTGGATGGCTGGGCCCCCACCTTTGGCTAGCTGGTCCCTCGCTACAGCAGCAGCCCAATGATGAGCATGGTGGTTGAGGTCGGTGGCCTGATGCTGCACATGCTCATAATTTCTGCTGTGCAGGCCGGGATCATTTACCCTGTGGGCCACACTGTTCCACAGAGCAGTCCTCTCTTGCACATCTTCTGCTCTCTGTCCAAATAACAGGGCATAATGTCCAATCACATACTGGGTGATGATGTCAGTTTCTCCAACAGAGAATGCTGATATGCGAGCACTCTGCATGTTACCTGGAAGACATAAGCAGGAAAAAGGCTACAGGACCTCATATGGTTGTCAAAATGCACATCAACAGTGGATATTACTTGCAAATAATCCACACTACACCAAAACCCTCCAAATTATCATGGCTACAGCAGTTTGCATTACACGTCTGTCCCTGAGCTATCTTATTCTCCCAATACTGGACACTTGATTGCATAATCCTCTATCCTCCATTCATTTCTGTGTAGAGGGTTGACAGTGGGCATCTTCCATGTGGATGGTGTGTGGATGGTGGCAGGTCTGTGTTTGACTGTGGTGTGTGATTGAGCAGTGACCACATGGCTGAGTTCATGTAGGAGGCAGACAGTGATGTTATTACGCCCCGTGGAGATATGCTGTTGTTGCCATTAGTAGGCAATATGTACATGCTCACTGTTGCTGAGGAGAGGAGTGTGGTTCATGTGCATATCCCCCTGTACAACTGGGGTGGACTGGGTGGTGATGTTCCCACCTAACCTGTGTGATGCAGGTTGCCTATATCCACGGTATGTGTGTATGACATGTTCTTTACCCCCAGTACAGGGTAAATTGTGTTGTTTCCTCTGAGACTTACAACATATGTGGAGACACAGTTGCAATTGTCCTTAGTGGTGTGGATATGTCTGATTTATAGTCATAGTCAGCCTTACAGGAAGTCACCTGTGAACTTGCATGCTTGCTCAGATATAGGTGGACTTGCTTCCAAGTTGTTGCCTGCACGTTATGTGTCCCTGTACAGCCAATGTAGCAACCTATTATATGGTTTGTGTATTGCTGCTGTTCACCAACTGGGATTACTTTACCTTGGTGGAGGCTGGATATACAGGTCAGGTACTGTTGTGTCCATATAGCTACAGTGGATATAAAGGGTACACACCCCTGATACACTGCCTGGTATTTGTGCAATTGGAACATGACACCACAATAATTAATTTCATAACAATTCCTACCTGTAGTGTGACCTATAGTCTGTACAATTCAACTGAAAACATAACAATCTGGTCTGTGAAAACATATGGAAATAATACTCAGTACAATAAGCCAGTTGAATGAGTGTGCATACCCTTAAACTGATATGCTGTGTATGCACCTGTTGGGATGGTGACAGCACTCCTCCATCTTGGTTTGGACTCTAACATCATGGCACATCTTCACTTGGTAATAGTTGCTCACCTTCCTAGAAACACCTTTGATTGTATTTCAATGAAATTGGACAGGTTAGGGGTCACATATAGATGAGAAGCATTATGAAATGATCTTCTGTGGTCTGATTGTCATACAGCACACATACCTGGCATTCTAACAGGGGTGTGTACACTTGTGATATCCACTGTATATAGGTGTTGATATAGCTTGTAGTGGTAGGCATGGACGGAGGGTCATAACACAGGTGGACACTTCTCTGATTAATACCTGAATATCATGCCTACTCTAGTACCCATATCAGTGTCAGGGCAATGCAACAACCAGTAGCTGTACACATTTATGTTTGTTGTATGCACTGACACTGATATTACACACATGTGCAACATGCACAACCTATGTACCTGAATGCTTGAAACCCATGTGATTAGTTTTGTGCCTTCCAGCTGAACATAAGCATATGTACGTGTGCTCGGGGGATACCTGGTATACATTTCTGTTGTATGTTAGTATGGCACACTGTATTTACAGTCTTGTCGCTCAATCATATTTCTCAACCTGTTACAGCAGTACATTCGGAGAATGGCACACATAAATGGGTGTCAAAAGGGACATCAGTATTGATACTGTATTAATATAAGTTAAAAATGTTAGTAGAAAGCCCGTGCGAAGTAAACGCTCCCAGAGAACAAGCCAAAAACAATAATAGTAAACCAATGAATAACAGTGGGAGCGAACCACAGTAGATGTATGACAAGTTCATCAAATGGCCTCAAAACTTCAGTAGTCAAAAGTGGAACGATGTAATCCAAAATAACCAAGGACTCATTCAGCTCGAGGACCAACTTTAATAACAGAAATGCAGGTTAGCGCTTTCACCATACGGCTTCTTCAGACCTTTACACTCTAATTAATACAGCTGAGTTTAAATACAAGTAGTGGCGGGAAACAAATTTCCATTAAAGTGCCAGCACTTTTAAAATTACTATATAAAAAATAACATTCAATCTAAAAACTTCATATCTACAAATCTGTATATAGAAGACAGAATAATAACACAAATAATTATCATAGTATCAATATGTTGATAATGTATGATATGTAATAAATAAATGGGTCAATATATAAAAAACATATACAAGTCTCTATACCTAATAAATGAATATAAAAAATAAAAAATATATATAAAATATATAAAAAATATAAAACACATGAATATATTTAATATTTCATATGTCCAAGAACACAAATAATCAAAAATATATATCTCAAAGTTATGTCTTTAATCTCCTAGATCTAAGAAATGACTTAACTGAAACCATGCCATTGAGACCTGGATAAAAATCCGATCTCAGTCTCATAATCCATATGGCCTCTCTGGTCTCAGTATATGTCTTAATGTCACCTCCTCTAGGTCCTGAACATATTTTCTCTACTATCCTAAATCTGAAAGTATGCGTCTCATTGTTCTCCATTACATGTTTGGCTAATGCATTCGTTTTAGACTGTATTCTGATATTATACACATGTTCACGCATTCTATCTCTTAAACATCTATTGGTTTTCCCTATATAGAATGCGTGACATACTTCACAAGTGGCCAAATAAACAACATCTGTAGACATACAGTTCCCTCTCACTCGAAACTCATAGGTCTTGGTCAAGACGGGATGTACAAAGATAGGATCAGAGTCAATTAAATGGCAGAAATTACATCTATCACATATGAAAGTAGCAAATGGCTGATTCATATCCACATTCACTCTCTCTCCAGGATAGCAAAGTAACCTCTTCAAGTTCTTCTTGTTCCTATAGACGAACCTAGGTGCTTCACCTACCACTCCCTTCAACTGTGGATCCACTAATAGTACATCCCAATGTGCCCTAATCACATCTTTGATGGTGCCTATATCCTTGGTATAAGAAATCGAGCATGCCGCTCCAACTTGTGGCCTTCCTACTGGGCCCCCACTGAATGTGTGACCATATACATCACTCGAGTGACTCGAAAAATAGGGAGCTGCACATCCTTCTCTCAATTCATCAACACTATCCATCCCCTTTAATATATCCCTAGTGCTGTAACCACGTGTCTTAAGCCTTTCACATAAATCACCTAACTCATTTTTATAACCTAGGTCAGTTGGATTATACCTAGAAGCACGCATTGCCTGCCTTTAATAATATTATCATACACATAACCTGGATGCATACTTAGCCTATGTAACAGAACATTCTTATGACATGGCTTCCTATATATCCCAGTATTTACTAAGCCATTATCAAGTCTTTCTACATAAACATCTAAGAATGCTAATCTCGACCTGGAGTGTTCAAAACTAAACTTAAGATATCGTGTGAGAGAGTTCAACTCATCAATGAACATTTCCAATTCATCAGATGTACCAGTCCATAAAAGGAACAGGTCGTCTACAAATCGCCTATAAAGAAACTGATTTCTTAAAACTGGGCATTGGAAACATAAATCTATACTCCCATTCGGCCATAAACAGATTGGCGTAGCTATTGGCACAAGAAGTGCCCATAGCTACGCCATCTTTCTGAAGATAAAACTGGCCATCAAAATAAAACACATTGGATTCTAAAACTATCTCCAAAAATAACATCAACAAGTCAATATTAGCTTCATCCATATCAGACCATCTCCTCAGATAACTGCCTACCATTTGGATCCCCTCAAGATTAGGAATGACCGTAAATAAAGAGTGCACATCCATTGTAACAAAAATATATTCAATATTCCCAGATATTCCCTTTGTGTAATCATAAAGGTCTAATAAGAACTGCTTCGTGTCTCTTAAAATAAACCTATTTGCATCAACCACTGGCCTTAATGACTTCTCTATATAGATAGAAAAAGGCTCCGTTGACCACCCTCTTCCTGCCACAATTGGTCTAAGTGGGGGATTTTCCCTATTCTTATGGACCTTGGGAAGTCCATGTATAATCGGAATTAAGGGGTGTGTTACTTCAAGAAATTTATACAGCTGAAAGTCTATTACCTTACTCTTAAATAAATCCACCAATGTGCATTTTATCCTGTCAATCATACTATTGATTGACTCTCTCTCTCTGGACATATAAAAATTAGAATCATCTAACATCTCAGTCATACCTGTCTGATATCGCTGCATGTCCATGAGAACTATTCCACCTCCTTTATCAGCAGGCCTGACCGCTATAGAGCAGTCATCACACAACCTACGCAGAGCTTGCCTCTGTGGAAAGGATAAATTATTCCCACCTTTATATCTATTACCCATCACATCTCTCATCTTGTACAGATCATTCTCAACTAATTTACTATATGCTGCTAATAATGGATGTAATGGTGGTGTAAAAGTGCTGGGTTTTCTAAAAGTAGATACATCCATAACCTCACTACTATCACTGAATGTGACTTTTAGTGACAAATTCCGGATGAATAACTTGAAATCACGTAAAGTTTCTTCAAAACTGCTGTGGGCAGTTGGAATAAAGGAGAGTCCCCTAGTGAGAACAGCTTCTTCATCCAGTGTAAGTATGTGAGATGATATATTAACTATTATGTGGTCCCCTTCCCTTCCCACATTCTCTTTATATTGTAACTCTGAGGTCGGTCCAGAGATAGCTTCCTCTTCTGTCTGCCTCTGCTGGTGGAGCATAATCTCCCCTCCCTGTTCTTGTACATATCATACATTATCAACATATTGATACTATGATAATTATTTGTGTTATTATTGCCCACAGCAGTTTTGAAGAAACTTTACGTGATTTCAAGTTATTCATCCGGAATTTGTCACTAAAAGTCACATTCAGTGATAGTAGTGTGGTTATTGATGTATCTACTTTTAGAAAACCCAGCACTTTTACACCACCGTTACATCCATTATTAGCAGCATATAGTAAATTAGTTGAGAATGATCTGTACAAGATGAGAGATGTGATGGGTAATAGATATAAAGGTAGGAATAATTTATCCTTTCCACAGAGGCAAGCTCATGAGGTTGTGTGATGACTGCTCTATAGCGGTCAGGCCTGCTGATAAAGGAGGTGGAATAGTTCTCATGGACATGCAGCGATATCAGACAGGTATGACTGAGATGTTAGATGATTCTAATTTTTATATGTCCATAGAGAGAGAGTCGATCAATAGTATGATTGACAGGATAAAATGCACATTGGTGGATTTATTTAAGAGTAAGGTAATAGACTTTCAGCTGTATAAATTTCTTGAAGTAACACACACCTTAATTCCGATTATACATGGACTTCCCAAGGTCCATAAGAATAGGGAAAATCCCCCACTTAGACCAATTGTGGCAGGAAGAGGGTGGTCAACGGAGCCTTTTTCTATCTATATAGAGAAGTCATTAAGGCCAGTGGTTGATGCAAATAGGTTTATTTTAAGAGACACGAAGCAGTTCTTATTAGACCTTTATGATTACACAAAGGGAATATCTGGGAATATTGAATATATTTTTGTTACAATGGATGTGCACTCTTTATTTACGGTCATTCCTAATCTTGAAGGGATCCAAATGGTAGGCAGTTATCTGAGGAGATGGTCTGATATGGATGAAGCTAATATTGACTTGTTGATGTTATTTTTGGAGATAGTTTTAGAATCCAATGTGTTTTATTTTGATGGCCAGTTTTATCTTCAGAAAGATGGCGTAGCTATGGGCACTTCTTGTGCCAATAGCTACGCCAATCTGTTTATGGCCAAATGGGAGTATAGATTTATGTTTCCAATGCCCAGTTTTAAGAAATCAGTTTCTTTTTATAGACGATTTGTAGACGACCTGTTCCTTTTATGGACTGGTACATCTGATGAATTGGAAATGTTCATTGATGAGTTGAACTCTCTCACACGATATCTTAAGTTTAGTTTTGAACACTCCAGGTCGAGATTAGCATTCTTTGATGTTTATGTAGAAAGACTTGATAATGGCTTAGTAAATACTGGGATATATAGGAAGCCATGTCATAAGAATGTTCTGTTACATAGGCTAAGTATGCATCCAGGTTATGTGTATGTTAATATTATTAAAGGACAGGCAATGCGTGTTTCTAGGTATAATCCAACTGACCTAGGTTATAAAAATGAGTTAGGTGATTTATGTGAAAGGCTTAAGACACGTGGTTACAGCACTAGGGATATATTAAAGGGGATGGATAGTGTTGATGAATTGAGAGAAGGATGTGCAGCTCCCTATTTTTCGAGTCACTCGAGTGATGTATATGGTCACACATTCAGTGGGGGCCCAGTAGGAAGGCCACAAGTTGGAGCGGCATGCTCGATTTCTTATACCAAGGATATAGGCACCATCAAAGATGTGATTAGGGCACATTGGGATGTACTATTAGTGGATCCACAGTTGAAGGGAGTGGTAGGTGAAGCACCTAGGTTCGTCTATAGGAACAAGAAGAACTTGAAGAGTTTACTTTGCTATCCTGGAGAGAGAGTGAATGTGGATATGAATCAGCCATTTGCTACTTTCATATGTGGAGGATGTAATTTCTGCCATTTAATTGACTCTGATCCTATCTTTGTACATCCCGTCTTGACCAAGACCTATGAGTTTCGAGTGAGAGGGAACTGTATGTCTACAGATGTTGTTTATTTGGCCACTTATGAAGTATGTCACGCATTCTATATAGGGAAAACCAATAGATGTTTAAGAGATAGAATGCGTGAACATGTGTATAATATCAGAATACAGTCTAAAACGAATGCATTAGCCAAACATGTAATGGAGAACAATGAGACGCATACTTTCAGATTTAGGATAGTAGAGAAAATATGTTCAGGACCTAGAGGAGGTGATATTAGGACATATACTGAGACCAGAGAGGCCATATGGATTATGAGACTGAGATCGGATGTTTATCCAGGTCTCAATGGCATGGTTTCAGTTAAGCCATTTCTTAGATCTAGGAGATTAAAGACATAACTTTGAGATATATATTTTTGATTATTTGTGTTCTTGGACATATGAAATATTAAATATATTCATGTGTTTTATATTTTTTATATATTTTATATATATTTTTTATTTTTTATATTCATTTATTAGGTATAGAGACTTGTATATGTTTTTTATATATTGACCCATTTATTTATTACATATCATACATTATCAACATATTGATACTATGATAATTATTTGTGTTATTATTCTGTCTTCTATATACAGATTTGTAGATATGAAGTTTTTAGATTGAATGTTATTTTTTATATAGTAATTTTAAAAGTGCTGGCACTTTAATGGAAATTTGTTTCCCGCCACTACTTGTATTTAAACTCAGTTGTATTAATTAGAGTGTAAAGGTCTGAAGAAGCCGTATGGTGAAAGCGCTAACCTGCATTTCTGTTATTAAAGTTGGTCCTCGAGCTGAATGAGTCCTTGGTTATTTTGGATTACATCGTTCCACTTTTGACTACTGAAGTTTTGAGGCCATTTGATGAACTTGTCATACATCTACTGTGGTTCGCTCCCACTGTTATTCATTGGTTTACTATTATTGTTTTTGGCTTGTTCTCTGGGAGCGTTTACTTCGCACTGGCTTTCTACTAACATTTTTAACTTGCATTGCTGTTTTTGCCTAAACAAAGACATGGTAGACGTAAATTCTATACAGATTGAACTTCCGTATGTTATGAGAGAAACGGAAGCGGTGAATGCCGTTTTGCGTCCAGTTTCTGAGAGGTTCTCAGACTGTTTACAAGTACGGATGAATCCTCTGACTTTATATGAAGCTTGTGAGGAGTCCTTGAGCGAACAGAACGTCGACCGTTATGATCGAGAGGGCCTGAGAGTAGCGTTAGAGAAACTTGATGTTGATTTTTGTAAACTGAAACGACTACAGATGCAACGACAACATTTTGATGTCTGTATACAACGGCGCATCATTCCAAGGGGCTTGAGAGTTCTAAAGATGCCGACTACAGGTACACAATATCCGGAGCTGCTGTACAAGTGGCAGCAACTTAATATTGAGGTAAGCCTCAAATATATGAGTTTATTGAATGATTTTTTTACTCCTATTGAAGAAGAACTAAGATCAGACATTAAGAGGCAACAAAACTTAATTTACGAACGTTTTCCTACTGAGTTTGTAGATGAACATTTTCACAGGCTATTAGATAATGTGTCACAGTATGAGAGAAGACTTTTTGACCAGAAGAGGTCTAAACTACAAAGAGACATTATTGATTTCCGACAAGGACATATCTTCACTTGGCCGAGGGGTAATAGGGGGGCTGGTGGCCATTTTGGACATGGGGTGAGGACTAATGAACCCTCCAATAATGGTACTGCTCTTGTCAGAGCTAGTAATGATAGAAATAATGTTGTTTTGCATGTTTCTGAACAGATAAGAGTTGATGATTTACCTGTTGATGGTGTTGTTGTTAATGAACAAATGACTGATAAGGTTGACAATGTGTTGGATAACAGTATTATACCAATTAATACTAATATAGGGATTGTTGCTATTGATAGAATTAGCCATTCTGAAAACATATCACCTAAGGAACCAGTTGTTAAGAAGAAGGTCTTTAACACTAATACATCTGGTAATTGTGTTGGAGGCGTTCCTAATGGACAAATGATAGGTGCAGGGACTTCTAGTGATGAAGTCTTTGATACCAAACACCCTTTCCCCATCAGATTCGAGAACAGGGAGGGGAGATTACGCTCCACCAGCAGAGGCAGACAGAAGAGGAAGCTATCTCCGGACCGACCTCAGAGTTACAATATAAAGAGAATGTGGGAAGGGAAGGGGACCACATAATAGTTAATATATCATCTCGCATACTTACACTGGATGAAGAAGCTGTTCTCACTAGGGGACTCTCCTTTATTCCAACTGCCCACAGCAGTTTTGAAGAAACTTTACGTGATTTCAAGTTATTCATCCGGAATTTGTCACTAAAAGTCACATTCAGTGATAGTAGTGAGGTTATGGATGTATCTACTTTTAGAAAACCCAGCACTTTTACACCACCGTTACATCCATTATTAGCAGCATATAGTAAATTAGTTGAGAATGATCTGTACAAGATGAGAGATGTGATGGGTAATAGATATAAAGGTAGGAATAATTTATCCTTTCCACAGAGGCAAGCTCTGCGTAGGTTGTGTGATGACTGCTCTATAGCGGTCAGGCCTGCTGATAAAGGAGGTGGAATAGTTCTCATGGACATGCAGCGATATCAGACAGGTATGACTGAGATGTTAGATGATTCTAATTTTTATATGTCCATAGAGAGAGAGTCAATCAATAGTATGATTGACAGGATAAAATGCACATTGGTGGATTTATTTAAGAGTAAGGTAATAGACTTTCAGCTGTATAAATTTCTTGAAGTAACACACCCCTTAATTCCGATTATACATGGACTTCCCAAGATCCATAAGAATAGGGAAAATCCCCCACTTAGACCAATTGTGGCAGGAAGAGGGTGGTCAACGGAGCCTTTTTCTATCTATATAGAGAAGTCATTAAGGCCAGTGGTTGATGCAAATAGGTTTATTTTAAGAGACACGAAGCAGTTCTTATTAGACCTTTATGATTACAGAAAGGGAATATCTGGGAATATTGAATATATTTTTGTTACAATGGATGTGCACTCTTTATTTACGGTCATTCCTAATCTTGAAGGGATCCAAATGGTAGGCAGTTATCTGAGGAGATGGTCTGATATGGATGAAGCTAATATTGACTTGTTGATGTTATTTTTGGAGATAGTTTTAGAATCCAATGTGTTTTATTTTGATGGCCAGTTTTATCTTCAGAAAGATGGCGTAGCTATGGGCACTTCTTGTGCCAATAGCTACGCCAATCTGTTTATGGCCGAATGGGAGTATAGATTTATGTTTCCAATGCCCAGTTTTAAGAAATCAGTTTCTTTTTATAGACGATTTGTAGACGACCTGTTCCTTTTATGGACTGGTACATCTGATGAATTGGAAATGTTCATTGATGAGTTGAACTCTCTCACACGATATCTTAAGTTTAGTTTTGAACACTCCAGGTCGAGATTAACATTCTTAGATGTTTATGTAAAAAGACTTGATAATGGCTTAGTAAATACTGGGATATATAGGAAGCCATGTCATAAGAATGTTCTGTTACATAGGCTAAGTATGCATCCAGGTTATGTGTATGATAATATTATTAAAGGACAGGCAATGCATGCTTCTAGGTATAATCCAACTGACCTAGGTTATAAAAATGAGTTAGGTGATTTATGTGAAAGGCTTAAGACACGTGGTTACAGCACTAGGGATATATTAAAGGGGATGGATAGTGTTGATGAATTGAGAGAAGGATGGGCAGCTCCCTATTTTTCGAGTCACTCGAGTGATGTATATGGTCACACATTCAGTGGGGGCCCAGTAGGAAGGCCACAAGTTGGAGCGGCATGCTCGATTTCTTATACCAAGGATATAGACACCATCAAAGATGTGATTAGGGCACATTGGGATGTACTATTAGTGGATCCACAGTTGAAGGGAGTGATAGGTGAAGCACCTAGGTTCGTCTATAGGAACAAGAAGAACTTGAAGAGGTTACTTTGCTATCCTGGAGAGAGAGTGAATGTGGATATGAATCAGCCATTTGCTACTTTCATATGTGGTAGATGTAATTTCTGCCATTTAATTGACTCTGATCCTATCTTTGTACATCCCGTCTTGACCAAGACCTATGAGTTTCGAGTGAGAGGGAACTGTATGTCTACAGATGTTGTTTATTTGGCCACTTGTGAAGTATGTCACGCATTCTATATAGGGAAAACCAATAGATGTTTAAGAGATAGAATGCGTGAACATGTGTATAATATCAGAATACAGTCTAAAATGAATGCATTAGCCAAACATGTAATGGAGAACAATGAGACGCATACTTTCAGATTTAGGATAGTAGAGAAAATATGTTCAGGACCTAGAGGAGGTGATATTAGGACATATACTGAGACCAGAGAGGCCATATGGATTATGAGACTGAGATCAGATGGCATGGTTTCAGTTAAGCCATTTCTTAGATCTAGGAGATTAAAGACATAACTTTGAGATATATATTTTTGACTATTTGTGTCCTTGGACATATGAAATATTAAATATATTCATGTGTTTTATATTTTTTATATATTTTATATATATTTTTTATTTTTTATATTCATTTATTAGGTATAGAGACTTGTATATGTTTTTTATATATTGACCCATTTATTTATTACATATCATACATTATCAACATATTGATACTATGATAATTATTTGTGTTATTATTCTGTCTTCTATATACAGATTTGTAGATATGAAGTTTTTAGATTGAATGTTATTTTTTATATAGTAATTTTAAAAGTGCTGGCACTTTAATGGAAATTTGTTTCCCGCCACTACTTGTATTTAAACTCAGCTGTATTAATTAGAGTGTAAAGGTCTGAAGAAGCCGTATGGTGAAAGCGCTAACCTGCATTTCTGTTATTAAAGTTGGTCCTCGAGCTGAATGAGTCCTTGGTTATTTTGGATTACATCGTTCCACTTTTGACTATTGAAGTTTTGAGGCCATTTGATGAACTTGTCATACATCTACTGTGGTTCGCTCCCACTGTTATTCATTGGTTTACTGTATTAATATAGCTGCACCATACGTTAGTATGTTGATTGCACAGTAGGGTTTGACATCACTCTGATAACCTGGATGATGTCCAACAGTCATACATAGGCTATTATGTTACAATGTCATTGCTCACAGACCTGCCGATGGCTTGGCTGACATAACACAGGTATATGTGTATGTGACTACAGATATCAGTCACACGTGCTTATTGTCCAGCAGAACACTGTACAGTTGAATGTTATTAATTCAATATATCACATGCAGTTCAACACACGTCTGCAAAAGTACTTTACTATGCACATGCCCATTATAGGCCTCTTAGCTTTACAAGGCAAACGTGTTATACTCATAATCACAGGTAACATGGATATGGAAAACATCCCATTAACTGGCCTAGCATTGGCACAGTCACAACTGTTTGAGAGACACCCCTGCAGTTGTCATATATGAGCTGTCCTTTCACAGGGTGAGTCAGCCTCCTGAGCTGTGATCCTATCTCACAACCTCTCAGAGCATCACATCTGGACAAAGCCTAAAATGATGGGGAAATAAATAGGGACAGACTTTAAATATTCCTGTTACACACATAGGAAGTTCGTAGAATGATACATTTTCCATTATGGTGAATATTCTTAAGGATGTGGAGTCTTAAACACAAGTGTTTGTCATTACATGATGACTTCAACCCTCAGCTATTTGCCAGAAAAGTACAGATCTCTGGAGGATTAGACAAAAATATATGATGGTAAAATGTGGACATTCTGTGAAGATTTGTACAGTTTAGAGGTATGTCTGTGATATCTCCCACTGCAGAGAGGACCAGATGCTATGGCCATAGCAGCTGTTTAGCAGAACATTAGTACAGCAAGTCTTGCTGGGAGATATAGTCCTCCAAATCATATTTACTATTATTGCAGACCAAGTACTACATTCAATTACTTGCTTACATGTTCCACTTTTTTTCTTTCTTCTCTTTTCTACTTTATGTTTCATTTGTTATTTCTCTCTCTCTCTCTCTCTCTCTTTCTCTCTGTACACTATTGATAGAGCTGGTATGAATAGGTGGTAGCATGGCTTTTGTAGGCGATGCTCATGATCAGGTGATGGCCTGTGCACCTATTGGGGTTCCCCACTTGCTAATTGCATGCAGATCAGCTGTGTAGTTCTTCTAATAGCCAATGTCATGGCAACCCACTTTTTTGTGGGCATTGGGCCTTTCCCTTACTTGTGAGGAAGACATCCTGGAGTTGTGTGAGCTACTACCTCTTACAACAAGACTTTTGGAAACAAGCCAACTAAACGGTGGAGAAGGTTCAAGAATTAGGGGCAGAATGTGAGTATTGCTGTTATAGTTTTGGAATGCTGCTAGTTTAACAGGGTTTGTCTGCACATGCTACTTCTGCATGGGTTTCAGTCTGACAAAGTTCTGTCTCTGCATAGTTCTCAGCTGTAGGGCCATCCACATAATGGCCACAGATTAGCCTGGTATGTATAGGCTGTTCCCCAGACAGGTGTTGTCCTTGGCAAATCAGTAGCATACTCTGGTGATTGCATTATGTGAATGGTAACATCCATTTGTTTTTCTGACTTTATATCCCTCAGAAAAGATATGTTACAAGAAACTCTGTAACACTAGCAATGTTCTCAATGTATAACAGCAATATTTCAAGTATGGCTGTGTATTTAGGCCTCTGTCCACCAATTATGTCAGGCTTTGTCCAGATGTCATACAGTAGTTGGTTGATTTGTATACTGGTCTCTCAGTATTTACTGCTGTATTCCTACTAAGGGGAAAGGCTGGGAAACATGTTGAAGTCTATACATTCAAGAGGTTGGTGTATAGAGAATGCTCTTAGATGCCCTTGTAACATATTCAATGGGCAGTAACACATGTTTTACAACTAGGCTGTTACACCATGTGAGACATATTACTGATAAGAAATATGATAGTTATATAGCAGTACATTTGAATAAATCTCACCATGGGGACAATAGTTGGTCCCAAGGTACTGTTTCTGAAAATGTCTGTTCCTCAGTTTGATGAAACATTCATAAAATGACAATTGTTATGTACATACTTAATATATTAATAATAACTGTGATACTTTATCCTGTAGGGGGTTAAATGAGGAGTGTAATTGGAGGCTGTGTATTTAATTATGTAACTAGGTGTTAATTGCTTCTTGTGATTAAGGCATGTATTTCTGGTAATGATTTACTCCTTGAAGGCTTTGGCCAAGACATCAAAGTGTAATAAACATGTGTGAATTACTGTCTGGTTGTATTTTTCTTTGCTATTTTCAGACATTTTATTTGTTTTGCTAAGAGGTTGTATGTCTGGCCATTGTGTATGGCCTATCATGATTTCGTAGCAATGTACTGTTCACTTATTTATTTGGACTGTGTGTGTGTGTGTGTGTGTGGGGGCAGATGTGAGTATTATGGCTGATTTTGTATCCAACTGTGCATGCTGCCCCAGTTCTGGGTGGTCTGTCAGCAGCGTATGTTTGTATGGGCATTTTGGGGCATGTATATGTATATATATATATATATATATATATATATATATATATGTGTGTGTGTGTGTATATATATATATATATATATATATATATATATATATATATATATATATATATATATATATATATAGGGTCTATGTCAAATAAACAAATGCTTGAAATGTCGGTCATATGGTTGAGACCATATGATCGACATTTCAAGTGTTCGAAGGTTGACTTTAATTGTGCCGTATGTGCAGAATGGGAGAATTTGAAGTGTGGTTTTGGAGTTGGTATATTTAAGTAGTGGGGGTGTGGGGGTGCAGGGGGCTTGCCTCCCTGCTCACACTGTTAAGGTATATTTTTCTTTCTTTCTTTTTTTTATTATATATTCGAACTTTCAAATATCGACAATATGGTCTCGAACATATGGTATTCGACATTTTGAAAGTTCGAATATATAACATATACCCTATATATATATATATATATATATATATATATATATATATATAAATATATATATATATATATATATATATATGTATTTTTTAAATCTCTTCTCCCTAGCAGAACAACCGCTTGGTCCTCCGTGTGGTGTGTGTTCCCTCATAAGCCTTGTGCTGTGACACAGGTTGTCCCCCTATCAACAGCCTAGCAACATAAAAGAAATCCCTACTGAACTGAAAAGAAAACCCAACCTGTAACCCTTACGTGGACTACATAGACGTGCTTTGCTCAGCCTCACAGTCTCATAAGCCTTGTGCTGTGACACAGGTTGTCCCCCTATCAACAGCCTAGCAGCATAAAAGAAATCCCTACTGAACTGAAAAGAAAACCCAACCTGTAACCCTTACGTGGACTACCTAGACGTGCTTCCCTCAGCCTCACAGTGTAGGTGATATCCTACAGTTTTACAAGTTTAACTATATATTAGTGAGTGCTTTAGGTAAACCTATTTGTAAGGGCTAGCACACCTGCGGACTTACCCGAAGGCCGTCCATCCCTTTTTTTCTTATCCGCCTTACCTCCTAACTAGCTTAGTAAATTAGTGTAATTCCCTATATATAATATATATATATATATATATATATATAGGCCACTAGAGGGTAGCAGAACACAAGGATTGAAAAGCTGTATCTCTACTTCTAGCTGAACTCCACCAGCTCTATTGAACAGCTATCTCCAGTTATCCCAGTTGGATCATTACTTCTAGATATCACCCTCCTCCCCCAGAAAGGTATAAAATAGGGATTAACCTTTTAGTCATAAAAGTAGATAATCTAGATCGCTTAATCTTCTGTCATTTAATACTCCTGCTTCAGGACTCTTTAATAATACTTACTCCCCTATACACCTAGACCTAAGGACACCCTTTGCATTTTTTTAAGGAAAGTAGTTACAGAAAGTGCAATGTACCCACCCAAAGCCATATAGATCACAGTCTCACTGTATAACTGATCACCTCTCAGCTTCTCTCAGCTCTATGTACCTCCTTACTTGCTCTCTGGAATCCACTTACTGCTATCAGGTCAGACCCATCCTTCTAGGCAACTTGAATTTCTCCTCCCCCCTCCACTGCCCCGGACCTTCTGTGCCACCCACCCCCTCCCCTCCCTATTATCTAAGCCAAACCTATAAATATAGGTTAGGACTTGTGGAGCCATTTTTAAATCCCTTCCCTAGCAGAACTACTCCTTGGTCCTCCGTGTGGTGTGACGTCCATAAGTGTGCATTTTTGTACTGCTGTATTTTATTGTTTGTATTTATTTTGATTTCATAGACTTTCTGATAGCTGAATAGGCTTTATCCTACTATAACTGTGTTAACTATGTTACGGTAAATGCTATGTTACCCAGGCTCTGAGCGTTTTCTCCCACGTGGTGTGTATTCTGCATTGAGCGAATATATTGTATTCTCTGTATAACCAAAGCTGTTTTATTTCACTGAATGCATCTTGTACGATTGACCAGCTGCTCAAACGCTGATTTTCTTTCGCATAGCGTCACTCGCTGAGGTCCAAAGCAGTTGCACATCTATTTTGTGCTCTGGCAAACGGATATGTTAAACTCTTAATGAGTTTTAGAGAGAGTTTTCTTCCGTAGCAGCAATTCTACTTGCTATCTAGTGAACTGACTGTAATCTAAAGTAAACACACTTACAGCCTTCTTTAAATGTGCTCAGGCATAAAGCGCTGATACTATCCCCTTTTTCAGGCAGAAGTAACTGTGACTTACTGTAGATAGGCTTATAGCCTACTTTAAATGTGCTCAGGCACAGAGCGCTGATTTCATCACCTGTTTTAGCAACCAGATACTTTTCACAGGTAAAAAACATGGATTTTTGCTATCTGGGCTATTTTTTTTCTTTTTTTCTTGACCTGTTTGCTGCAACTGGGACATACAATTAACGGACGCTGTGTTTTGAAGAGCGTAATATAGTATGTCTGTTGATAAACGTACTTGCTGATATTTCTGAGGAGTTTTAGCCTGTAAAATTAACCTAGCTATTAGACATTACCCTAGCCTTCCTTACCTCATGTAAGTTCCTGCTGATGTTTATCAATCTAGTTGTATTAGAACTCACATAGGCTGATATTCTGTGTATTATGAGCTCCAAATAACCTAGCTACTAGAAATTACCCTAGCGTTGCTTACCACATGTAAGTTCCTGTTGATGTTCATCAAATGTAGTTGTTTTAGAAAATTTGTATAGGCTGATATTCTGTGTTTTTTGTGTTATAGTCCACAGTAAATGTTCTAGCTGAGTATAGCATTTATGTTGCTGTGAAAGTTGTATCAACTGTTAATCTGCTTAGTTTTTATCTTCTTTATCTAAGCTTCTATAGTAAGTACGAATTATTGGAAGAAGGTTGTAGGGGGCTAATGCTTTTTTATGTGCCTCACAGTTTATGTTTTCAGGAGTCTATATGATGTCTTCCTGTGTCTAACCTGTACTGCTTCTGACACTCCACTCAGCCACTGACTTGCACTCCTCCTCACAATTTCACCTCCCATTCTTGCAAAGACTATAACCTAATTGCCATTTTAGATTTATTTGTCTCTGTCTCTTTTTCAGCTCATAAGCCTTGTGCTGTGACACAGGTTGTCCCCCTATCAACAGCCTAGCAACATAAAAGAAATTCCTACTGAACTGAAAAGAAAACCCAACCTGTAACCCTTAAGTGGACTACCTAAACGTGCTTCGCTCAGCTTCACCATGTAGGTGATATCCTGTAGTTTTACAAGTTTAACTATATATTAGTGAGTGCTTTAGGTAAACCTATTTGTAAGGGCTAGCATACCTGCAGACATACTGCAAGGCCATCCATCCTTTTTTTTCCTTCTCCGCCTTACGTCCTAACTAGCTTAGCAGAGGCTCATGGGATATATGCAAATGACCCTTATGAAAATCAGGTTTTTCAGCTTTAATCTTAATCTTCTGTCATTTAATACTCCTGATTCAGGACTCTTTAATAATACCTACTCCCCTATACACCTAGACCTAAGGACACCTTTTGCATTTTTTTAAGGAAAGTAGTTACAGAATGTGCCACATACCTACCCAAAGCTGCATAGATCACAGTCTCACTGTATAACTGATTACCTCTCAGCTTCTCTCAGCTTTGACCTGCTCCATTCGCCCTGTGGGCTCACTCTGCTTCCCTGCCCTAACCTCAATTCCCACCCACCCCCCAGGGGCCCTAGACTTATACTTCCTTAACCACACCCTCTCTCCCAACCTTCCAGTCCTATGCTTCAACCAATCTATATAATTTAACCACAACCCACCTATCTACCTTTCCCCTTACTCCCTACATCCAGTACCTCTTGCTACAATACCTAATATTATTTCATTACCTTTATCACTTCTTCCACTCAAAGGACTTTACAAAACCCATACATTCTTTTGTCTTATCCTACCCAGGTCCTGCTGTAGCAATATAAGATAACCCTAACAATATGTCAACAACTAAACCTATCCTAACCAAATTAATACTCCTAGCTACTCTCATACCTTTCCTCACCTCTGCCTATCTCCTCATCTCCACTGATAAATTTAATTATTACCACTTCAACTACTCTCCTAAACAAACATCTGGTCACAATTATACCCTTACCCATTTTCAAATAAATACCACATCCACACCCTGCTACCTGATAGCCAAGTGCCATCGACTTACTCATATCAAATTCAATAACACAACTGTAAAGAAGCTGAAATATATACCAGCTTCATCAACTACCCAGTTTCTGGCCTAAAAACTCCCACCTTAAAAGACGGTGACATCCACCCTAACCCAGGCCCAACAAAGGTCCTCACTTTCAAAACTCCTTGTACCACTCTCTCAACCCTAACAACCCAAACCTGTCTCTCTAATTCCTTACTTTTAGGTCATCTCAATATCCGCAGCATAAATAATAAAATTGCCCATCTCCACGCCCTCCTTGATATACATTCCTTTGATATCCTCTGTCTCACAGAAACCTGGTTAAAACCTGGAACTAAAGACAACAAAATAATCCCCCCAGGTTACAATATATTGAGACTTGTCCGCATAAAACGTAGGGGTGGGGGAGTAGCACTACTGTTTAAATCCATGCTACAGATCTCCTCTATATCTTATAACCCACCTCAAGATAGTAAGGCTGAAGTTCTTATCTCTTGACTTCAACTTAACCCTAGCAAAGCCCTATACATTATCTGCATCTACTTACCTCCTGGTAATAATAGTACTGCAATAGAAGACATTCTAAGCTGGGTATCAACTACTTACCCACAGGAAACTATTATACTAGGAGACTTTAATACTGACTGGAAATGTGTAAACACAGATAATCCTTCATCACATATTAATCTTCATGGCTTTAGTCAAACAATTACCACCACCACTAGACTTAACAAATCTAACAACAAAGAGAGTATCTTAGATTGGATACTTATTAATAAACAACAACAGATTTACAAGGCAGAAACTCTACCAGATGACTTAAGTGATCATATGTTAACTTGCATTACAAGACAAAAGAATGACATCCCTAACACCCCCACTTATAGGATCTCTCGAACCAACAAACACTTTAACCCTTTATTATTCCAAAATGAACTTAATGCCTGTAACTGGAACCCACTAAAAACTCTCCCTCTTGAGGAGGCTGTTAAAGATTTCAACTCTAAATTCTTAACTATCCTTGATAAGCATGCTCCTAAACGGTCCATCAGAATGAAGTCCAAACCAGCCACCTGGCTTTCAAAAGAAACTAGACAACTGATGTTGCTTAGGAATAAATATTGGGCCAAGTGGAGAGCATCCAAAAATATCTCTGAGCAACAAACATTTAGACAGCTGAGGAATATTACAAAAAAGCAATACTCACTGACAAAAAAAAACTACTATTGTAAACTACAGCAATCTCACCATAACAATCCACAAAAGTTCTGGTCTAGCTTAAATAGACTCCTACACCCAGGGCACTCTATCACGCCACCCCCTCTAGGGGCTGACAACAATACCTCCCATCAAACTGTCAATGCCTTCAATACCTTCTTCACAGACACCGTAAAATCTCTAGCCTGTCAACTTTCCACAAACAACTCTAATCTCCGAACCTCTTTACCTGATGCTCTCCCAACAGTCCAAATACAACCCATCACTACCTCGTACATCCGAAAACGTATTTAAAACTTCAGCCATGTACCCCCTCTGCTGACCAAATACCATTTGAATACCTGCAAAAAGCAGTTAAAGCAGTTGCTTATCCTGTATCCATCCTTATAAATGGAACCATAAATGAAGGAACCATCCCTGATATCTGGAAAATCTCCCACATTATCCCCTTACATAAAGGCGGTAACTCCAATGAGTATTCCAACTACAGGCCTATAGATCTCATCACCCTTAGCAAAAGTTATGGAAAAATGCATTCACCATCAACTAATTAACCACTTAACCCAACATAATACACTAACTAACTGTCAGCATAGCTTCAGGCCATTTCATAGTACCACCACAGCCCTCCTATCTTTCACCGACTCCATCAATAAAAACCGTAATCACAACATCCTCTCATTAGCACTCTTTATTGATCTGTCAAAAGCCTTTGACATGGTCATCCACCCCCTGCTCCTAAAAACTCTTGAATCCCTTTCTCTAGACACCAAGGTTGTTCTCTTGTTCAAGTCCTACCTTAACAATAGGCAACACGCAGTCCTCTGGGAGAATAAACTATCTTCCCACCTGCCAGTCTCCCTCAGAGTCCCTCAAGGCTCCATTTTAGGTCCACTTCTATTCTCTTTATTCATCAACAACCTTCACTTAGCAATCCCTCAAGCTACCTGCATACAATATGCAGATGATTCCACGCTCATATGTTCTGCCAACTCCACATCTGAACTACAATCCCTAACCCAGACAGTATTTAACTCAGTTGAGGCATGGCTCTTAAAACATTGCCTCCTTTTGAATGTCAAAAAAAAAAAACAAGCTCTTACTCTTCACACGTAACAGTAAGTCTCCCCCCTATAAATTTCTCTATCAAATCAAATAATGGCATCCTTATAACCCCCGGCTCTACCACCAAACTATTAGGAATCTTAACTGACAATAACCTTACATTTGATAATCATATAAATAACGCTATAAAAACCGTAAATAGAAAATTGGGCTCCCTATATAGAATAAAACCCTTCTTAACACCAACAGTCAGAAGTACAGTTGCCCACTCCCATCTAATCTCTACTCTTCTTTATGCTTCCCCCTTATATACTAACCTAAAGAAAAATAATCTCACTAAACTGGCCAACACCAATAACAATATTGCCAGGTTTGCCACTGGAAACACATTTAGAACTCACCACTGTCTGAACCTACAGCAGCTAGACTGGCTTGAACTAAAAAACATCTTGATACTTTCCCAACTTACCATTGTCCATAGGATATTTTACCAACCTAACAACACACCTATACTTTCCAACCTTATTACCCCCTATACAAACCTCAATTCCTTACGCTCTTCCACTAAACTACTTGCTAGCATTAGCAAGTCTAATAACTTGGCAGGTGACTCCTTGTTTTCTAATACCGCTGGAAAATATTGGAACCTGTTGCCATCAGATCTAACTGTACTTCTCTCCTTCCCGCTCTTTAAACAAAGGCTGAAGCAACATCTTAAAACACACTGGTTATGCCCATGCTGTTACCCTGACTAATTGTCTGCTTTCTCTATTGCCTTATTCTCTATACTGCCTCCCCTCATCAATTAATACTGCTTACTCCTTGGGTAGTAGTAACTGTCTTAAATTATTGTTACAAATAGGAGATGAATTAAACTGTGAACATATTGTAAACGACCTCACATATCTTATTGTAAGAGTGTCTTATTCCTTTTAGGTTTTGTGTTTCACAATTAGCATATTTCTCTTTAGCTAAGGCTCTCTGATAATTTTTAACTTAATTTTTTCTTTATATTTGTGTATGTAATTCTTTTTGTATGTTGTGTTGCTCAAATAGTATGAATTTGTAGCTACTGCTCTCTGATTATTTTTATCATAATTTTTTCTCTTATATTTGTACATTATAATCTTTTGAATGTTATTGTGGAGATTTTCTCCCCGGGCCTCTGCTGAAAATGGAAATATATCCAGTTGGACCAGCCCAGTTAACAAACGTAAAATAATAATAAAAAAAAAAAAATATATATATATATATATATATATATATATATATGTATATATATATATATATATATATATATATATATATATATATATATATATATGTATGTTTGTATGTATATAAGTATATATATATATATATATATATATATATATATATATATATATATATAAAGTGTAGTTAAGCAGCATATAATGGTGGTCTGTAGGATGACGTTGGTGATCAAGAAGAGGAGGAGGAGTGTGAAAGCAGTGCCAAGGATTAAATGGTGGAAGTTAAAAAAGGGTGATTGTGAGGTGGAGTTCAGGGAAGAGTTAAGACAGGCACTGGGAGGCAGTGAAGACTTACCAAATAGATGGGTAACTACAGCAGAGCTAGTAAGGGAGACTGCTAGAAAGGTGCCTAGTGTGACATTTGGACAGAGGAAGGAGGACAAGGAGACCTGGTGGTGGAATGAGGAAGTACAGCAGAGTATACAGAGGAAGAGGCTGGTGAAGAAGAAGTGGGATTGTCAAAGAGATGAAGAAAGTAGACATGAGTATAAGAAGACGAGGCGCATGGCAAACAGAGAGGTGGCAAAGGCTAAGGATAAGGCATATGGAGAGTTGTATGAGAGACTGGACACTAAAGAGGGAGAAAAGGACCTGTATCAATTGGCTAGATAGAGGGACAGAGCTGGGAAACATGTGCAGCAGGTAAGGGTGATAAAGGATAGTGAGGGAAACATACTCACAAGTAAGGAGAGTGTGTTGAGTAGATGGAAAGAGAACTTTGAAGGGCTGATGAATGAAGAGAATGAGAGAGAGAGAAGGTTGAATGATGTGGGGATAGTGAATCAGGAAGTGAAACAGATTAGCGAGGGGGAAGTAAGGACAGCTTGGAAGAGGATGAAGAATGGAAAGGCTGTTGGTCCAGATGACATACCAGTGGAAGCATGGAGGTGCTTAGGAGAAATGGCAGTGGAATTTTTAACCAGATTGTTTAATTATATTTCGGAAAGTCAGGGGATGCCTGAGGAGTGGAGAAAAAGTGTTTTGGTACCTATCTTTAAGAATAAGGGTGATGTGCAGAGCTGCAGTAACTACAGAGGGATAAAATTGATCAGTCACAGCTTGAAGTTATGGGAAAGAGTAGTGGAAGCTAGGTTAAGAAGGGAGGTGATGATTAGTGATCAGCAGTATGGTTTCATGCCAGGAAAGAGCACTACAAATGCAATGTTTGCTCTGAGAGTGTTGCTGGAGAAATACAGAGAAGGTCAGAAGGTGTTGCATTGTGTCTTTGTGGACTTAGAGAAAGCATATGACAGGGTGCCTGGAGAGGAGTTGTGGTATTGTATGAGGAAGTCGGGAGTGGCAGAGAAGTATGTACAAGTTGTACAGGATATGTACGAGGGTAGTGTGACATTGGTGAGGACTGCAGTGGGAGTGACAGATACATTTAAGGTGGAGGTGGGATTACATCAAGGATCAGCTCTGAGCCCTTTCTTATTTGTAGTGGTGATGGACAGGTTGACAGATGAGATCAGACATAAGGCCCCATGGACTATGATGTTTACAGATGACATTGTGATATGTAGTGAGAGTAGGGACCAGGTTGAGGAGACCCTGGAGAGGTGGAGATATGATTTAGAGAGGAGAGGAATGAAGGTCAGCAGGGCTAAAACAGAATATATGTGTGTAAATGAGAGAGAGGGTAGAGGAATGGTGAGGATGCAGGGAGTAGAGTTGGTAAAGGTGGATGAGTTTAAGTACTTGGGATCAACAGTTCAGAGTAATGGTGAGTGTGGAAGAGAGGTAAAGAAGAGAGTACAGGCAGGGTGGAATGGGTGGAGAAGAGTGTCGGGAGTGATTTGTGACAACGGGTACCAGTAAGAGTGAAAGGGAAGGTCTACAAGAGAGTAGCGAGACCAGCTATGTTATATAGGTTGGAGACGGTGGCATTGACAAAAAAGGCAGGAGTCTGAGCTGGATGTGGCAGAGTTAAAGATGTTAAGATTTGCACTGGGTGTGACTAGGATGGACAGGATTAGGAATCAGTATATTAGAGGGTCAGCTCAAGTTGGACAGTTTGGAGACAAAGCAAGAGAGGTGAGATTGCATTGGTTTGGACATGTGCTGAGGAGGGATGCTGGGTATATTGGGAAAAGGATGCTAAGGATGGAGCTGCCAGGTAAGAGGAAAAGAGGAAGGCCTAAGATAAGGTTTATGGATGTGGTGAGAGAGGGCATGCAGGTGGTTGGTGTGAAAGAGCATGATGCAGAGGACAGGAAGAAATGAAAACAGATGATCCGCTGTGGCAACCCCTAACGGGAACAGCCGAAAGAAGATGATGATATATATATGGATCTCCCTGCATATCTCTCTCTCTCTCTATATATATATATATATATATATATATATATATCTATGTATGTTTCTATTTATATATATATATATATATATATATATATATATATATATATTTATAGATACCAATCCTTCCTAACTGTACATTGTCTCTTCTCTATTGTAAACTGGCTGTAAGAATGGTATGTTTGAGAAAACATCCTAAAACCATGCAGCTGAGATGGTGTACTGGTAAAGTGCATTGACTATGGTATACAGGGTCCTGTGTTCAAGGACTGTTAATTTTCTTGCTAGGAAGAATAAGGACTGTTGGATGCAGAGTGCTTAAGGCAGTTTTGAGCAGCTTTGAGCATGTTTGCGCGGGGTTGCACGAGTGTAAGCTGTGCTAACGTATGGTTAATGGAATGAGTGCTTACAGCATGTAGGCTTCACTTACCAGTGAGCAAATCAGCTTAACATTTACATTTAAGCCATGCTTAAACCTGCTAAGCATAGCTCAGCCCTGGTAACTAGTGATCACATTCCAGTCTGATAAAATAGCAGGGTGATGACATCTTTAATAAGTGTATTTAATTCCCTGTACATAACATGCTTATATGTGCTTGCATTACAGTAGCAAGGGATGTGAGTATTCTGTATGGTACACCTGAGTATACATGGTTAGTACCACAATCTTTTCTCTTTGCATTTGTTTCATACATGGGTAGTATCCCAGGTTATATGCAGTCACACTTGCATGTTACACCAGCTGCAGTGCACTGGTTGACAAAAATAGTTTAACACATATTGTATCATTATGTTAGTACTTTTAACAGTGCTTTTCCAAGTAAGAGTAGATTGCAGATTGTAGTACTGGAACCATACACCCCCTGCATGCAAAGCTGGACTCTGAGTACTGACTATCTTGTTCTTGTTTTTTGAGCTGCATGTTTATATGTATCTCCTATTGGATATTGATCTGGTATGTTGATATTAACTGTAGACTACTATGTTTTTTGGAAATGTCATTGAGGACTGCTGTCATGTAGTAATGGCATACCCTTCAGTTTAAGACATGTATCTTTCAAAACATTCATCCTAATGCATAACCTGTTGGTTATGTACTTTCTGTCTGTCCTCTGTACAGATGTGCAGATGTCAGGTATTGCTATGGCAATACTACTATGTAGGTGCCCACATTGTATTGTGCTTTGGGCCTGGACACTGCTACTAGTTCTGACATATGGGACATTCCTTAATGTGGGCCTTGCCCCTTTTCCTTGCCTGTATGAGGGACATTACAGAGGTGGTGGCCTACAGATTCACATAAAGTAGGTGGCAACACATCACATGACAGGAAATGTGGACGTTATGACTCACAGTGATATGTTTTGTCTGTTCTCCAGACAGTTGGTGTCCTTCGTAAATCAGTTGTGGACTATGGGGAATGCAGTCAGTAAATACTCACATCTATTGGTATTACCAACGTCATATTCTTCATAAAGGACTTTGCAACTGTCTCAATGTATGACAGAATTATATCCAATCTTTCTCTGTGATTGTGCCTCTGTTCCCACCTAGTGATATAGGGGCTGATGCCTAGCTTAGTGAGTGGGGAATGTTATCAATGGCTTTGGCCAGATAAAGGTAGGCTGTATGTGTCACCTTGCCTTTATCCACAGTTCAGGTGACTGATGCCAAGAAGTTGACCAGGTTGAATGAGCAGGTATGACCTATCCTTCACAAAAGTAAACTGTGTGGGATCCTGGGTTTGCAGATTCTCATATCCCTGTTTATGGTTCATGATGATGCATTCCATAGCTTTGTATGACAGACTTGTCAAGCAGTTGGGGCAGTATTTCCCAGGGTCTGTAGTTACACCTCGTTTGTGGAGAGAGGTGACTGTAGCAGTGCACATTTCAGTAGGGACAAAGCCTGAGTTGAGGCTGTGCTTGAACAGGGCACAAATATGAGGTGCCAGATCACTCTGTAGTTCATGTAGAACACAGCCAGGGATATTGTCATGTCCCACAGATGCTGTATTTTTGGCCTTGGACAGTGGTGTTTTAACCTGTGCTGCAGTAATATTGGGTGCCTGGCAGTGTACTGGTATTGTGATTGGTCCTTTGGGGGGGAGAGGGGTAGAGTTTAAACTCAAAATGCCAGCCAGTATATTGGCTTTATTTGTTGGCTCAGTCTGGGAGGTACCATTGTCTAGCAGCTCAGAACAAATCTTGGTATTGCTATGGAGATTCTTTACTTAACTGTATGAGGCCTTGTGGTTGTCTTTACTATATACTCCAATTCTGTTCTTACAGCTAACTTTGTAGTATTTGACGCGGGATCTTAACTTTTAATTGAGACTGGTAAGAGTTTATTTCCAGTCTTGGGACTTCACTTTATTCCGTATCAGTTCCCTCCTTCTGTTGTACAGTTTCTTTATGGCAGGGGACCACCAGTTCAGCTTCTTTTTTTGGAGGTGAGGGTCCTGGTTGTATTGGGTATGGCAGTACCCATGCATTTGTGTACATGTTCATAGTGCATTGTTGTTTGATTCAGTTGCCATGCAACTAGTCTCCATTTGCATGGCTGCCATGAAGTTATCCACCTCTGTTTTTATGAGGCCATACTTAGCTTTGGAAAGGCTTTTCATGGTGTTTACCTGTGTAGGGGGGTGAGAGGGCTGTGAATTTCCAAATGTGATTAATTTGTGTTCAGATATAACAAGGGGAAAAGTTGACTATTGGTGTAGAGCAACAGTCGCTCATGTTAGCAATGGCCAGGTCAATGTGATGGTCATGTGCATTGGTACATGGATAGCTTTCCCAGTTAATGGTGGGGTAGTTGAAGTCAACCAGTATGAGAGTGTTAGGTCGGACAAGAATATTCTTCAGGGTGTTTATGGACATGGAGTGTGAGTCTTGGGACACATTTGGGGTCCTATAGTAGGTTACAACCTGAACCATTGTCTTACCCAGTGTTAGCTATGACTACAGGATTGTAATGCATAATGCTGGTGTACCACTCTGGAGGTGTGTGCATCTTTAATGAATATGAAAATACCACCACCTTTGGAGCTTCAGTCCAGGTTCTGTAGCCAAAGGTTGTGGAATGAATTATAGGCTGGTACTGCAGGGGTACTTCCTGCTGCCTTTAACCAGGTCTCTCTTTCCAGTGAGTAGATTTACAGATTTAGAATTCTAGTGTGCAGCAGCATGACCCTCTGATTGCACGTCTTTGTAGTTGTCATATATTTCTGTATATATATATATAGATATATATATATATATATATATATATATATATATATATATATATATTCACCTTTCTATATATATATATATATGTATGCATGCATATATGTGGATTTAATGTGGTTGTGTCTCTCTCTGTGCTTGTGTGTGTGTGTGTGTGTGTGTGTGTGTGTGTGTGTGTGTGTGTGTATATATATATATATATGTGTGTGTGTGTGTGTGTGTGTGTGTGTGTGTGTGTGTGTGTGTGTGTGTGTGTGTGTGTGTGTGTGTGTGTGTTATGTATATATTTGTCCATATATATGCATCTCCATACATATATACATGTATATATAGAGTACCTGATTGATTCTACAGACTCCTTTCCCTAATGATATGTTTGAAAAAGCATCAGGCTTATATACAGCTCACATGGCTTAGTGGTAAATTGCTGTGGGTATCCTGTGCAGGGTCATGGATTCTAGACTTGCAAGGGCTGATTATTTTTTTGCTGGGCAGAACAAGGGCTGTTGGATAGAGAGTGATTAAGGCACTTTTAAACAGTTGTAAGCAGGTTTGCTTGGGTTTGCGCAACAGTAAGCAATGCTAACTTCTGGTTAAATATGCTTACAGACAGCTCTAAAAGTGCTTAATCTGTGTAGGCATCACTTAGCACCATACAAACAGGCTTACTCCCGCTTACTACTGCTTACTCTCACTTACCCCCGTGCTAATTTCTTTAAAAGAAAAAAAAAAGGGGTGATAGGAAAGTGGTGAAAAAGGGAGCACAAAGACGGTAAAACAATATGAAAGATAGCTAGCGATGTACAGGATGGGTGTAGGGAAGGTCCATAGCTGTCCATTTCTTCTACAGCAACAGCTGTACATATATACTGAATTTGGAGGTAAATCTGGGCACTCAAACCCATGAGAGAGAGGAGTGAGGACAACAATAATGTGTTGTGAAGCCAATTAGACAGGATTACATGTGTCCAGTGGACACGTGTGTGAAATGGACAGCTATGTATGGGGAGACATTTTATTTTTGGGAACAGATTGCCCCTTTTTTTTAAGGCGAGAGTGGGATGTTGGGGAAGGATAGTAGGTATATTTGGGTAGGTAGATTGGGTAGGAAGAGAGACATGACAGCATACAGGGGCAGTATATGACACATGTGGGGGGTAAACACCTTGGATGGGGAGTGGTGTGTGGTAATTTGAAGCCCACAAGCCCACAAATGGATACAGTGAGACTGAGGTCCCCACCCTTGGGCAGTCACCTCTGCACATTCACAGATCTGAAGGTGGCTGTGCTGAGGGCTGAGCAGGAGGGCAGGCTGACCCTCTAATTGCGCCATGCAGCCCTCAAGCTGGCATAGCAGATATCCCAATTCCTTGTGGAGCTCGCTATGCATCAGACCCCAGACCCAGCTTCGGGTGACAGGATTCTGTCCATGCGTTTGCCCATGGGGGGATGAGCCCCATCCCCTGAGGTGGTTCCATCTGAAGGTGGTTCAGGACCAGCAGACAAGGAGGTCCTGGAGTGGGTCTCAGACATGCTGGGGCCTGGTGCCACGGCCAGATGAAGAGGGAGAGGCAGATCCACTGGGATCGGCCTTCCCTGACATGTTATGGTGTTGCAGTTTTAGAACAGATGTTGGCTAGTAATGGTAAACACATTCCAGAATTAGTTATAACAGCATGCATGAGTATTCCCATTAACACAAAACAACAGATTTGGAACATTTGCATAGCAAACAGAACGCATGGATATATGGAACCACAGTGGGCATTACACCGGCATGCAGGTTACATTGCTAGCAAGAGGCCACCAATGATAGTATTTGAACAGGGAACATTAATTGGAATACATTTCAACATTTGTAGAACAACAGGACACAAGTCCCAACAGTAGGTTTGGTGGAAAACATACCCATTGATTTGTGTGTTTAGATTATTGTTGAAGATACAGCGGGGGAGAGAGACATGTCAGTTAACAAATGTAGATTCTTGCAGTGGTCACAGCTTGATCATTGCTCTACTCATTACTCTACAGATATAATTACAACTATGGCATTGGGTTGGGCAGTGGTATGTACGTACACAGTATAATCACAGCCTTCTTATAGCTACTTTATACTTTCTCTTATCTGGAAGACCTGTGGAGGAATTTTTGTTAATAATGCATGACTGTTTCTACCCATATTCACATAGTCAGGGTTATGTATGTGCACTCATATTGTGTGTGTGTGTGTGTGTGTGTGTGTGTGTGTGTGTGTGTGTGTGTGTGTGTGTGTGTGTGTGTGTGTGTGTGTGTGCTACTGACATAATCTGCCTTGATTTCTATCGAGTCATCCTGGTTGTTGGTTACAGGGACCAGTAGCTGTGACAGCATGACACTTTTGAACATTTCTTGGGGGAGACCACTTGGTGTGTGCACTTATCTTGGTGTCATTTGCAGCCTAGGGGTTGGACTGTGGGTGTTGGACAGTGTATTACTACTGGCTTCTTATAGCTACTTTATACCTTCTTTCACCTGGAAGATCTGTGGGAGGAATTTATGTTGACACTACCTGACGGTTTCTACACATATTCATAAAATGCTACTTGAAATTATGCATACAGCTTAATACCACTCCCGAGATTCGTACCGTGGCTGTTTCTGTTAAAAATAGAACATGTTTGTGTTTCATCAGAATGAGCTATTGGGAAACTGCTGTCACTTTCTTGAATGTTTTCTTTCTAAGTCTTTCTTGTTTTTACAATCTGACCTTGTGAGTACAACATTCTTTTATATACATTCCTATACATACCCTTTGACATAGCACAGCGTGGAAAACAGTGGTTAACACAACATTACTATTCAGATATCAGATCTTGGTGCATGAAACTTTCCAGTCATACAATACCAGAGTAAACATAACCAGTCTGGGGTTTTCACTTTTACTGACAAGTAATTACATTTGTATTGATATATAACCTGTATGTCACTATTACTCTCATACTGGCTTCTTCAGTCAGTAAAAAACCATACCCATTTTTAAATACTGCAGGATGGCATTCTACTAAGTTTTATTTATTTGCCCTACATAATACCAGCTGGATTATTACTCCCCAACTTTGTGATGCAGCCTTTGCAGCCTGCTGGTGTGGGCTTCCAAGTTCACAGCCCTCTCATCTGCAGCTGTACAGGAGATAAGAAAAAAACATTTATGCATACCTATCCATCACATACACAGGCTGCACTTTGGAGAACACTTATTTTGACTAATACTTACACATGGATGGAGCATTCCTCACCTGGGCATCTTGGACCCACTGGTCAAAAAGGCCCCTCTTCCTCCCCTTCAAGTCGACAAAGTGGTACCGGACCTGCTCACCAGTCCATGGGATGCCAGTGGCAGTGGTGAGATCTTGAGCAAGTTGGTCCCAGGCCTCAGCTTTGAATTGGAAGCCCTGATACTGGTCCTGCAGCAGTCGCCCTTCATGGTCTTTAATGTGGAGTCCAACCATGACCCTGGATTCCTGAATGCCTCAGCGCTGCGCCCGAAAGTGCACACCTTCACCGACACCTGCTATAATGCCTACAGTGGGGAGCTACAACTGGTTATGAGCTGTATTCCCACCTGCGTGGTTTAAATAGGGCTAATTTCCCACCCTTTACCGTGATTGGACAGTTTTGAAACTGCTGAGCTAAGCTAAGCACCAGGCAGACCTGCTTAGCTAAGATAACTATTGTTTAAAGGTGTAGATGTTTAGCTCTGCTTACCAGTGCGTAAATCTGCTTAGCTATGCTAAATCTTACTTAAACTTTAAATTTCATTGACACCTCATGTTTAGGGCTGCTACACTACCCTGGTTAGTATATACATAATAATATTCACTAGCTACTTATGAAAAATACATTCTAGTTGTAATTTACATGTGGAAACAGTTGGATTGCTGTAGGGCCCAAACCATGCCTGACTGCATGGTAGGTGAATGGTCTAACTACTACACTACTCCAATTTCACTATTAGTGCTGTGTATATTTCTGTTTAGCTTATTTTGATGTTTAAACTCTGCTATGCATAGCTGCACAATGCTCAAACCCATGCAGGTATGCTTAAACTTTATTGCACACAGGAAAAAAAAATAAGGAATATATTTTAAATACTGCTGTTTGAAACTTAGAATATTGATAGAATGACAGGCTTTGGGTTAGCATGTATTTTCTGAGGATGTAGAGTCTTAAACTCCTATATTTGTCATTATTTAGTGACTTCAGTTCACAGCTATTTGCCAGACAGGTGCAGATTTTAGGGGAACACACTAAAAATATGAAGCAGTATTTTGGACTTTCTGTGAAGATCTGTAAAGTTGAGAGGTATGGCTGTCTCTTATTTTCTCCACAGGCACTAATGTGTCCATGGAGACTTTCATTCATTTTAAATTGCCGAATTGCAATTCTTAAGAGCAGGGGGTGTGTGTATTGTGAAAGTGCTATCGGACATTCCCCTACAATTGCACACAGAACCATGTCTGTTTTAGGGCACGGCAGTGTGCCTTCATCCATATGCATGGCGCACTGCTGTGCTGCATGGGAACAGTCCCTTCCATGCAAGAATAAGCTATTCTTGCAAGGACGTTTGCTGAATCCTGGGGATGGTTCAGCATTCTAAGTTTCATTATTTTTGTCTCTGTATTGTGGTCTTTGGTCTTATGGAATTTCGATGTTTAAAAGTAGATCCAATAATTCATATTTTGGAGACTGAATTCTATATTTGTCTGATGTCATATTTCATTTTCATTGTACCATAAATTATTTAAAGAATTTTTTTATAGAACTCCTAGGAAAACCAGACAGAACAGATTAAGCTATTTAAAAGTGGAAAATGCCCATGTATATGGTATAACTTGTTTTAGTATAACTGAAGTCTCTGGCACTGCATTCCCATGACAGAGTAATACCTTCTGTGAATGCAAACCTACACATGACAATTCATTCTCTCAAGAGCCTCTGTCACAGTGGCTGCAGTTAACAGGTAGCCACAGATATGTGCAAGGGTGCTATTATCCAACACCCTAATTTGTGCTGCTGCAGTTCTTCCCACACATACAGCAAGACTTCTCATTCTCCAAGGTGGTACTTTATTTTTCCATGCATATACACAGAATACTTGGCGTCATTGCCTCATTTATTTCTCTCTTGAATTCTTGTAATTTCAAAGTGACTTGTATCTGATTTCCTTCATGCAGGCTTTCACTAATGAGATCAATAATGTTTCTCTTGGTCTTATTACAGCCTCGTGTAGCTGTATGCATTACTGACTGTGTGAAAGGCTTTCTTGTGTGTAGCTTAGAAGCTGATGCCATTTAACTTATCATTTTTGGTGCAATTAATTGTCTTGCATATGGAAATACTGCATTTTTACTGGTTCTTCATCTACTTCTGGGTACTTTAAGTATTTGTGGAAATTTTACAATAAATACTATAAAATATCAACACTGCTTGATATTCTGAGAATGAGCTCAGAGACATCTGTATGATGCTGTTTTACATCTCTAGCCCCTGTTCTGTAAGATTAACTACCTTCACTGATACAGCTCTGTGATTGTTAAGTCTCTTAAGTATCATATTTTTAGAAGGCTTTTACAGGAAATCATGGCAGCTCAGTGAAATGAAATGAAATAATAGTAGCACCCAGAAAACATTGCAAGTGGCATTGTTGATTAGTGAGATTTAAAAAAAAAAAACGTGAACCTAATGGGCAATGATGAAAACCAAGGCCAATAACGATATGATGAAAGCCAAGGCCAACACAGTGCTATGGTTTTCTGGTGTGTTCCCAAATGAGGTGCCTTCTGTGCAGAGTCTGTATGCCCTCTCTTTAGCTGTATGGATTTTCAGAACATGATCTAGTTTCCCCCCATATACAAAAGATGTACCAGCAAATGTCTAAATCCCATGTCTGAGTAAGCTTGTGTTTATGTGTATGTGTTTTTGTTGTGTGTGCGTGTGTGTGTGTGTGTGTGTGTGTGTGTGTGTGTGTGTGTGTGTGTGTGTGTGTGTGTGTTTCCTGCAATGAGTCAGAACTCCATCCAGGATTGCTTTTCTACCTTATACCCCCTGCTTTTCAGGATAGTTTCTAGCTCTCCTGCAATCCAGAATAAGATGAGAGGGTAGATAAAGGACTATTGCACTTAAGTTGCTTTTTCTTCAGCTATGGAATTTGTCATGCTCTTCCAGACACTGCATAAAATACATATATGTGTGTACACACAAACACACAGACGCACAGACATGCACACACACACACACACACACACACACACACACACACACACACACACACACACACACACACACACACACACACACACACACACACACACACACACACACACACGTAGCCCTGCTTACTGTAATGTGAGGAAAACGTCAGGAATGCCATGCAGTTCACTTAAAAAGCTTATAGTACAACATGTTTTACATTAACATGCCTTGTCTGAATAATAAGTCTGAAAATCTGATATTTGGCATCATTACCAAACTATTGTCCACCGAGATCAACCAGAAAAACAAAACTTTGATGAAGTACATGATAAATACCTGGAAACCTCTATCATGGACCCCATACAATGGAAAATGTAGACCATGCCATGGGGATACAGCCACTGTTAACAAAAGGGTAGCATGAACACAAGCCACATACAGTTGTTGCCAGTCATGCAATAGAGCATATGGCCACCACCTGTAAATGACAGAGTATATGCCTCTAAGGCATATAGCATATGCCAGGTGTAACTACCACTTGCAGAAGGCTTGGAAGCTACAATGCATGCATAATGCTTAGCAGGCAGACCAATGCATCCTGTATGGATGACAGCTTTATGGCAATGGATATATCAAACATAAGGGGCAAATATGCAGGTGTAATGTCGACCATGACACATGGCATGCTGTATAGTCCTGCACTTGAATCTCCAGTGTATGTGGGTCAGGAGGTTTATAAGAGTGGTATAAAATGTTTTAATTGCTGGCAACATTATGAAAACAGGCAGCTCTGCAGGCATCTAAAATAAATATTGCTATAAAAATTACCATTATGTATGTACCACTGCACCTAGAAAGCCTCTCCATATGCCTCGGACACATCACCCTAGTCACTTAAATGTCCCCAGTACCTGGAAAAATGGAAATATCAGACTCAACTGGTTGAGCAGTTAACAATAAATTACAGTAGAATTCACCTGTCATGAGTATTTACTTTAGCTTTCTGAAGGACTTTATCTGACCTGTTCATTCCATTGGCAAAACAACGTCCTGGTTCCTCCTCTTTAGGTTACTATAGTGAAGCCTGCACTACTTACCAGTGCAGATGATGCTCATGGTCTCACTCATCACCCAGCACAGCAGTGCCAAACATCCAGTTTGTACTTGGGATCTTCAAAAAAGTCCCCTGCAAGTGCTCCCAGAGGTCTCTGTGTTGGAAATAAAGGAAGACTTTGTACTCTTTCCTGTACCACGTGGGAGCTCTGCAACAATAAGCAGCCCATTAAACCATGGCTACTTCACAGTTCACAGTCTTGAGGAAATTTATAACACATTCATGGCAATGCATGTTGCTGGAATAATTTGATGTGGATTTGAAGGTAGTAGGGCACTAAGACAGCTTCTGATGCCACCATCTAGTGGTATATAAACATATGGTATGCCAGAGTAGTGTTTGGGGTGTTAAAAACATGCTATGCTTAATGTATGTAACTTGTGGAACCCATATCTCAATAGGGCATTTGTTAGGGGCCAGAACATAGCTTAATGCAACTGTGATTCCCTCATGAGGTCACTGACTGCCCATACACGTGCAATGCCCTTTTCAGTCATTAATGCATGTGCACATTCAGGTATAAGCCTCATTGTGCAGACTTGGTCTGGAACACCTTACATAAGAAGTGAGATTCAGAGAAAATTAAACTTAACTGGTGCATTACCATAACTGCCATGCTACAAGACTTGAAACTGGTGATAAATACAGCAACGGCCACTGCAGTACTCATTACAAAAATTTGCTGCTCAACAATGAAAAAGAAGTGGTAACTGCTAATTCCATTTCATAGAGGATGCGCGGATCGGCAGCTGCTGTGGTAAGTCTGCAAGGAGTAGTGAGATGTGTGGAAAACATGTGGGTAACATTATTGCTGCTTTGTTGTTGTTGTTGTTAAAGGACAATCTTTGTACTCTTGGTTGACTCACGAGAATTTGAGTTATTTCTTTTCCTGACTATTCAATTCCAAAAAGCATAATTCAAAAAAACCCCCAAAAAAACATGAAAAAACCTTAGCCCCCTGCTGCTGCGTCTTTCGGCTTTTCCCGGTTAGGGGTTGCCACAGCAGAACTCCGGTCCGCTAATGATTGGTAGTTGATTTTTACATGCTGAGTAACCAGCCCTGATGCACAACCTTCAATGAAGGTATGCCCATTCACGCATGTCTCCATGCAGAAGATGCTCTAGCTGAGAATCGAACCGGATAGCGTCTTACTGTGAGGTGACAACGCTACCGCAGCACCACCACCGTGGGTACACTTGCTAAAAAAGAGAAACAAAATATCAAAACTGCACTGCTGGTTCACACAATCCAACACACTGTTTTAAAGCAAGCCATGATATTCAATATTTAAAATAAAGACCAGTGATCAGACATGCCTCAGTGATGGAGGTATTGCCCATCATCTGACTCTGAGAAGGGGCAGGGAACACAAGAGGCTTTGTTACTGAGCTGTGCAATCTATTTCTACAGTACATTACTGATTTCAGAATGGTATACCTTTGATGTAATCTGGGGATATAGGTCATTATGTGTGTGTAGGAGGTTACTTCCTAAATTTGACTGTCTATTTTGGGTGAGCTCCAAAGCCAGTTATATGGACTGAGGTGTACTGCATTTGAAATGTGTAATGTTGAGGGCTGGGGGTTGTCTTAATGATATTAACCTGTTCCAAGTTACCTGGGGAATACCTGATGGGATACATGTGACATACCCAGGAATGCCTTGCAGTGGACTACATCATCTTTTAGTGTTGAATGCCTAAAAGGCCAGAGTGTACACAAGACTAGACAGTGGTTATATTATTTTCATACCTGTAGTTTGTGCATTTCATTTCTTAGGGGAGGACAGTAGCATGAATACAGGTACATCAGACCTCCACTGAGGGGACAGAGAGGGTAGAGGTGCAGTGCTATCCACACACCACCATGGCAGGTTCTCCAGTACCTACTGGACAGTGTGGTGTGGTAGTGGTACATCTGTGATCAGATACAAGCAGCTGTCCCTTACCTGTGCCCTGAGTTGATCAGATGTTGCACCATCTGTGTTCACTTTGGACAGTGGGGTGGCTGATTGTGTATGCAGCAGATGTCAGTGGTGAATAGCTTTCCACTTGTATACACTGTTGGCTCATGGTACTGGCTCCTGGGCTACAGCCCCACAAATTAAAAAAATAAATAGTATTAAAGCCAGAAAGTCAACTTTTATTTTTAAATTAAAAACAATGGCCTGTTCACTGACTTACTTTTAATGTTTGTGCTGCTCAGAACTCTGCACATGTACATTTGTGGAATTCAAAGGAAAGTCAAGACAATGAAAAAAACACCTTAGTCCACTTGCCAGGCTGTTTTGAAAACAGCCTGGCATTGCAGGTATTCCAGCAATCTGTACAACTCTTCATTCATATTGAGGACATCAAATATTTTGCTTCCCAAGTATCTCAATGGACTGCTGTTTGAAGCAAAAAGGAGCTCTTTCTATTGGATCAGACTACCTTAGCTGACTGAGACTGTCTTAGATGGAAAGAGAATGAAGGCGTTAACCTTGCAGGGTAGAGGTACAAGTGCTGCAGAAAGATTTTTTTTAAGTGTAGTATTTGTGTGTGTGTGTGTGTGTGTGTGTGTGTGTGTGTGTGTGTGTGTGTGTGTGTGTGTGTGTGTGTGTGTGTGTGTGTATGTGCGCGTGTACGTGCGCGGGCATGTGTGTGTGTGCATGTGTGTGTGTGTGTGTGTGTGTGTGTGTGTGTGTGTGTGTGTGTGTGTGTGTGTGTGTGTGTGTGTGTGTGTGTGTGCATGAGTGTGTGTGTGTTTGTGTGTGTGTGTTGGACATAGAGGCTCTCAAATGTCCCTGGTTTTGCAGAACATCCCTGATTTTTTTTTGTCTCATATTTTGGTCTATTTCTCATAAGGTGTGTGGCTTTTCTGGCTAATCAGTGAGAACTGAAGTCACTTAATGATGATGGACATTTGAGTTTCAGACTTAAAATCCATCAAACAAAGCATACTACCCCAACACCTATTATTCTTGTAAATTCAGAAGTATATAAAGGCAGCAGCTTCCCCTGGTTTTGGTCTTTTGCCCACCATTATTTCTAGCTTTGTCCTTGATTCTTGAACTAAGAGATTGATAGCTAAGTGGTGGCTGGGTGGGGTGGGGTTGTGTTTGCACACTATTCTGACAACAGTGAACCAATAGTATACATCTCTGTGTGGCAGTTGTTCATGCATTTGTTCATTCATTGGATTTAGTACACTAACACACTTTGCAGAAAAACACCCTTAGCCTGCTTAACCAGTTGTCCAATGGCCATGGCCAAAGCAGAACCAAAATCCCAGAAAATACTGTAAATCGCAGATGCCAAGCGTGTATGATCCAAGTATTTGAAATAGTTACAACTTTTTAACCCTTTTAAAATATTAAATGTTCTTTTTATATAAAAAAATCTCATGAGTCAAAAAATTAAAGTTCCATCTCTGTGTAAAATAAAAGTTTATTCGAGCAAGGCAGATGATGAGCACTGTTCAAGATTCCAGATTAACCTTACATTATCTAAAAAACATTTAAATTTTTACCATACAATTCATTTAAACATACCTGGTGAAACAGAGGTGCATAAATATATCATTTCATTGGATGATACAATTGAGCTAATTCCTAATATGTAGATTTAAATGTGTAGTATGTGCATGGATTCTAAATTACTGATAGGATAGAATGGAACTGTGTGAAGACTAATTGGCTAAGAGTGTGAGATGTACATCCACACTGGGTTGTATGTGGAAGTGAATTAATGGGGCAAAATAACAAACTGCACCAATCACTACCATGATGGAGGAAGTGTGGGCCTATGGGCAAAGAGGGGGGACTTAGTCAGTCAGAGTCAGGGGCTATGTATCATGAGCCAATGGCTAGAACCCCGTGACCAGTGAATAGAATCTCGAATGGTGTTGCGAGGCAGGATGATATAAGAAAATGACAGGCTGAGAGTGTGTGTATGTGTGTGTGTGTGTGTGTGTGTGTGTGTGGGGGGGGGGTATAATGCTAGGAGGAATGGCCATGAAGAAAACTGTTTGATTCGTGGAGAAAGTTATTCAATGGGCCAATGTGAAATTGTGCCAGGCTTAGCCAATAGGCCCTGATATTACAATATGATGTTGCCAAGGCACCAATCGGACATTAGAAATGAGATGGTGGGAAGTTTATGGGACAGACTAAAGGCAAAAACTCGGGCTATATCACAGGTGGCCAGTAGGGCTTGGGAAATCAAGCATAGACTTGAGTGTTACAATAAGGATATGCCTGTGGAAAGAGAATGTTTTAAAAAAATGCGGATGTTGACCAGAAAATCAGTAAAAATTTAAAAATAAAGTAAAATAAAAGATAAAAACAAAATAACCAGTCATGAATTAATCGTCAAGAACTGTGACTTAAAACCAAACAAGTGAGATTGTAAGCAATGATATAAAGTGTATAAAATATGTAAAAACATTCTTAAATGGTACCGAGTTTTTCTGATTATGTTCCCTATCCAGATCATCCTCCCCATGTGTCTGATTCACTTTCCCATCCACATCCTCCTCCCCATGTTTTCCCCCATTGGTTCACTCCTGCATATGACCCACTGGGGATGCACGTCTCACACTCTTAGGTTCATAGGTTCATAGATTGGTACTAGGCTATCGGCCCTAGGGCCTATACAAGCCTATCCATAACAATTCCCTGGCTATTTCTTCCCACAATATTTACTTCCCTGGACCCCTGTCTAGCAGGGCAACTGACATGATCCCTGGGGTTAATTTCCTATCTCCCATCCAGTCATCAAGGTTCCTTTTGAAGAGGCCAAAGAGATCCTCTGCTTGACGTATGGACAGTCTATTCCAGAGTCTGGGGAGTCTCTCAGTCAGGAACCTATCCCTCCAGCATGTTTTGTTCATTGTGATGACAAGGTTTAGATCCCTGGAGCGTGTGACTCTGAGGGATTGGAATTTCTTTAAGTGTAGCATGTCCAACAGCTCTGGGTTTGACATGGCCTTGTATGTTAAGCAGAGATCGCCTCTGAGTAGACGATATGTGACAGAGTATAGCTGGAGTTTTTTAGACAGTCAGCATAGGGCATCTGCTTTAGGCCTGTGATTCTTTCAGTGAGGTATTTCCGCGGCCTTTCCAGTTGTAGCAGATGTCTTGAGAGGTACATACCAGACAGGGCTTTGTATTCTATAATGGGGCTAATGAGGGATGAGTACAGTGGGACAATGACCTCCTTTTTTCTGCATGAAAAACCCTTAATCTTGAGGTGTGGTACATAGAAGGATTTCCTGACTGTTGTGGTGATGTGGTTATCGAAGGTGAGACCACTGTCCACCTGTGTCCCTAAGTCTCATATCACACTTTCGGTGTTTAGTGGACTGCCACCTATGTGGTAATTCACGGGTACATGTTTTTTTTCCAAAGAGGATAACTATACATTTCTTGGCATTGAGCCTGAGCCCATGGCTCTGGCACCAAGCATCTGTTTCCGTAAGGCCCTTTTGTAGAATATAAACATCATTTGAGGATTCAATAATGGCTCCCAGTTTGCAGTCATCTGCAAACTTTGTTAGCCACAGTCCCTTAGTGTTGGCCTGTACTTCAGAGAAGTAGATGCTAAGCAAGAGTGGTCCCAGGACTGAACCCTGAGGTTCTCCACTTGTCACTTGTCTGGAGCTGGATTTGGAGTTGGCTACTTTTACAGTGTGGGTTCTGTCAGTATGCCAGTTGGCAACCCATCGAGTCATGTAGGGATTAATGCCAAGCTTAGTAAGTTTATCTATGATTCCAGAGTGGGGGATGGTGTTGAAGGCCTTGGCAAGGTCCAGATAGGCTGTGTGGACCACCTTACCCACGTCCACAGCTCTGGAGACTGATTTGAAGAAGTCAATCAGGTTTAGGAGACAAGAGCGGCCCTTCACAAAACCAAACTGGGTGGCGTCCAGTGTTTGAAAGTTGCCAATGCCCTTGTTTACAAGTTCCATAATAATATGTTCCATGGCCTTGCAGATCAGGCTCATCAGACTGATGCGGCAGTAGTTTCCAGGATCCAAGGTGGATCCTCCCTTGTGTAGTGGGATAACTGTAGCTGTGCACCACTTAGTGGGCACAAAGCCTGAGGTGAGGCTATGATTAAATATGACACTTAGGTCAGGTGCCAGTTCATTTTGTAGTTCATGTAGTACACAGCCTGGGATGTTGTATGGTCTCATGGATGTTGTATTCTTAGCTTTGGAGAGTGCGTTTTTTGCCTGTGTGGCCGTTATTACCAGAATTTGGTATCAGTATATTTAATGCCATTCTGTTGTAGCTCAGAGCAGATCTGAGCATTGCCATTTAGATTCTTGACATAGCTATAGAATGCCTTGTGGTTGTCTTTGGAATCTTTGGCAATTTTATTTTCGTAACTAGCGTTGGAGGATTTTATGAGGGATCTCAACTTCTTACTGAGGCTGTTAAGGGAGTTTTTTGCATCCTGGGATTTTCATCTTTTCTGCAACAGTGTTTTCCTTTTGTTGCAAAGTTTGTTTATGGTAGGGGACCACCAGATTAGTTTCCTTTTTTTGGAAGAGAGTGTCTTGGTTCTATTTGGGATGGCACGATTCATGCACAAGTGGATATGCTTGTACAGTGCCTTAGTGTAGGATTCAGCAGTTGAACTTTCAGTTCCCGTCTTACCCTATTAGTCTTCACTCAGTTCCCCTCCATCCTATCAAGCAGTTGGAATCCAAGCACATACTACTGGCTAATACACATTTACATCAACATATTAGGAATTAGCTTAGGAATTAGCTCAATTGTATCATCCAATGAAATGATATATTTACGCACCTCTATTTGACCCGGTATGTTTAAATGAACTGTATAGTAAAATTTAAATGTTTTTTAGATAATGTAAGGTTAATTTGGAATCTTGAACAGTGCTCATCTGCCTTGCTCAAATAAAGTTTTATTTTATACAGTGATGGAACTTTAATTTTTTGACTCACAAGATTTTTTATATAAAAAGAACATTTAATATTTTAAAAGGGTTAAAAAGTTGTATGCTATTTCAAATATTTGGATCAAGTATCCTTGCCACATTCATTGAATGCAGTCAAACATCCGAAGTGTACAGTCATAGTCAAACAAGTGACTGCAATTTTCACACGTGTGTGTGTATATGTGTGTGTGTGTGTGTGTGTGTGTGTGGGGGGGGGGGGGCATAGATGCTCCTAACTGTCCCTTATTTTGCAAAATGTCATTGATTCATATTTTGGTCAATTCCTTGTGACGTTCTTGTCTTTTTTGACAAATCAATGAAGACTGCAGTCACTAAATAAAGACGATGGACATGGAGTTTAAGAATCAATAGCTTTCAAGAAAAGAATGCTAGTGCAAAGACTGTTATCCCAGAAAGTTTCAAAATGTATAAAGACAGTAGCTGGCCTTTATTTTTGTCCTTTGTCAACCATTAGTTTTAGCTTCCTCAATTCTTTTTTTTTTTTTTGCAAACAATAATGTCTCTATTGAATTATCACTTTAGGACACAGGCAGTCATGCATTTATATAAATAAAAACAAACCATATTGACATATGTTCAGTTTCAAACATACATCACATATTCTGTATAGTCATTGTCAGTCAAACATTGCACAGCTCATTCACTTCTTGCTTTCCATTAAAACTCATTCATCTTCCAAAACATTATTCTGCATGCATTGCTCCCACAATCCCATTTTTCTATGCAATTTACTCCTACCATTTTCTGCAGATCTCACTTCCAATTCTTTTATCTCTGTGAATTTGTTTTCTACTTCTAATATGATTGGTTTAGACTTTGATTTCCATTTTCTAGTAAATGCTTTTTGGCAGCCACCAGAATTAAACTCAGCAAGGCCTTACTATGTCTAGACAATTCAGATCCTGTATCACAGTTCAAAAAAAACATTTCCTTAGTTACACCAATAACATATGATGCAGTCAATCAAACATCTAATGGGTACAGTCACAGTCATACAAGTGGCTATAATTGATGGTCACATCTATGTGTGTATGTTTATTTATGCATGTGTAGGGGGCACAGATTTTTTTATATTGTTCCTGATTTCACAGAATGTCTCAGATTTTTTTGCATCATATTTTGGTCTGCCCCTTGTAACGTGTATGGCTTTTCTGGCAAAATAATGTAGAGTAGAGTCAATAAATAATGATGACAGACATTTGAACTTCATACTTAATAGCCTTCATAAAAGCATCATAATGCAAAGTCTGTTAGTCTATTACATTTCTAAATATATATAGGCAATAACTGTCCATAATTTTGGTTCTTCATCCTCATTATTTTTTACCTTTCCTCCTTAATTCTTGAACAAATAGGTTGACTAGTATAAGAGGATTTGCATTTGGCTACAAATTGTACTCTGACAGCAGTGAGCTGAGAAGGTAAAATTCCTGTGTGGAAAGTATGTATGGATTCATTCCTTTGTCACAAACGTACGAGGTGTAGAGCCACAGTCTTATAAGTGGCTGTAACTGATGGCTCTGTATGTGTGTATGTGTGTGTGTAATGGGTTAAAATAAATTATTGTGGCCAATTATATTTTTTATTTTATTACAGTCTGATGCCTGATGTGTGCACGGTTAATAAAACTGGCTTTAATTGTTGGGTACATGGACCGTTTTTGAATGAAAGTGACTGACACTGTTGTCATTTATTCATGTTAAACAGTCAATATTCTAGCTTTGCAGAATTTGTGTGCAGCCAGCTGGAATAATTTAATGTGACATTTTAAAACAATCATATATCTGAGGTGTACACAGTCAATAACATGGCTGAAATTGATGAGTATGGAGAATTCACTGTAATGAAAATTACTGTGGGTGGGGAAGGGGATGCAGTTTATCTAAAAGAAGCAAGATGCCCATATCTTTTCACTTTCCATCATAGTCAAACATCTACAGCATACCTACTAAGTTGCTGTCTGTGCCATTCTGTGAGGGGATATGTAGGGTAGCATCTGATCACTGGCACAGTAATGTGTTACCAGCAATACCACTTAGTTCTCTGGCTGAGTTTTTTTTTTTACTGTGATTCCTTCTGTGTGGAGTCTGTATGTACTTCATATCTCAGCGTGAGTTTTATCCATCTGCTTTGGTTTCTTCTTCCAGACCCCCAGCTGTATAATGTATGCTTCTATCCAATCTACCACAAGAGGGAGTACACAGAAGGCAACTATGTTTTTGGAGTGGTTGGAAGGCAGGAACTATTCCCATATATGATATATGTGTATATATATATATATATATATATCTATATATATATATATATATATATATATATAAATATATATATATATATATATATATATATATATATATATATATATGGTTTACTATCATAATGTCGAAATTTAAAATAAAATGTGTACGTATTTGCGAATTGTTTCGCCGAACATACACATTTTTGTATGGCCCTAATGTCGAAAACAAGTGTTAATTGTCAAAAATGTCGCTCGCGACATTTCCGACAATCAACAGCACTCCCACCCGTCCAGCAACTCCCTACCTAACTAGCCTACACCCACAGTTATGCAGGGGGCAAGCCCCCCTGCACCCCCCACACCCCCCCTAACTTAATATTCCAACTCCAAGATCGCACTACAGTGAGGAAAGGGATGTATTTCACTAACCGCACTGTACCGCGATCCCCTTACATGAGTGAACGTTATAATTGTGAATGCACAGTCCATTCGCAATGATAACGTTCGCTCACATAACCTGCCGAACTATGAAGTATTCGAACATATGTTATTCGAATACTTCATAGCCGTGCAATTGCACGGAGGCATTTTGATAGTAAACCTATAAATATATATATATATATATATATATATATATATATATATATATATATATAGGTCCCCTTCTAATGGTCGACATTTCAATATGTTGACATTCACATGGCAGAGACCATATGATTGACATTTGAAATGTCAACCATGGGGAACCGGCATCACACTGCAGTGCAGAATGGAAAGATTTCCACTTCCGCACTGTAGTGCGATCTCAGAGTTGGTATATTTAAGTTACGGGGGTCCCCCTGCTAACAGCATTAAGGTAAGTTTGTGTTTGTGTTTTATGTTTTGCTTGTATGGTCGAGATTTTAAATGTCGATCATATGGTCTCGGCCATATGAAAGTCGACATTTTGAAATTTCGGCCATTTCCAGTAGACCCATACACACACACACACACATATATATATATATATATATATATATATATATATATATATATATACATATATATATATATATATCAATCATTCTCAATCTTCAATCATTTGTCTTACCAGTTTATTGGGGAACTACAGTTTTGTTAGCTTTGAACATTAAGCTTTAAACAAAACTTATTTTCCTTGAAGGAAAAAAATGACTAAAGTATTTCCTTAGGCATGATTTTTGTTCTGTCCATCATTACATCTAAAGGGTTTAAAAACGCTTTAAGATGTACCATAGGGTATCTACAGCATTTTGACCTTTTGACCTCTGTGAGTTCATGCTTAATTCAGTTAATCCCTCAAAACCTTTTTCAGTGGAGTCTTTGTCAGTTAGTGTGTGTTAAAAGGATGGGGGTACAAATATAATAAATAAAACAAAATGTAAATAAGGAAACTATCTGGATGGTGACTGTGGAGCTAGAATGAGGGGGAAGCAGGGGAGCAGCACTATGGATGTGCAGTTGGAGCTAGTGTATAATTGGAGGGCCCATACAATCCTTTGCCATTTGTCATTTTAAGTAAGGCTTGCCTTGTTCATTGAAGTTAGACATCTGAAGTGTGTATAGTGAATAAAGTTGCTAGAATGAGTAGGTACATACTGAGACATTTTGTTTATGAAAGTGAATAAAACTGTCTGTTGTTTGATAACAGCCAAAGGTCATTGCCTCAGCCTACATGGAGTCACATCCCATTCAACTTAACCCTACCCAGTCAGTTGCTTCCTGGAGCCCCCTTGCTTTCAGGTCATCACCTGCCACTGTGTATATATGCTTGCATTCGTTATCTGAGATGGCATCTAAGAAGTGAAAACAAACAGGCTCTAAACATGTGGTTCAGGAGACCATTGAGAAGGCTAGCCCAATTTCATAACTGCCCCAATCCACTGCCTGGTGAAGTTACTTGCTTAAGGTTACACAGCCAGCTAAAAAAAGGTTTAGAGAATCAAACCACATACCGCAGGAAGCAGCTTGTTAACTATTCATAGCCTTAAACATCTGCATGAACTTCTAGATCAAAAGATTCAACTAATCTCCATTGAGAAAATGAACCCATCTCCCATATGACAGGTGGAGATAGTCACCATTATTCTAACTAGAAGACAGCAGATCCTCCTAACTTACAAGACCAACTACGCCTTCTGCAGCTGTGTATGACTGGACCTTGTTGTGTATGTAAATGCTGCAAGTGAAAATAATACATCTGCAAAAAAACTGTACTGTATAGTCACCAACATGATCCACCAAGACTGCAATAAGGTGACCAATCTTGTATGGGAAAGGGCAGTTGTAGGTGGGGTCTGCCTACACAGACAACAACATAGGTTCATAGGTTCATAGGTAGGTACTAGGCTATCAGCCCTGGGGCCTATACAAGCCCAGCCAAAAACGTACCCTGGCTTTTGCCACCCAGGAAAATTATTTTCCTGTGCCACTGTCGAGCAGAGCCACAGAGGTGATCCCTGGGGTGAATTTCCTATTTCCCATCCAATCATCAAGATTTTTCTTGAAGAGTGCTAATGAGGAGCTTTGTTTGATATAGATAGGTAGTTTATTCCAGAGTATGGGAAGTCTCTGGGACAGGAATCTATCCCTCTGGCATGTTCTGTTTATTGTGGTGACAAGGTTTAGGTCCCTAGAGCATATAGCTCAGAGGGACTGGGATTTCTTTAAGTGGAGCATGTCCAGCAGCTCTGGGTTTGACATAGCTTTGTATGTTAGGCAGAGATCACCTCTGAGTAGGCGATATGTGACAGAGTAAAGCTGGAGTTTTTTGAGATGGTCTGCGTAGGGCATCTGTTTGAGGCCGGTAATCCTCTTTGTGAGGTATTTCTGCGGACTTTCCAGTTTTTGTAGATGTCTTGTGAGGTACATATCAAAAGGGGCTTTGTACTCTATAATGGGTCTAATGAGTGATGAGTAGAGGGGAACAATGACCTCTTTTTTTCTGGATGAGAAACCTTTTGTGATGAGGTGTACCATGTAGAAGGATTTCCTGACTACTGTGGCGATGTGATTATCAAAGGAGAGACTACTGTCACCCTGTGTCCCAAGGTCTCTTATCACACTTTTGGTGTTAAGTATACTACCGCCTATATTGTAGTTCATGGGTACAGAGTTTTTACCAAAGGGGATGACAATGCACTTTTTGGCATTGAGCTTGAGGCCATGGCTTTGACACCAGGCATCTGTCTCAGTGAGGCCCTTTTGTAGGATGTCCACATCGTTAGGAGTTTTGATTATAGCTCCTAGTTTGCAGTCATCTGCGAACTTCGTTAGCCAAAGACCTTCTGTGTTAGCCTGTACTTCAGAGAAGTAGATACCAAACAGGAGAAGGACTGAACCCTATGGTACTCCACTTGTTACTGGTCTGAAGTCGGATTTGGAATCTGCTACTTTCACGGTGTGGGTTCTGTCAGTGAGCCAGTTGGCAACCCATCTTGTGACATAGGGATTTATACCTAGTTTAGTGAGTTTATCTATAATTCCAGAGTGGGGGATGGTGTCAAAAGTCTTGGCAAGATCTAGATAGGCTGTGTGAATCACCTTACCCTTGTCTACGGCTTTGGGGACTGTTTCAAAGAAGTCTATCAGGTTTAGGAGACATGATCTGCCTTTTACAAACCCAAACTGGGTGGGTTCCAGAGACTGGATATTGGAGCAAAACTATACCCAACATCACAGGTATCTGTGAGTGATGGCAAGTGCGAGTATGCTCTTACATATGCATCATTTAGTGTGACATGCCAGAGGCATAACCTCTCACACGTTGAATATGGTCATATCATCCCTGCAGGCACCTGTGGGCTTCATTTGCCATGGCTGTCCGCAGTAGGTATGTAGGCCTACTTTCACTGAATGATGTGCTATTTTATAGCTGTTGCAGCAAGGCATCTAAGATTGTCACTAAGCAGTACTGATACACCAAGGTATTTTTGTTTGCTTTCAGAGATGATTTGATTCATGGGTGCTCCATTGCGGAGGTTAGCAAGCCTGGTGTTGAGAATGAGTAGTCTCTGGGATACATAATTGTCTTTGCAGCAGGTCCTATTTATATCACAGGCAGGGTTTAAGTCTTTACAGTTGGAAATTCTGGTGCTGTTTGTTTTGCGGACATGCAGGAGGTCCATCGGGGGGGGGGGGGGTCTGACGATATCTTGCATGCAAGGCATACATCTTCGCTGAACAGCCTGTAGGAGACAGAATACAGGGATTTGGCTTTGAGGTAGTCTACACAGAACATGTTATTTATACCCTGTTATTCTTTTAGTGAGAAACCTCTGTGGGCATTTCAATTGTTGGACGTGCCTAGTTAGGTATATACCAAAGGGACATTGTATTCACTGATAGGTCTGATGAATGCCAAATATTTTATTTTCATTTTATTTGACATTTGTTTACCAGAAAAGTCCAACTGGTCCAGAATGAATCCATTTTCAGTGGAGGCCAGGGAGAAAAGCTCCATTATTATTCCAAACAATATACTGGGTGGTCTAAGTTGGCTTAACAATAACACAATCTCTATATACATATCAACGAGAGAAGTTGATATACAGTGGAACAATGACCTCCAGGACAGGTTGTTTTTTGAGTCAGTTCTGTACTTATTACTGGTGCGTACAGCTTCCTCTATGCAGTTACTAACATGCTTCCATAGGGTACTCTGTGTCAGACACTGGTCATGTCATTCCTTGGAGGGAATGATACATGGACATGGATGTGCATGGCACATGTGCCCTCTGAGTCTGCCCCTGACCTGTCACAGAGACACACGCATACAACATCAGCAGGGGCTATGTCCTTTCATACACAATGTGATCTCACTGGAGACATCATCTCCTTCCTTGCATGGACTTCCAAGCATGCCACACTCAGCCATACCCAGCAGCTTGGTCCTCCACATCCTCTTTACAAGGCCCCTTTGCCACTGCTGTCTCCTGCATATCCTCTCCTTGCATGGCAATACCCTGCTCAGTCTGTCTGCATGTCATGTTGTGCAACATTGTGTATACAGTGAATATCTTGCTGCAGGCTTCTAAAGCATATTTCAGCATGCCACCAGAGGCATCTAAGCAATAAAAGCAGACTTTGTTTTTTCTATACTCACATTCACTCATAATGTTTGTCTGTGACAGTGTGTATGCATTCTCCCCCATTTTTATTTATTTAACATTTGTTTATCGGGAAAGTCCGACTTGGAACAAAGCCAATTTTCAGCAGAGGCCCAGGGAGAAACATTCCAAATGCATGTCTTTGTGATGTGGGATGAAACAACAGTACCCAGAAGAAATCCACATCAACGCAGAGAGGACATACAGACTCTGGACAGAAGGCACCCCAGTCAAGAATTGAACCGGAAAACCTTTTGCTGTGAGGTGACAATGCAACTGCTGCACCGTCCCATGGTCTATGGATTTTGTATCAGTGCCATGAGCCATATCTATCACTGCCAATAAGATATCCATGAGAGGAAATTACCCCACACAAATCACTGCTATAAATCACACATGTGTACCTGATGTGAGAACCATGGGATTGCCTAGATGGTGCACTGACACACTGCTGTTTATTATACCCTGTGCATTGCAGAACATCTGGCAGTTGATGGACAGCAGTCCCTTATGGTTGCTATACCGTTGTTCCTGTGTCTCGGGTGAGGCCTTGATTGCAATGTGGGTACAGCTGATAGCTATACCTCTCAACCTGTTAGTGCAAGAAATTTAGACAAAGTCTGACATGAAATTGGGGGACAATGGCCCAAAAATAGGGACAGATTTCAAATATTGATCTTATAAACATAGAAAGTTACTAGAGTAACAGGGTTTGTTTTAACATACATTTTCTGAATGATCTGAAGTCTGAAACTCACACGTATGTCATTATTTGGTGACTTCAGTCCTCTGATCATCCCAGTGATTTGCCAGAAAACCATAAATTTTATGAGGGACAGACCAAACATATGAGGCAGAAATCTTACATTCTGTGAAAACCTGGACAGTTGAGAAGTGAAACTAAGCATCTCAGGCAAATGCGCTATGTCATAGAATAACTTTTTGGTGTAGTTTGTCTACTCTGCAGTACGTGGAGATCACACATGCTTGTCCATGTGTTGTACGATGGCATCAAGAAGCTGATGAAGTATCTGTGAAGCAGATGATGGGGATGCACCCGTGTCTCATGTTGTTTGCTGGGAGGTGTCATTAGCAATGATTGTCATTGTTACGCATATTTTGGTGTCCACATGAATGGGTATTCCATGGATCCCTTGAGTCTACATCTGAGGATGGCACATACCAGCTCCTGTAGGGTGTTTTTGTGGGTCAACTACCAAATTTTGAAATTTCAAAACATTGAATATCTGATTACTGAAGCCCAGAGGATCGACGTTTTGAAATATCAAAACTTGTCAATGGAAATCAGCATACAGTGCAGAACGGGAACTTTAATGTTCTCTTCACTGTAGTGTGATCTCAGAGTTGGTATATTTAAGTAGCAGGGAGTGTGGTGGGCACAGCTCCCCACATAGGGGGGTGCAGGGGGGCTTGCCCCCTGCAAAAATGTGAAATTATAAGTTTTAATGTTTTGGATTTTTTTTTTAGTTTTGATATTTCAAAACATCGATCTTCTGGGCTTCGGTAATCAGCAGTTCAATGCTTTGAAATTTTGAAATTTGGTAGTGGACCCATTTTTGTGTACTTGGTAAAGGTCCACTATTTATGGCCATGCAAGTGATGGAATGCTGTGTGGTCAGATCTTTCAGTGAAGTGGAGAGCAATGATATGCACATTTGAGGCTAGAGTGGACATCTTCAAACATGAACATATCTGCTAATCATCCTGCTACCCCAACATTGTTATGTATCTCTGGTCACAGAGATTTTATGGCGTTCAGCTACACTGGTGGTTCCAGCTCATTATTCAGTATTTTTGTTTCTGAATCAGTCTATATTTCTGTATACTCTTATTTGCATTTGCCATTAATCTCATTATCATAATGTTGCTCATTTCCAACTTGATATACTGTCATTTGAATAACTTGCTGGCCACATTATTTTGTGGCTTAGCATGACTGAGCTGATGATGTCTCTGAATTCCCGCACTCACACCACATGTCTGAATCCCCCCACCCCCATTGCATGATACCATTCATCGCACAATTTTGCTTTACACATTGCAGTTCATAGCATAACATATCATGTGAGGCATACATACACCCTTAATGAATCTCCTTGTGTCCTGACTGTGCTTCTCAAACATTTTGGAAATATAGAGTATATTTCAGAGCATTTATTATAACTGTAATTGCCTTAATATTGCTACAACTCAAGTGCTCTAGGTTGCACTGCATCCGAAGTGTTTGTGTGTTTTAGCTGCTTTTCTGTATATATAGACTTCTCTGTATATGTAGACTAGCTACTTATTCTGCTATATTACTTCCTCTTAAATCGTTTTTCAGTCGTGAACTTGCCTTGCTTCATTTAAAAAAGTTTTAAATTGCTAATTTTGTAGAGTTTTAATTGCATTTACTGTCTAGGACTACACACTCAAGTGTGTTAGCCTTTTCTGTGTTTATTTACTGTATTATTGCATTGTTTAGCCTGTTTCAAAAAAAAAAAAAAAAAATACTATCTTGTTTGCTCGTTTCCCACCTTTTCTAGCCAGTACATATCCCAAGCTTTGCTTGTCTCAGGACTTTATTTTCTGTGCTCAGAGCTATCCAGACCTTGCATTGGTAGGGGGAAGTCCTACTGCCTACCAGTGGGACTGGTGAGCACTGTACTGCCTATCTAACGCTAGAGGAGTGGTTTCCAGCTCTGAAATTGTAATTTTATTAGCCTTTTGGGCTGATTTCTATCCCTTTCAACTTTCTGGCTTAAAAACGCGTGTGTGCATATTTTTCACATCGTGCAGCACTGCGAGGCTACAGTTAAACTATTCCAGGTGCCAGAAAGTCTGCTCTTCAAATTTTCCCTTAAAACTAACTGGTTTCTCAGTAGTAGCACTAAAATCTGAACCCCTGTGACGAGCACTTGCTCTAGAACCTGCTGGAAAGCACTAGGAAGCCTGAAACAGATACAAGCACTCAGCTCTCCTTGTCAATAAGGAGAAATTAATCATAGGCACTAAACAGCCTATAATTGCAAAGTACCTTGCAAAGGTAAGGAAAAACAGCTCTTAAACTTTACATAAAAGCACCTAAACAGGCATGTCCAAGGGTCAGCTTCCGGTGATTTCTCCTGTCCACCTGGTGAATCTGGTCATACTGGGGCAATGCGGCAACTGCCTCATGTGCACAGACAATCCTCTACTCCTACCACCCAACACTACAACCTGTGAGTGATGCACTTACATAGCCAAACTGGAAGCAAAGCTCTCTCCGACCAAGATTGTGCTAGACAGTCAAGAGGAGAAGGTTAACACCTGCATCACACCACAAGCAACTCATAGCCCTTCAAAACCCACACCATCAACACCCACACATAGCAACACTAAACCCACATATGTGGAGGCCCTTAACATTAACCTGCCCAAGCAACAAGGACCTCCGAAGTCGAAACGCAAACAAACACCAGTCACAACCAAAGTGACACATAGCTCACAACACCAGTGTGCCACCCAACAACAGCCCCTAAGGCAAGACAATGTACCCAACACTTTAGTCATAGGTGACTATAGTCAGGCACACTGATGTCCCACTCACCAGACTGAACAAGGAGAAAATTACAGTCAGCTGTCTGTCGAGTGCCAGGATCCGCCACATAACGCATGCACTCAAGTCACTCCACAACAAGTACAAATATGACTCTGTCATTGTCCATGCTGGAGTGAATGACTTGAGACGTACCTCCCTGGACTACATGAAAAGAGATATGGAAGAGCTCTTGGATCATGTGACCCAGGCAGGTATGATCCTAGCCCTGAGTAGCATCCTGCCTTCGCCAAGAATGATACCACAGTATAAGGACAAAATGATTGACTTCAACAATTGGCTAAGCTTCTGGTGTCATTCATAGGGGATCCAGTATTTGTCTGCCTAGGAAGACATGATCGACAAACCACGATGCTTTGCCAGAGATGGTCTGCACCTGTCACCCATGGGAATCAGGTTACTGGCTAAAGCTCTTGCCACCCCTATAGTGTCTTTTTTAGGCAAGGTTCAAAGGATAAAACCACCACCATAACAAATAGAAGCAGGCAAAATCTGAAGGTAATGCTACTCAATGCTAGAAGTCTAAACCTCAAAATGCACTCTCTCGAGGCATTCCTAAAAATGGAGAACATCGATATCTGTGCAGTAACTGAGACCTGGTTCAAGGCTCTAGAGAGCACCCCTGCAATACCAGGCTACAATTCTTACCACACTTTTTGGCCACAAAACCAGGACCGAAACACTAAAGGTGGAGGAGTGTCCATATTCACCAAGGATATTCACACCTCCAAGCTAGTTGCCCAACACAATGTATCTGAAATTCTCCAGGTGCAACTAACACTAGGTAAGACTGCAATCCAAATTGTAGCTTGCTACAGATCCCCATCCATGCCCCAAGATTCTCACTACACCTTTCTAAACATACTGGAAAATATTAAGATACAACCAAACACCCTAATACTGAGTGATTTCAACTACTCTGCCATTAATTGGGAAAACTACTCAGGTACCAACTCCTTTTCCCAACGGTTCTTGGAATTCATAAATTCCAATGCTCTGGATCAACTAATCCATTGTCCCACCAGGGGCTCCAATATCCTAGACCTGGTCATTACCAACATGGGAGATAGATGCTCCACACCAGTGGTCACTCCCTCATTGTCAGGTCTGACCATAAGCAAATCACCCTTGACATCCACATCCCACCCCCACACCCACGCCCCAGTAAGGAAACCTCCTTAAAAAACTTCTCCAAAGCCAACTTCAAGCTACTGAAGTCAGAAGTGACAAACTTCACAACACCCACGCAGACGGGATCTGGAAGTTCAACTGCAGAATCCTACACTAAGGCACTGTACGAGCACATCCACTCGTGCATGAATCATGCCATCCCAAATAGAACCAAGATGCTCTTCTCCAAAAAAAGGAAGCCAATCTGGTGGTCCCCTGCTATAAACAAACTATACAACAGAAGGAAGAAACTGTTGCAAAAAAGAGGAAAATCCCAGGATGCAAAAAACTCCCTCACCAGCCTCAGTAAGAAGCTGAGATCCCTCATAAAATCCTCAAAAGCTAGTTACAAAAATAAAATTGCCAAAGATTCCAAAGACAACCACAAGGCATTCTATAGTTATGTCAAGAATCTAAATGGCAATGCTCAGATCTGCTCGGAGTTACAACAGAATGGCATTAAATATACTGATCCCAAGGATATTGCCAATATCCTGGCAGATCGATTTAGTGCCAACTTCACCCCACTCTCACCCCTAAAGGGCCCATCTCAATACCAAAAGACTGCCAAATTCCGATAGTCACGGCCACACAGGTAGAAACCGTACTCTCCAAAGCTAAGAATACAGCATCCATGGGACCAGATGACATCCCAGGCTGTGTACTACATGAACTACAAAATGAACTGGCACCTCACCTAAGTGTGATGTTTAATCATAGCATCACCTTAGACTTCGTGCCCACTGAGTGGCGCACAGCTACAGTTATCCCACTCCACAAGGGAGGATCCACCTTGGATCCCGGGAACTACCGTCCCATCAGTCTGACAAGCCTGATTTGCAAGGGCATGGAACGCATTATCATGGAACTTATAAACAAAGACATTGGCAACCTTCAAACACTAGACCCCACCCAGTTTGGGTTTGTGAAGGGCCGATCTTGTCTCCTGAATCTGATTGACTTCTTCGAATCAGTCTCCAGAGCTGTGGACGAGGGTAAGGCAGTCCACACAGCCTATCTGGACCTCGCCAAGGCCTTTGACACCATCCCCCACTCTGGAATCATAGATAAACTTACTTAGCTGGGCATAAATCCCTACGTCACTCGATGGGTTGCTAACTGGCTTACTGACAGAACCCAGACAGTAAAAGTAGCCGACTCCAAATCCAGCTCCAGACAAGTGACAAGTGGAGTACCTCAGGGTTCAGTCCTGGGACCACTATTGTTTGGCATCTACTTCTCTGAAGTACAGGCCAACACTAAGGGACTCTGGCTAACAAAGTTTGCAGATGGCTGCAAACTGGAAGCCATTATTGAATCCCCAAATGATGTGGATATTCTACAAAAGGGCCTTACAGAAACAGATGCCTGGTGCCAGAGCCATGGGCTCAAGCTTAATGCCAAGAAATGTATAGTTATCCCCTTTGGAAAAAAAAAACATGTACCCATGAATTACCACATAGGTGGCAGGACACTAAAGATCGAAAGTGTGATGAGAGACTTATGAACACAGGTGGACAGTGGTTTCACTTTCGATAACCACATTGCCACAACAGTCAGGAAATTCTTCTATGTGGCACACCTCATCACTAAGGGCTTTTCATCCAGAAAAAAGGAGGTCATTGTCCCACTGTACTCATCCCTCATTAGACCCATTATAGAGTATAATGCCCCGTTTGGTATGTACCTCACAAAACATCTGCAACAGCTTGAAAGGCCACAGAAATACCTCACTAAAAGAATCACAGGCCTAAAGCAGATGCCATATACTGACCATCTAAAAAAACTCCAGCTATACTCTGTGGCATATCATCTACTCAGAGGCAATCTCTGCTTAACATACAAGGCCATGTCAAACCCTGAGCTGTTGAACATGCTCCACTTAAAGAAATCCCAATCCCTCAGAGCCACATGCTCCAGGGATCTAAACCTTGTCATCACAATGAACAAAACATGCTGGAGGGATAGGTTCCTGACCCAGAGACTCCCCATACTCTGGAATAGACTGCCCATACATATCAAGCAGAGCGCCTCTTTGGCCCTCTTCAAAAGCAACCTTGATGATTGGATGGGAGATAGGAAATTCACCCCGGGGATCATGTCAGTCGCCCTGCTAGACAGAGGCCTGGAGAAGTAAATATTGTGGGAAGAAATATCCAGGGAATTGTTATGGCTAGGCTTGCATAGGCCCTAGGGCCGATAGCCCAGTACCAACCTATGAATCTATGAACCTATATCCACCCTTAAAGAAGCTTCCATTTTGTTGATATTGTTAGAACTGCTGTATTAAGAATAAATATTCATTAACTATCACTGTGTAAAATATTTATTTCAGCTGTGTGGTTCCCATTATTGATAATGTGCTTCTATTTGCTGGCATGAAAAAACACTATTTCACATGGGTGTAAAACTGCAAAAGTTTTTCTTCTTAACAGTAAGAAATCTAGGAAGTCTGTATCTGGGAATTATCAACCTTGTCTGCCTGTGTGCAAGTGCTTGCATCTTTTTTTGTGTATGTGTGTGTGTGTTTATTTATGGTAGGTCAAACATTGATATAGGTTCTTAGGTTCATGGAGAAGTACTAGGCTGGCTACTCTTGTGGGCTGGAAATGCGAAAAATGTAACGAGACAACACTCAAAAACAAGGGTAGATGCCACAAATGTATCCTGGATAACGGCCTTCCGAATAAAGCGCCAATACAGAAGTAAACTCAAAAAGCACTGCAGTAATAATCCACGCTGTTCTGTCTGTTATTAGATAAAATCCAATAGTTTAATGATAACCAAACCATGAAGCAAAAACGAAACAAGTATCGTAGGGCTATTTTAAGCTTAGCCAATTTCCCTCAAAGTTGAAAATCAAACCTTGTACCTTGTGTCTGTAAGGCTAACCCCCTCCCACTTAAAATGGTCCTCAGGTAAATACTAGGCTAACTGCCCTGAAAGGCTATTTTAAGTCTCACCCATGACCTAAGATCAAAATCAAACACTGTATCCTGTACTTATGAAACAAGCACCTTAACCATTATGCCAAACCCCTCCCAAATAGGAGCATTTGTATTTGACAGGCAGATGCTGTAGCAACATCCTCTTGTACTTATAAGTGAATAACAGCCTAAATATCCTGAGGGACCATTGTAAGGCTAATCGATGACCTGAGGTCAGAATCAAACTCTGTACCTTGTGTCTGTAAGGTAAAGACCTCAACTATTATGCCAAACCAATCAAAATATGCTAAATCCCACTCTGCCGACATCTGATATAATTAGCCACTGATGTTCTCAGATAACCTTGACATGGAGTTAATGTTTGCACTATTGTAGTAGTTAGCACAATAGTTAAGGTGTTTACCTCCCCAACTTGAGGTGCAGGGTTTGATTCTCCCCTTCGAAGGGAAGTTGGCTAGCCTTGAAATGGTCTGTAAGGGCAGCTGGATTAGTGTTTACTTATGAAATTATTTTTAATTTCTCCAAGTCTTTTGGGTTTCTAATACCATGACAGGAATGTACCCCATTCCTAAATCAAAGTATGATTAAAGTTCATGAAATTCTTATTGTTTCAGTCTTTGATATTAGCCAGAAGTGCTCTTTGCAGCATCTGCAATGTGCCCAGTATTGACTCCTTCTGCAGTTCATAAGGAGTTACATGTATCAGTAACATATCCAAGTATGACTGTAATTTTTTTTAAAAGACCCGTTACTTCTACTACTATTGGAACTGTCTGGGTATACTTCTTCTACATTGCCCTCCTTTCTGCCTTCAAATCCTGGTATTTTATGACTTTGTGTCTCTATGTACATAAGACACTGTAGTCATTAGGTGTGGCAATTCAAACAATCAGTGCTACATTTGTCTCCTTTTTGTGGACTACTATATCTGGGTTTCTTGCATTTAGTTTTTGAACTATTGGTAATGGGTGATCCCATGTGATGTAAACTTCATCATTTTCTATAATGCTTTGGGGCTTATGTTTCCAATGCTTTTCAGCTACTTCAGTATTATAATGATTGCATAATCCCCAATGCAATAGTCTTGCCACATTATTATGCCTTTCAATGTACAGTCCTTCTGCCATTAGCATATCACAACCAGCAACCAGATATGCAACTGTTTCCAATTCTGTTTAACAAAACCTACAGTTGTCTTTTTTCTCCCACATGTTCAATGGACTTCTTATGTTTCCAATGCTTTTCAGCTACTTCAGTATTATAATGATTGCATAATCCCCAATGCAATAGTCTTGCCACATTATTATGCCTTTCAATGTACAGTCCTTCTGCCATTAGCATATCACAACCAGCAACCAGATATGCAACTGTTTCCAATTCTGTTTAACAAAACCTACAGTTGTCTTTTTTCTCCCACATGTTCAATGGACTTTGTAAACCAACATGTACATAATCCACTATCTTGGGCTGCCAATATTAACCTTTTGTCTTTTGGTTTAAATTCACCTCTGCTTAACCATTCCTGTGTTTGAGCCTGATCAACATGAGGTTGTTCCAAGAGTTTTCTGTACTTGCAGCTATTTTTATGCATTTTCCATATTTCTTGGCTTCTCATCTGATCCTTCACCTTATATTATTTCTTTTGTTTTTTGGCACATTCAGTTGCTGCCTGATTTTTACCTACTTCTGGTATGATTTCTATTCCCACTTGACACCAATATGCTTCTGCTAAACTAAGCAATGAAGTCATCTTAGACTTATTCTTCTCATGTTTTAAAATTTTCACTATGTTTGGGTCTTGTGAGGTCAGCAGATATTTATGCAGTCCTATTATTGGAGAGCTACACATGTAATTAATTTCAAGGAGGCCTATACCTCTTTTAGAACAAGGAATATATAATGTTGGTATACACTGATTTTTATAAATCATTTGATAAGCATGAAATGTCCTTCTTGTTTTCCTATCCATCCGATCCAGCACCTTTTGGGGCCAGTCAATCACTCCTAAATTGTAAGTTAGGACAGGAAGATTAATCTCACAGTTTATATGGGATACGGATTTATGCCAGTTCTCCAAGGAAGTGCAGTATATGCCTACCCAGGTAGAAGCTTTGGGATGCCTTGATCTTGTCAAATTTGCCATAACCTTTGTGCTTAGCTCCTTGTGGTCTGACTTGAAGAACCCTTCCACTCTGCTGCAACAGTTAGAAGCTAGGTTGATAATTGGGTATACTGTGGTAACCTATGGCTGTCGTCTGAGTAGTTTGATTATTTATGAGATACGAAACAGATCCACATTAGACCATTTGTGGAAGCTGGATATCCCAAAAGGGGACATCCTCTTGGATTAATTTATGATGTAATACATAAATGGTATGATGGAAGAGAGACATGAGCATGTTATTTGAAAGGTGTGTGTGGCAAGGTAGGTGGTAGCCTAGTTTTACCATTTTTAATGAAATTTCTGAAAGATAGCTATAATTTACCACCTAGTGACCACTGTAAATATCTTCAACTACAATATGCCAATTTAATTCAGTCATTGTTACTGTTTATTTATTTTTATTTATCCTTTTTTGATCAGGCTAGTCCAACTAGGCTGGTGGCCTCTTTTCAGGGGAGTTTAAAGGTGGTATTTATATTACTAGGGGAAATTTTTCCAGGGCAGAGAGGAACTTTTACCTTCCCTTTTCATTCACATGCTGGTTCCCATTCCTGGAGCAGTGGAAGCTGGGAGGAGCTGTGCAATGGTGGATCAAGGAGGTAGAGATGGGAGAGGAATCAGAGGCATGGTGGATGCTATTTTGATATAGAAAGAAGAGAAAAGAATGGTTCAGAGGATGCTTTGACTGATAATGTGGATTTTATAAATGGTCTGTATTTAGCTGAGCTAAGCAAAGAAGACAGAGAACTGAAGGAACTGGAGATCGATGAAGTGTTGCCTAGAGGACTAGAGGATGGCTTATTGGTTGCAATGTTTAATCAGGAAGATGTGGTTGAGGAGTTGTCTGTGTCTTGGTTAGAAATGAAGGAAAAGGTATTTGGTAAAAAAAAAAAGGCAATAGTCAGTTCAAATGTATTATAGACAGCAGGTGTATTCAGATTTGATGAAGAAAATGGAAGGAAAGAGGTGGCAGTGGCAGGCAAAAGTCAGAGAAAAAAGGTGGTGGCAAGAGTTGGATCTAAAAATCATAAGGTTATAAATGTTTGAGACGGTTTGTGCCACTGGGATTGAAAGCCACAGATGTCAGATAATTTATACATTTGGACTGAGAGATGTTTTGCGGTGCAACTTCTGAAAAGAAAGAATTGTGTTACTTATGTTTGAACAGTAGCGTATTTATGGAATTTTGTGTTTTACTTTCAATTTTAGAAGTTAGTGATGTTCATTTATATTTTAGTTAATGACATCTGTTTTCCCATTGGATTATTGAATGAATGAAGTCATATATAAAGGGGATGTGTGGGTTGTTTTAACCATCTGATGAAGTGGATGACGAAAACGTTCTTACATGTGGTTTGCGTTAATGTATGTCACTTGTACATTAAACGGAGCGAGGCTATCCAACTTGGTTCGTGGTGGTGCTTTCTTGTTTATTGGTGTTTCTCTGCACCATTTATCCATTTTTTCTGTGGTTTTGTGGTTGTTTGGACACTACCGCATTGGATATGGCATCGGGAACTACTCAAAAGGGTATTGAAACTGGTGGGCTTCGGAAGCTCATAGGGCAATTGACGCAGCTTGTGGGACTACTGACTCCTGTGAGCCAATCAATGGCTACGCTACTATCGTCAGTTCTGGGACTATGCAACCAGGAAGCGGCTAAGAGGCACCAGGCACGTGAACGTGTGGTCGCTAGCGTTGCTGAACAGGAACGAGAGGATTTAAATTCTGACAACGGAGTTACAGACAGTTTGGATGGTTTCCCACACATTACCTTGGTCAACGAATCCGAGGATCATTCACCAAAGGGCACCAGAGCGAAAAACAAACGATCAAACTCAGGGACAGAGCTGATTAACAGACTTGGTCTAACAGGTACTGGTAGACACCTTTCTGATATTATTAACTCCAAGTTTGAATTTGGAAGCAAACTTTCAAATTCTGCCTACAATGGCAGTTATACCAGTATGTTAAATGATTTGGACTATTATTTACACAAGTATAAAATGTTGGATATGGACAACTCTTATTTAAAGTATTGTTTGGACTTGAAAATTGTGCCAAAAGGCTTGAGAGTGTGCAAGTATCCGAATAATGTTGTCGATGGTACGGATTTCCACCACGACTTGTTGAGAGCATTTGATCAATGTGGATTTGATATCATGAAAGCTATAATAAAAAACAATGTATGTGAGATGGAGAAACTGCATGTAAAAATTGAAAGGGTTAACAAGGGTATTACCAGTGACTTGTTGTTTAAAGTGGAGGAAGAAAAAATTAAATACCAAAAGTTATTAACGAATTTAGAATTTAAATGTATAGAAGTGCAGAACAGGAAGGTAGGGAAAATTGAGAGGGACACCAAAGAATACAAAAACAAAACACAATATCCCAAGCCTAAGAGTTGGGCCAATGAAGGGAAGTCACGTTGGGTCAGAGAACCTTACGAAGGGGTGGCACGGGATGAGGTTTTTCTACACGAAAATGAGTATGAGTGTCCCGAGTTTCCTCCACTCAGGAGATCAGAAAGACTTATGGAAAAAGAACCTGTAGTTTACAATTCAAAAAACTACAAGGGGAGGGACTGGGGACCTCACATGAGGAACGGAAAGGGATGGAATTAACAGATTTTATAACACAGGAAGGTAGCAAATGGACTTACAAAGATTTTCATGTATTCAATTACTCTGATACTGTACTCGACAAAACCCTTTTTGATTTATTTTCCAAAGGCTTTGGGTTTATACCAAAGCAGAGAACAAATATTTTTAAACTATTAATAGATGTGAAAATGTTTTTGAGAAAGAAAAATCTGGAAATAATTTTAAATGGAAAGGCAAGTAATTTAAACCAAAACAGTCTGGCATGGAGTAGCACTTTCAATCCACCTTTACACCCCCAATTGAGGAATTTTGAGTTAATGGTGGAAAAAGAATTAAGGGCTGGTTTGAAACACAATTTTGTGCACCCTAATTTAACAACGCAGGAAAATCAAATCCTTAGAGACTTAAGTAAAAATGGGAATTTAAGAGTAATGAAACCAGACAAAGGTGGGGGTGTTGTACTTATGGACTACATTTTATATGAAGGCAAAATGATGGAAATATTGAATGATACAAACAAATATTCTAGAATTTCCTTAAATGAAATCAACATAGCCTATAGGAACATTCAGGTGGCCTTAAATGATTTATTGATGGAAGGACTAATTGACATTAAAACTTATAAATACTTGCACGTTGAAAAGCCTAAGGTTCCTTCCATTTTTGGGATTCCCAAAGTTCACAAAAACATTAATGACCCTCCTTTACGAGCTATAGTCTCAGCAGATGGATCGGTAACAGTACCTTTAGCAAAGTTTGTTGATATGAAGGTGAAAGGTTTGGTTTTGAATAATACAAACATTTTGAAAGACTCTTGGGACTTCTTGAGGAAACTACAACCTGACTTGTTCGATGAGGAAATGGCTTTTGGGACTTTGGATGTGGTGGATTTATTTACTAGTATACCACATGACTTTGGTATGGAGTGGTTTGAGGAGCTGTTGATTGGATACAAAGACATTACTCAGAGTGAGTTTAGGATAATTTTGGTCCTGATGGAAATGGTATTAAAAAATAATTTTATTTTCTTCCAAGGGGAATACTTCAAACAAGAAAAAGGAGTGGCCATGGGGGCACATTGTGCCCCCACTTACGCTAATATTGTCATGGCATATTGGGAAAACAAACACTTGTTAAAGTCCCCTTATAAAAGTTTTTGGACACTATATGGAAGATTTTTAGACGACCTATGTTTTTTATGGATAGGTAATCAAAATAAATTTGAAGAATTCGTTGAATACCTTAGGGGTACAACTGAATTTTTTGATTTTACTCACAAATTTGATAAACAAGAGCTTATTTATTTAGATGTTCATATCAAGAAAAATAATGGAAATTTTGTATCCAGAATCCACAGGAAGGAAACCTTCTCAAACTCTTACTTACACTTTACTAGTTCCCACCCACTACACCAGAAGAAAGGGGTTATGAAAGGACAACTTGTTAGAATGTGTAGAATGACCTCTGACGATCAAACTTTTACAAGTGAAGTAATCAAATTGAAAGAGTTATTTCTGAATAGAGGGTACCCCAGTGATTTATTTGACAAAACACTGAAAGAAGTATCAGAAGAAAGGAAGGGCAAGTTTGCCCCAATTTTGGGGAAAACATCTCCTCAAAAAGGAAAAGATGATAAACTGAACATGAGTTTGGTTAAGAAGTACAATTTGGGGTTTGTCACTACCTACGACGGTCAGTCAGGAGTGGTTAGGAGGGTAATGGACAGGGAATGGAGCAACTTTTCTAAAGTATCAGATTTAAAGCACACCTTTGATGAACCTTTAACACACATTTACCGTAGGGGGAATACTATAAAAAACTTCCTAGAAAGGGGTTCCAACAAAATTAAACAAGAGATGTTTACTAGGAAAAAGAAAGGGCTGTACAAATGTGGTAGGTGTAAATACTGTATCCACCTTAAGACTGGGGATTCCTACTATTTGGAAGCTAGAAAAAGGAATGTACTGTTAAATACTTATGTCAATTGCAACACAAAGGGATTATATATTTGGCTACCTGTAAGGAATGTCAATCCTTTTATATGGGCAAATGTGAGAGACAATTGAAACAAAGAATTTACGAACACCTATATGACATTAAGAATAAATGTGAAAACAATGCAATATACAAACACAGTACGACATGTAAAACCTCTGGATTTCAGTTTTTTGTACTTGAAGTAGTTCCAACAGACCCCAGGGGTGGTATGTGGGAGACATTGGTTGAATACAGGGAACTATACTGGCAGCTAATACTAGAAGCTAATAGACCTCCTGGTCTTAATGACATGATTTCTTTAGCGCCAGTACTGAAATTAAGATCTGCCAAACTATAAATGCCTTTATTAAATGTTCTTTATCAACATTTTGACAATTTTTTTATTAACAATTTTTTATTAATAACTGTATCAACAATTGTTACTAATAATTATGAACTTCATTTAACACTGCTTAGTCAAAACCCGGTAGGAATTTACAATCTATAGTATTTAACCAGAAGTAATGGTTTATTTTGTTTATTTTCATAAATATGTTTTTAGCCACATGAGGGAGCTAAAGAACAACATTTGGTACTTAGTTCAGCATCACTAGTTTAACTTCGTTTTCAAATGGTTTTTAAAATGGTTTTATGGAACCTATTTTTCTACCTTTGTATTTATTAGGATGTAAATGACAGACTATTTGAAAGAATTGTGTTACTTATGTTTGAACACTAGCGTATTTATGGAATTTTGTGTTTTACTTTCAATTTTAGAAGTTAGTGATGTTCATTTATATTTTAGTTAATGACATCTGTTTTCCCATTGGATTATTGAATGAATGAAGTCATATATAAAGGGGATGTGTGGGTTGTTTTAACCATCTGATGAAGTGGATGGCCAACGTTCTTACATGTGGTTTGCGTTAATGTATGTCACTTGTACATTAAACGGAGCGAGGCTATCCAACTTGGTTCGTGGTGGTGCTTTCTTGTTTATTGGTGTTTCTCTGCACCATTTATCCATTTTTTCTGTGGTATTTATATTACTAGGGGAAATTTTTCCAGGGCAGAGAGGAACTTTTACCTTCCCTTTTCATTCACATGCTGGTTCCCATTCCTGAAGCAGTGGAAGCTGGGAGGAACTGTGCAATGCTGGATCAAGGAGGTAGAGATGAGAGAGGAATCAGAGGCATGGTGGATGCTATTTCGATATAGAAAGAAGAGAAAAGAATGGTTCAGAGGATGCTTTGATTGATAATGTGGATTTTATAAATGGTCTGTATTTAGCTGAGCTAAGCAAAGAAGACAGAGAACTGAAGGAACTGGAGATCGATGAAGTGTTGCCTAGAGGACTAGAGGATGGCTGATTGGTTGCAATGTTTAATCAGGAAGATGTGGTTGAGGAGTTGTCTGTGTCTAGGTTAGAAATGAAGGAAAAGGTATTTGGTAAAAAAAAAAGGCAATAGTCAGTTCAAATATATTATAGACAGCAGGTGTATTCAGATTTGATGAAGAAAATGGAAGGAAAGAGGTGGCAGTGGCAGGCAAAAGTCAGAGAAAAAAGGTGGTGGCAAGAGTTGGATCTAAAAATCATAAGGTTATATATGTTTGAGACGGTTTGTGCCACTGGGATTGAAAGCCACAGATGTCAGATATTTTATACATTTGGACTGAGAGATGTTTTGCGATGCAACTTCTGAAAATGAGGGATTGATTTTAAAGTTCTTGGAGTCAAGTGAATTTAAGAAGAATAACCTTCCATGGAATGGTTACATTATCTCTAGACAAAAAATGTGCTTTAACAAAAAATGTTGTCTAGCTTAGAAGTGTTGAAGTGGAGGACTTGAAATGAGTTTTAAAAGAATATGTAAAATGTTAATAATGTTAAAATGAAAGAAAAAAGGGATCTGTGAAGTTGTGGATGGGAAGTGGACGTTAATTTAAAAAATTGAAAATTATAATATAAACCATTTGCTTCATTCTATTTTTGTGAATGGTTTTATGACTAATTTTGATATGTGGGTCAGCTCAAGACTTGTTTCTTTTGTGGGAATTATTCTCATCTTATTCAGATATGTGACAAAATCCCCTGCAACTTGTGTAAGAGAAGGGATCATATGGCTAAGAACTGAAAACCTGTGTGTACAAGATGTAAGGGTTGGTGATATTTTTGGATGGACTGTAAAACAACATGAGAAAATAATATGTCTGGAGAAAGTTTGTGTTAAACAAGCAATGTTGATATGGAGGGGAAAGAGCAAAACAATGCAGAAGACAAGGTTATCGAAGACAATATTTCTGTACAAGAAGGGGATATGCAGGTAGGGGCACAAGAAGTAGAAATTGAAACAAGAAAACATTTGATTTATTAAATAATGAAAATAATATTTAGATGATGAAATGAAGCTTAATAGAAGAATAGGAACTACATTTTCAATAGGGGATGCAGAAAAATTGTTATAAATGGGAAAGGATAATTTTAAAGTGGTTTCTTTGAACGTAAATAGCACCGCTAATGAAGTCAGGAGATGTATAATACTGGAATGGTGTAGTAAACTAGAATCAGACATAATTGTGTTATGTAACACTCAGTTTGTATTGATAAGAGCAAGAAGTCAAGTAGAAAATATATGGGGTAGTATTATTTGGAACTGGGGAAATGAGAAGTGTGAAGGGGTACTTATGTAAAAATATGATTAAAGTTTCATATGTGTGTATAGCAAAAACTAGGAGAATAATTGCAGATATTAGATGGGAAAACAAAGTATTATACTGGGTTAAAGAAAATAAGTAGTCTAGTTGAAGAAATAAAAAATATGTAGTATTCAATATGTATATTATTGTAATTGGAGATCTGAATGTGAATGTAAAAAATAAAAAAGATAGAGCAGGATGTTAAAGTGATAACCAAAGTTTTGTATTTTGGGAAATTAAGAGTATGGGGTAATACACATTGGGCATGTAGGAGAAGACAGATAACTGAGACCGATAATTTTCTGATTTCATACAGTTTATAAGAGGTGGAAGGGGAATTATATCTGATGCTTTTATTAGTTCATTTAACCATCTGGTTGGAAATAAAAAAATGGCAATGTAATTATAGAGGGTAAGGGAATGAAAAGATTTATAGGAGAGTTAATTGAAAGAAAACAGATTCAAAAAGAAAATAGAATATTTTGCAAAGACATTACAATGGCATTTTTTTATAATACATGAACAGAATGGTAACTGAGTTTAAAAAAGAGCTATAAGGAAATTTTGTCAGAATTATAGTTATATGATTGGCAAGAAAGAAATACATTTTATAATCTGTTATGGGAGGGTATGTTAATTAATGGGAAGAAAATGAAATAGATTATTTTGAAAATGTGTAGGAGCTATATAAAGAAAAACAAAGAAAAAGAATTAGTGTTTAAACAAAGATAAGTGTTGAAAGGGAAAAACAGAAAGTTTCACCTTACTTGGGGAATATTGTTAAAAAGAAGTAAGTTTCACGAAAAGTATGAAAGATGAGAATGGGAAGTTAAGAACAACACAGGCAGATATAATAACTGTTGTGAGGGATTATGTTAAAATATATGAGAGAAAAAAAGAGGAGAATATTTACTGGCAAGAAAATATTTTTTTTTCCTGAAGGATCAGTTGAATTATTGGAAAGAAGTATAATAATGCAGAAATTAAATAAAGTGCTTAAAAAGTCAATGCAAATTCTGTATTGATTGTAAATAGGTTAGGATATGACGTATATAAAAATGGAAGTACCGAATGAATGGTTAGAAGAAAAGTTTTTAAGTAAGGATGCATGTGCGGGAGTAATTCAATTTATTAGAAAGGAGATAAAGTACTGATTACTCTAATTAATGCAAAATATAACATTTTCATGCAGGTAATAAAAACAGGTTATAAAATATTTTAAAGTAGGTTATACTACCAGGAAAGTATGAGGTTGAAAATAAAAAAAAGGAATCTATTATTTGTAATAAAGGAAGATGTAGATGATATTAAATATAAAGGGACAAATGCAAAGATGCTGGTAGGAGATGTCTATGGAGTATTTTAGAAGGTTTGGGTTTAAAAGAAAATGTTTAAGAGTGATCAGAACTGTATATGAATCAGCAGAAGCAACAGAAGTAAAAATACAGGTCTATATTAGAACATCGAAGTTTCAAAACTTCGAATGCTCTAATATCGAACCCTATTCAGTGAAAGCTGAAAACATCGGACATACAGAACAGAGAATTTTTTCCTAGGGAAAAAATTCACTGTTCCAAAACACATACACACAACACAAGCACACCAAACAAACAGCAATTCACACACATACACCTAAAATCTTACACCTAACCCTACACTAAACTATACGCACACCACTAACTACCCACTTACCTTAACCCAAACCCTAACCCTAAAGTCCATCACTATCACACACTCACTTCACCCGTGCCTTAACCCTAACTCACCTACCCCACCCTAACCCTCACGTCCACACAATCGCACACTTACCTGACCCTCGCCCTAACCCTAACTCACCTAACCCGCCCTAACCCTCACGTCCACACAATCGCACACATACCTAACCCGCACCCTAACCCTAACTAACCTAACCCGCACACAATTGCACACTTACCTGAACCCGACCCATAACTTTCCACCACAGCGCTGAAAATACCGAAGTAACAGAAATGGACAACCAAATTCTTTCCCTAGGAAAAATTTGTTTTTCTGTTGCTTCGATATTTTCAGCTTTTGCTGAATAGGGTTCGATATTAGAACATTCAAAGTTTTGAAACTTCTGTGTTCTAATATAGACCCAAAAATACTAGTGAATGGCTAGTTAAAGTAAGAATGTGAAGGTGGAGAGAGTTGTGAGGCAGGAGCATTTATTTGCATTGCTTATGAATACCTTGCCAGGTAGATGAACCAAAGACTGTATGGGGTTGAACATAGAATGTTAAGGAAAATTAATATACCTGTTTTAATGATACAAGCTGATTATATTATTATGACGTTCAAAAATTCAGAGTGGGATGAAGGAAGGTTTGGTTAAAATATGCATTGAAAAAGTTGCTTTAAATCAGCATGCAAAATATTTGCTCTATATTACTGCTCTACGGGGTATAGTTTTATGGAACATTCTACAGGGAAAGGGTGCTTTGCTGGTATAGACTAATAAGGGAAACATGGAAACTGAAGATGTAAAATTTAGTGAGAGGGAAATTTCATTATTAGCTTTAAAATTTAGCAGTACAGAGATAGTGAAAGAACAATGGCTATAGATACTATAGAATTTAAAAGAGTTAAGTATTTGGAAGGCATTTCAAATGTATTTTGAAAGCAAGGTTTACTTAATAAATTCAGTGATTATGGATAAAACAGATTATTAGTCAGGAATTAATATGATACCAGAGGAAAAGGAGAAAGATGTTCTACTGATTATATTTAGTAATTTTGGGGGGTTCAAAGATCAAACCCTTTTAAGAGATGTGTGATTTGCATGCCAGAAGAGAAGAGAAGAGAAGATACAGCTGTATTTGGTGCAGTAGCAAACAGCATTCTAAAGCAATTTTTTTTTCCAGTAGAACAGTCCATAATACTGTACCATAACCCTGTAAAGCTGCAATATAAGTCAAATATCTTGCATGCTGACAAGCTTAGAGCTTTCTGACCATGTTTCTCAAGTTGGTATGCACCTAGCACTGAGCAGCATTGCACCATCACCAAGGATGATGCCACAGGATGAGCCAAAATGATTGATTTCAACAACTGGCTGTCTTTATGGAGTCATTCTAAGGGGATCCAATATTTGTCAGCTTGGGAGAACATGAGTAACAGACCACATTGCTTTGCCAAGGATGTCTGCAGCTTTCCCTTCTAGGCTTTCAAATACTGGTTAAAACCTTTTCCACTCCCATAATGCTTTTATTAGGCAATGCCAAATTGACAAACCTACTGATATAGCAAAATCAACTCAACTGAACTTCAGGGTGTTACTGTTCAATGCCAGGAGCCTAAACAAAAAACTACACTCCCTTCAAGCTCTCTTCACAATCAAGAATTTAGTTTACTTAGTCTGTAAACCCTCCTCCACTGACATCCTGCTGGTCAACATTTACTCTCTCCTTCCTAATAGACACTGACATTTACTCCTACTACCCAAACTATTTCTTTCTCTTATATTTTTCTTCACTTCTTCTGGACATGTTAGTCCTATTATTTAGTGGAGCTGCATGCCTTCAAGGAATCACCCTTGGTCTCCCTCCTTCCTTTCTTATTTCTCCTTGCCTCAGACAGTTACTAAACCAATTTCAGGTCTGAGATAGTATTTGTGCACAGTGACCATCAGTTCAGTGCACACAGCTGTCTCTTTAGTGTGTTTTTATTTTTCTACAGAAGTGTCCCTGCAAGAAAAAAGATATGTAACAGTGAAGTCTGTAGTTTGAACCAGTCTGTGGACTATATTTGCATATAAATTATAAATATTATGGTGGCCTAAAACAAATAACATTGTGCAGTCTAATAGCTCCATTTTCTTAGACCACATCAGTCCCATTGGTACTTTCTCCTTTAACTGTGCTCAATTAATTGCTTTTAGCAGTCCACTGCTCCCATCCTTAAGCTTATTTCTCTTCTTGTGTAACCACCTTTGAGTTCTTAGACAGTATTTTTCCAGAGCTGAATTACTGCATTCTGGCTTATTTTTTCTCATTGTTTAGCTGGTCTGTGGGGGTGAGGTAGGCTTTTGAACTTTGCATTTCAAAATCCACAGATACCTCCTTACATTACACAGTTATTCAAACAGTCAAGTGCAATTTTTACTGTTAGCACCATTAGTCAAGACAAGGTGATACTGGACTAAGTCTCATACTACAACTGTGTTGTACAGCAACAAAACCAAGTCATTCATCTACTAGTACAGAGGCATTTTAAACTGCATTGTTCCTTTTACTTTTCTCTCAGCAGTTTTGTGGCTGTTTACATTACTTCAGTGATTATTATCCTTGTCTCTTGACAAGTTTTCAACCCACTTCATTCGTCCTTGCTAACACTCAGGCTCACTCTGCTCCCCTACCCCATCCCCAAATTCCACCTACCCCCTCTTACTCTACATTTACACTTTCATAGCACCACCCACATATACCAATACCATCAGTTCTCTCAGTAGGAAAACAATCAATACAATTATTCCCAACAGTAACACCTACTAGATTGCCACCCAAGACTCTCACAAATTGTCTTAATCCTTGCCTCCTATAACTATCAAATTACATCTCTACAACCAACACACTACCCTCTTAACATTTTATCCTAATTTGCAAAAAAGATACAACCCAAGTTAAATAAGATGCCCCTAAGTCAGATTATTTTACTATTTCTTCTCACTCTACTAACCTTTATCTCCAGTTATCAAATCCACCTCCTTCAAATACTTAGGATTTCAACCAATCTTCACAAAGGATATCAACATCTACTCAGCCTGTCTTTCTCCATAACACTCTATCTCTACAAACAAACCACATCTGATTTATTTTTCTATAAATATCTTAAAATGAATCAAACCAAGACCAAAATATAACTGGCCACACTCTTCCCTCTGTAAAATATCAATTAAAAAATAGAGGAGATATTCACCACAACCCTGGTCCAACTGTTCAAACAAACATCAGTTCAAACCCCAAAATAAACCAGTTACCTAAAACATCTCAGCAAAAAACAGAATCCAAACTCAACTTAGTAAATATGAACCTAAGAAGTATGTGCAATAAAATCCATGACATACATGCTTATCTTGTCACATATACTCCTGATATAGTCATAGATACTGAAACTTGGTTAAAGAAAGAAATAAAAGATAATAAGATCACCTCCACCTGGATACAATATACTCAGGCATGACAGACAAAACAAGCCTGTGGTTGGTGTAGCAATCGTCTATAAAAATTCCCTAGCCATTAGCTTGGTTCCACAGGACATATGCACATTTAACAATGCTGAAATACTAATAACACTCCTAAAAATCAACAATAGGAAAATGATATGTTTAACAGCAATTTATATACCAACAGAGAGTAACGCTGATACTGCTGAAGTCATCCTATATTGGATATCCCAACAAATTAACTATGAAACTGTAATACTTGGAGACTTAAATATAGACTGGGAACTCATAAATTCCACTACCCCCACTGAATCCATAAACTTGAACAACTTCAGACAATTAACAACCACATTGATTAACATCATAGGAAGTTACTAGGCTACTGGCCCCCAGGCCCTTACAAACCTAGCCAAGAATTTAGCCCATGTTCCAACAAGTCAGCACCCTATGCCACTGTCCAGCAGGGACATAGGTGGAATCCCTGGGGTGTATTTTCTGATCCCCATCCAGTTATCCAGGTCGTATTTAAAAAGGTTTAATGAGGTACTCTGCTTTACCTGGAAAGGGAGTCTATTCCACAAAAGGAGGAGTCTCTGGGGTACACATCTGTCCTGCCAACAAGTCCTATTGATGTCAAGACCATCAGGGAGACACTCAGCATTAGATTGGATTCTTACAAACAAACCAGACAAACTGACAAAAGTAGGCTGCCTCTCAGAGAGCATATGTGACCATATACCAAAATATGCTATTAGAACTCACCATAACCAAGACAAATATATTGTTTATAGGTTCATAGGTAGGTACTAGGCTATTTGGCTCTAGGACCTATATAAGCCTAGCCAAACAGTACCCTGGCTTTTGCCACCCAAGAAAATTATTTTTCTGTGCCTCTGTCAAGCAGAGCCACAGAAGTGATCCCCGGGGTGAATTTCCTATCTCCCATCCAATCATCAAGATTTTTCTTGAAGAGTGCTAATGAGGAACTTTGTTTGATATAGATAGGTAGTTTGTTCCAGAGTATGGGAAGTCTCTGGGACAGGAATTTATCCCTCCAACATGTCCTGTTTATTGTGGTGACAAGGTTTAGGTCCCTAGAGCATGTAGCTCAGATGGATTGGGATTTCTTTAAGTGGAGCATGTCCAACAGCTCTTGGTTTGACATAGCTTTGTATGTTAGGCAGAGATTGCCTCTGAGTAGGTGATATGCGACAGAGGAAAGCTGGAGTTTTTTGAGACAGTCTGCATAGGGCATCTGTTTGAGGCCAGTAATCCTCTTTGTGAGGTATTTCTGTGGCCTTTGCAGTTGTTGTAGATATTGTGTGAGGTACATACCAAAAGAGGTGTTGTACTCTATAATGGATCTAATGAGGGATGAGTAGAGGGAAACAATGACCTCTTTTTTCCTGGATGAGAAACCTTTTGTGATGAGGTGTGCCATGTAGAAGGATCTCCTGACTACTGTGGTCATGTGATTATCAAAGGAGAGACTACTCTCCACCTGTGTCCCAAGGTCTCTTATCACACTTTTGGTGTTAAGTAGACTACCACCTATGTGGTAGCTCATGGGTACAGAGCTTTTACCAAAGGGGATGACAATGCACTTTTTGGCACTGAGCTTGAGGCCATGGCTTTGACACCAGGCATCTGTCTCAGTGAGACCCTTTTGTAGGATGTTCACATCGTTAGGAGTTTTGATTATGGCTCCTAGTTTGCAGTCATCTGCGAACTTTGTTAGCCAAAGACCTTCTGTGTTAGCCTGTACATCAGAGAAGTAGATACCAAATAGGAGAGGACCTAGGACTGAACCCTGTGGTACTCCACTTGTCACTGGTCTGAGGTTGGATTTAGAGTCTGATACTTTCACAGTGTGGGTTCTGTCAGTGAGCCAGTTGGCAACCCATCTGGTGACATAAGGATTTATACCTAGTTTAGTGGGTTTACCTATAATTCCAGAAGGGGGCATGGTGTCAAAAGCCTTGGCGAGATCTAGATAGGCTGTGTGAACCACCTTACCCTCATTTACGGCTTTGGTGACCGCTTCAAAGAAGTCTATCAGGTTTAGGAGACATGATCTGCCTTTTACAAACCCAAACTGGGTAGGGTCCAGAGTTTGGAGATTACCAATGTCATTGTTTATAAGTTCCATGATTATACATTCCATAGCCTTGCAGACCAGGCTCATCAGGCTAATGGGGCGGTAGTTGCTGGGGTCTGTGGTGGCTCCCCCTTTGTGGATTGGGATAACCATTGCTTTGCACCATTCAGTGGGCACAAAGCCAGAGGTGAGGCTATGATTGAACATGGTACTTAGGTGGGGTGCCAGTTAATTCTGTAGTTCAGGTAGAACGCAGCCTGGCATGTTGTCAGGTCCCATGGAGGCTGTGTTCTTGGCTTTGGACAGTGTGTTTTTTACCTTTGCAGCCGTGATTACAGGAACTTTGCATTCTTCCGGTATAAAGATGGGCCCTTTAGGGGATGACAAATGGGTAAAGTTAGCACTGAACCTATCTGCCAGGATGTTGGCAATATCAGTTGTTTCTGTATATTTAGTGCCATTGTGCTGTAACTCAGTGCAGATCTGAGTGTTGCCATTGAGATTCTTGACATAGCTATAGAATGCTTTGTGGTTGTCTTTAGAATCAGTGGTGATTTTATTTTCTTAACTAGCTTTGGATGATTTTATGAGGGATCTCAGCTTCTTACTGAGGCTGACCACAAAGTTACTCCAATCATAGGATTTTACTCTTTTTTGCAACGGTTTCTTTCTTCTGTTGTAGAGTTTGTTTATGGCAGGGGACCACCAGATTGGCTTCCTTTTTTTGGAGGATAGCATCTTGGTTCTGTTAGGGATTGCATGATCCATGCACTCATGTAAGTGCTTATAAAGTGCAATTGTATAGGATTCAGCAGTCATACCTTTATTGTCTGTCAGCATGGTTCATAGGTTCATACTAGGCTATCTTCCCTAGGGCATTTATAAGCCTAGCCAGAGTGTGTTTGGCTTTTGCCACCCATTTTAAATTAATTTTGCTATGCCCTTTTTCGAGGTTAGTATACTGTGCCTCTGTCTAACAGTGACACAAAAGTGATACCCGGGGTAAACCTACGATCTCCCATCCACTCATCAAGATTCCTCTTGAAGAGAGTCAATGAGGGACTCTGCCTAACCTGGACTGGGATTTTATTCCAGAGTGAAGGGAGCCTCTAGGTTATGAATCTGTCCCTCCAGCATGTCCTATTTATTTCAGTGCTGAGGTTCAAGTCTTTCGAGCGAGTAGCTCGATGGGATTTGGATTTTCTGAGGTGCAGCATGTCCATTAATTCCGGGTTGGATATGGCTTTATACGTCAGGCACAGATCGCCTCTGAGCAGGCGGTATGCCACTGAGTAGAGCTGGAGTTTCTTTAACCGGGCAGCATATGGCATCTGTTTGAGCCCTTTGATCCTCTTGGTGAGGTACTTTTGGGGTCTTTCCAGTTGCTGCAGGTGTCTGGTAAGGTACATCCCAAAAGGGGCATTGTACTCAATTATGGGCCTGATGAGGGATGAGTAAAGAGGCACGATGACCTCCCCTGATATAGATGTGAATCCCTTCATGATTAGGTGGGCTATATAAAATGTTTTTCTAACCACTTTGGCCACGTGGTTGTCAAATGAGAGATTGCTATCAACTTGGGTCCCCAGGTCCCTAATTACTTCTTCTGTACTTAATGGATTACCACCTATGTGGTAATTTGTGGGCACTGTTTTGCCAAAGGGGATGACTATACACTTTTTGGTGTTTAGCTTGAGGCCATGGCTCTGGCACCAGTTGTCTGTTTCTATGAGGCCCTTTTGGAGGATGCTTGTGTCGGCTGGAGAGTTGATTATGGCACCCAGTTTGCAGTCATCTGCGAACTTGGTCAGCCACAGTCCTTCCATGTTGGCCTGTACCTCCAAGAAATATATACCGAACAAGAGAGGTCCCAGGACAGGACTGAGCCTTGTGGGATGCCACTTGTAACTGGTTTGGAGTCTGACATGGATCCAGCAATTCTAACCACGTGGGTTCTGTCCTTGAGCCAGTTTGCAATCCATCTAGTGACATAGGGGTTTATATTTAAGCTGGTGAGCTTATCTATAATGCCCGAGTGGGGTATTGTATCGAAGGCTTTTGCGAGGTCCAGTTAGGCTGTGTGGACCACCTTCCCCTCGTCAATGGCCTTGGTGACTGTTTCAAAGAAATCAACCAGGTTTAAGAGGCAGGGTCTGCCCTTAACCAAGCTGAACTGGGTAGGATCCAGTGTCTGTAGGTCCCGAATATCTTTATTTATGAGGTCCATGACGATCCTTTCCATAGCTTTGCAGACCAAGCTAGTCAGGCTTATGGGGCGATAGTTTCCAGGATCCATTGAGGCACCACCTTTGTGGAGAGGGACCACTGTTGCTGTATGCCACTCTTTGGGTACATATCCTGTAGTAAGGCTGAGATTGAACAGTAGTTTTATGTTTGGGTTTAGCTCTTCTTGGAGTTCATGTAGGACTCAGCCTGGGACACCATCTGGTCCCATTGATGCTGTGTTTTTTGCTTTGGAGAGGGCAGCTCTTACCTGAGCATCTGAGATGTCAGGGGGGCAGCACTCTGCTGGGATAGATATTTGCCCTTTTGGTTGGGGGGGGGGAGTTTGTGCTGAACCTGTCAGCTAGGATGTTGGCAATGTCTGTGGGTTCGGTGTATTTTTTGTCATTTTGGACTAATTCTGAGCATATCTGGGAATTCCCACCCAGGTTCCTAACATAACTAAAGAAAGCCTTGTGATTATCCTTAGTGTCCTGTGCAATTTTTCTCTCGAAGCTGGCGTTAGACGATTTTATGAGTGCCCGTAGTTTTTTGCTAATACTGATCAGAGATGCCTTCCCTTTTTGGGATTTTACTCTATCATGTAGTAGCGTCCTCCTTCTATTGTATAGTTTGTTTATGGCTGGGGTCCACCAGACAGGACTTCTGCCTTTGGAGGATTGGGTCTCAGTTTTATTTGGGATTGCATGATCCATGCATTCCTGAAAGTGTTCATAGAATGCGTTTATAAAGGATTCTGCGGTCTGGGCCGTATTTTCCACAGGTCTGGGGGCTTTGAAGGATTCCACCTCCGTTTTGAGGAGTGTGAAATTTGCTTTAGAGAAGTTTTTCACTGTGGTTTTCAGGGCAGGGGGTGGTGTCGGGATGTGAATATCCAGTGAGATTAGTTTATGGTCTGATCTTACCAATGAGGGATACACTTCTGGTCTGGAGCATAGAGTCCCCATGTTGGTGATGATCAGGTCCAGTATGTTTTCCCCTCTTGTGGGAGTGGTAACAAGTTGTTCCATAGCATTTGAGTTTATAAATTCTAGGAACCTTTGGGCTAGGGTGTTGGAGCTAGAGTAATGCTCCCAGTCTATGTTTGGGTAGTTGAAGTCGCCCAATATAATGGTGTTTGGAGAGACCTTCATATTTTCCAGTGTTCTCAGGAAGGCTGAGTGGGGTTCCTGGGTTTGGGAGGGTGGTCTGTAGCAGGCTATAAACTGGAAGGCAGTTTTACCCATTGTTAGTTGCACATGGATAGTCTCTGATGCTTCGTGCTGTGCCACCAACCTGGAGGTGTGGGTATCTTTGATGAATATTGATACTCCCCCTCCTTTTGTGGTTTGGTTCAATTTTGGGGCAGAAAAGCATGGTATGAAGTATGGGTGTCGTGAAGTTTGCCACTTCTGTCTTAAGAAGTGTGAAGTTGGCTTTGGTGAAATTTTTTACAGTGGCTTCCTTAATGGGGGGGGGGGTGGGGAGGTGGGATGTGGATGTCTAGGGTAATTTGCTTGTGGCCAAATCTGACCAAAGAGGAATTGACCTCTGGTGTGGAACACCGGTTGCCCATGTTGGTAATGACCAGGTCTAGGATATTGCTGTCCCTGGTGGGGGTGTGGATAAGTTGATCCAAGGCGGTGGAATTTATGAATTCCAGAAAACTTTGAGCACAAGAGTTGGTACATGAGTAGTTTTCCCAGTTAATGGTGGGGTAGTTGAAATCATCCATTATTAGGATGTTAGGTTGTACCCTAATATTTTCCAGTGTATCAAGAAATGACGAGTGGGAATCCTGGGGCATGGTGGGGGATTTGTAGCAAGCTGCAATTTGGATTGCAGTGTTGCCCAGAGTTAGTTCACTTGGATAATTTTGGATGCATTATGCTGAGCAACTAGCCTGGAGGTGTGGATATCCTTAATTAAATATGGACATGCCTCCGCCTTTAGTGCTTCGGTCCAGCTTAGGTGGCCGAAAGGTGTGGTATGAATTATAGCCTGGTAATGCAAGGGTGCTCTCTGGAGCCTTGAACCAGGTCTCTATCACTGCACAGATGTTGATGTTCTCCATTTTCAACTCGAGTTAGTGCATTTTGAGGTTTAGACTTCTAGCATTAAGTAGCATTACCCTCAGATTTTGCTTGCTTGTACTGGTTACGGTGGTGAATTTGTCATTTGAATCTTGCCTAAAAAAAGGCACTATAGGGGTGGCAAGAGCCTTAGCCAGTACCCGGAATCCCAAGGGCAATAGGTGCAGGCCATCTCTGGCAAAGTATCATGGTTTGTCGATCATGTCATCCCAGAGAGACAGATAATGGATCCCCTTAGAATGACACCAGAAGCTTAGCCAGTTGTTGAAGTCAATCATTTTGTCCTTGTACTGTGGTATCATTCTGGGTGTATATAATTATCTAATATTGTCTATAATCAAATATGAAATACAATCCATTTCAGCAAAGATATTGTCAATGAAACACTAAATAAATTTAACTGGAATGTACTTAGAACAATGCCACTAGATACTGCTGTAGAACACTTTAATAACATATTCTTATAGATCCTAAATAATCTAGCACCAGTGAGTAATAAAATAGTAAATTCTAACACCTCATCATGGCTAACAAAGGAAAGAAAAAAAATAATGTTAAAAAGGGATAAAGCCTGGAAAAACTGGTATAAATATAGAACTCAAAATGCCCTCCAGCAATTTAGACATCTTAGAAACCTTACAAAACTCTATATCAAACAGGATAAGCAAATATACTATACCAACCTACAAGACAAACATATAAACAACCCAAAACTTTTTTGATCATCACGTTGTTGCCTCACAGCAAGAGGTTCTCCTGTTCGATTCTCGGTTTGGGTTGGGAGTGCCTTCTGTGTGGAGTCTGCATGTCCTTCCTGCGGTCGAGTGGGCGTTCGAAAGACATGCGTTGAATGGGCATGCCTTCGTTGAAGGTTGGGCGTAGGGCTGGCAACTCGATACCATAAAAAAAACAACTGCCAATCATTAGCGGACCGGAGTTCCGCTGTGGCGACCCCTAACCGGGAAAAGCCGAAAGACAAACAACAACAACCAAATAAGCTGCTATACCCAGGTAAGACCACTAGTCCCTTTCCAAAAACAGATAATACGATAGACTCTATCCCCACACAGTTTAATTCCTACTTTATACTATCAATATTATCTCTCTTAGAATAACACATCTGCCCCTCTAACTCTACTCCTGTCCAATCAAAACCACCTACAGCTCTTCAATTTTAGTCCAGTATCTACCTCACTCATAATGAAGTTGCTCCTTCAACTAAAAGCTACTTCTGTAGCTGTAGACCAACTATCATCAGACTACCTAAAAATAGCTGCAGAAGTCATACCCTTCCTTGTGTCCATATAAATTAATAGGTCCATAGGAGAAAGATATGTCCCATCACTGTGGGAAAAAATCCTACATCAAACCACTGCACAAAGTTGGCCTATCTATACAGTTTAATGACTACAGACCAACAGTGATTCTCTCCCCTCTCCAAAATATTAGAGACATGCATCCATATGCAGCTGTTGCAATACCTAACATCAATTAACCTGCTCTTAGAAGCACACCATGGCTTTAGGCCCTAGCACAGCACCACTACTGCTCTACTACATTTAACAAATATAATAAACAAACATAGAAATTATGGTCTGCTTGTGTCCACCATGTTCTTAGACTTGTCAAAGGCTTTTGATACTGTCTCACACCAGCAACTGCTTGTTTGACTTTCCTCAACAGGACTTTCACAATACTCCTTGTTGTGGTTTCTGGAAGGCAACAAGCCATTAAATGGCAACAATCATACTCATCCTTTCAACCGGTTACTACAGGTGTCTCTCAGGGCTCTATCCTGGGTCCTCTATTAATTAATATATTTATTAATGACCTCCACATCTCCACTCACCATGCAAGTTTAGTTCAGCATGCAGATGACTCAGCATTAATATGTGTGACCTCAACAATAAATAAGCTCCAAGACATTACCCAAAAACATCTTTCTCCTCTATAGAAACCTGGCTCAAGTTAATGCTTTTCACTTCAAAAAAGTTGCCAAAATCAAAAATAATATTTTACCATGAAGTCAGCAAATAATACTATCATTGAAACTGTGACTCACAGTAAACTTCTAGGTGCTATAATAGATGACCATCTCAAATATGACAACCATATACTGCACACCATTAAATCTACACACCAGAAACTAGGTTCCCTTTGTAGGGTCAATGGATTCCTTACAGACACTGCAAGAAAAACTTTAGCCACCACCTTCATACTGTTGACTGTCTTATATGCCACTCCTATCCTAACAAACATAAACAATATTCAGAGAAAGAAAGTTGCCCCCTGCTATAATCTAATAGCTATACTTGCCACCCGTCTCCCTCATAGGACCCACCATTCTCTTAGCTTAAAGCAATTAAACTGGCTTGAACTGCACAACTGTCTAACATAGTCACAACTGACTACAGCACACAAACTTACTCCATAAAAATGCAGTGTGCTACAAAACTTATTACTACCTTACTGTCCAGCAAAGGACCTCTGTTCTAGTAACAAATTCTTATTACTTACAGATAAGTCAAATAATGTTGCAGGACACTCATTCTACTCCCAGTGAGTTGCTAAACTCTGGAATAGTATCCCCATGCAAATAAAACTTTCTGACAAGCTCAGTAGTTTTAAACCACTGCTTAAACAACATCTTAACCAATCCTGGTCCTGCACATACTCATCAAAGGGCAAAAACTTTTTCACTGTACTATCCAAATACTCTCCTTAAACATAATATTCTCAACCTCTTACTGAAATGACAAAGCAATTTTTATACATGACTACTGCCTGTACAATCCCCTAAGTTGCACATGTGCTTTATCTTTAGTAACTTTCACTTCTATCTATAAATGTGAATAGGAACATAACTACTTTTTGTGTATAAATGTAAATAGAAATGTAATTACTGTTTATGTAGAAATGTAAACAGAAATGTAATTACTCTGCGTTTGACTGGAACTTAGTAAAATGCAATGTAAGAAAATGGAGATTTCTCCCTATGCTTCTTCTGAAAATAAATGTTACCCAGTCAGACTTTCCTGGTGAACAAAGACAAATAAATAAATAATTAAAGAAAGAAAGAATATAGACATCTGCAGTTATACAGACATTGTTTAAAGCATCAGAGAGTACTCTGGCAGTCCCACGTTTCAGTGCCATACACACTTTTAGACTGGTAGCTGCACAGACAAGAGCCAAAGATGGAGGTGTGCCTATATACATCAATAAAAAGCATACCTATAGGGTGGTCAAACAGGATGACATGCTGGAGTTCCTCCACATGCAGATCAACATAGACAAAATCCTGTACAATGTCCTAGCCAGCTACAGGTTACCCTCCATGTCCCAAGAAGCTCACAATAAATACTTGAACCTAATGGAGAACCCTACTCAAGGGAGACTGTAATTACCTCTCTATAGACTGGGAATCCTATATGACCTCATATCTACAGGCACAGATATTCCTGGACTTCATAAATACAAACACTATTAACCAAATAGTGAATACGCCTATCAGAGGCTCCAATATACTGGACCTCATGCTCACATATATGGGAGAATGCTGCATCCCTCTCAGTGTCTTGTCTTGCCTGGTAAGGTCTGACAATAAAGCTGTCTCCTTCGAAATCAAAATCTACTCCATAATCTTATTAAAACTAGTAACAGTTAGGAACTATTCCAAGGCAAATTACCTTTTATTAAGTGAGATTTTGTCAAAGTTCAATGCACCTTCAGTCCCAGAGAACACAGCAGCCTGTGCTGAATTGCTTTCATAAACTCTGTACAACCATGTCAATGGCTGCATAGCATTTGGCGTACCTACCAGAAGTGAGCCCAGGATTAGTCCCGGAAAAAAACTGCCCTTGTGGCATTCCAAATTAAACAGGATATACTACAAAAGCCAAAATTATGGCAAAAACCAGGAAGAATAATTCCCATAAAGATAACAACTCTCTCCACAAACTGAATGGAGGACTGCAACTGTCATTCCCCTTCATAATGGAGGATCTTTAACAGATCCTGGAAACTACAGAACCATTAGTCTGACTAGTCTTATTTGCAAAGCCATGGAAATAATTATTATGGAAATTATCAATAAGGACATAGGAAACATTCAGACACTGGATCCATCCCAGTTTGGCTTTGTCAAAGGAAGGACATGTTTACTGAATATGGTGGAGTTCACTATGACAATGGATGATGGAAAAATGGTGTATACTGCCTGCATAGATATGGCTAAAGCATTTGATACAATACCCCACTTGGGCATTGTCAACAAACCTAGGGAACTAGATAAAAACTGCTTTATAACATGCTCAATAGCCAGCTGGCTCATTGATAGGACCCAGGAGGTTAGAACCAGTGAGGTCACCTCCACAAAGAGGCCAATTATCAGTAGAGACCCTCAGGATTCTGTGCTAAGTCCACTCCTTTGGCATCTATGGCACGGATGTCAAAGCCAATGTCAAAGGCCTCTGGTTAACCAAGTTTGCAGATTACTGCAAACTGGGAGCACTCATTATATTCCTGCAAGATGAGAACACACTTCTGGAAGTTCTAGCACAGACAAACAATTGGTGCCAAAGCCAGGGCTTAAAACTCAATACCAAGAAATGTATTATAGTACCTTTTGGAAGTCAGCCACCCCAGGTATCTATGTCATCAATAAAACACCCCTAAAAGTTGATTCATTAGTCAGAGATCTGTGAACTCATGTAGATAGTAACCTAGCCTTTGACCAACATGTGTCCAAGGTAGTAAGAAAAATCCTGATATGTTGCTCAGCATATAAGTAAGTGCATGGCATCTAGGTCCAGAGATGTCATTATACCACTGTACTTGACCCTCATCAGACCCATCATTGGGTATCAAGCCCCCTTCGGTATGTATCTGACCTGACACATGAAGCAACTGGAATGTCCACAATGGTTCCTCCCAAAAAGAATACAGGGAGCAAGCACAACAGCCTACACTGATTGCCTCAAAGGCCTGTCTTCTTGCTCGGTATCATACAGACTTCTGAGGGGTGATTTTTGATTGGCATACAAGGCATCCATGGATCCTGTTTTGACGAACCTTTTGCACATCCAGAAAAGAAACAACATCGGAACTACTAGATTAAAAGATCTAAATTATGTTTGCAACATAAAAATGTTGGAGAGACAGATGTGTTTCTCAGAGAATTCCCTTTCTCTGGAACAGTCTCTCGATCCATGTGAAGCTGAGTTCCTCCCTATCCCTATTTAAGCACAACTTGGACCAATGGACAGGTAATTGGAAATTCACCCCTGACCTGGCACCCTTGTCTCTGATGTACAGAGGCAGTCAGTAAATCACATCTATATAAATCAAATTTGTGTGTCACATTTGGGTTGCATTGCTAGGCTTATTAAAGTCCTAGTGGTCGTTAGCCTAGTATACATCTATGAACCTGTGATTTTGGTTAAGAAGAAATAGATTTTATCAGGTATTTTACAAAAGATTAGATTATAGATGTGGCAAAAAGTATGGGATAGTTACAGTATAAATAATTATGTGTGTGTGTGTGTGTGTGTGTGTGTGTGTGTGTGTATATATATATATATATATATATATATATATATATATATATATATATATATATGTATATAAATATATATATATATATGGGTCCCCTTGACTTGATCGACACTCCAAAACACCGACGTTCAGAAGACCGACTCGAGAAGACTGATGAGAGAGATGATCGACAAGGTGAAATCCCGACAGCCAAAACACCGACATGGGCAATGTGTGAGCGTGAGTCGGTAAGTGTGCGATAGTGAGGGATTTAGCGTTAGGGAGCGGACAGGTAAGTGTGAGATAGTGAGGAATTTAGGGTTAGGGTGCGGGAAAGGTGAGCGTGCGGTAGTGTCAGACTTAGGGTGCGGGTAAGGTAAGTGTGCGATAGTGACTGAGTTTAGGTTTAAGGGCGGGTTAAGTGAGTTAGGGTTAGGGTGCGGGTAGGGTAAGTGTGCGATAGTGACGGACTTTAGGTTTAGTGGCGGGTTAAGTGAGTTAGGGTTAGGGTACGGGTAGGGTAAGTGTGCGATAGTGACGGACTATAGGTTTAGTGGCGGGTTAAGTGAGTTAGGGTTAGGGTGCGGGTAGGGTAAGTGTGCGATAGTGACGGACTGTCGGTTTAGTGGTGGGTTAAGTGAGTTAGGGTTAGGGTGCGGGTAGGGTAAGTGTGCGGTACTGTCGGACCTTAGGGTTAGGGTTTGGGTTATGGTTAGTGCATGTATAGCTGTGTGTAATGTGTAGTTTATGTTTTGTGTGTCGGTGTTTTGGATGTCGGTGTTATGGTGTTCGGTTTTGTGAGTTGTCGGTTTTGTGCGTTTTCGGTCTTTTGGTCTCAGTGTTTTGGGTGTCGGGTTTGTGGCATGTCGGTGTTGTGATAGGGATCTATATATATATATTAAATATTCTAATAAAATGTGAATATGTATTTAAATTTGTAAATATATAAATAGGTTAAGTTAAAATTTTAAAAACAATAAAGTACCCCTAATACTTTTTGATAGGTGCTGTGGGACCTTTTACATCTAACTGAGCTACTACCAAATTAAGCATATGTGACCTTGGCTTAATGTCTCATCTGAAATGTGACACACTCAGGAGTGCAGCATCCCTGTAAGGCTACACTGCAGTGTCAGTAATCCAATCACCTGGAGTGGGAACACTGTCTGCAGTCTTCTGTTCTTCCCGCACCATCGGCAAGTGGGCTACCTATTATGCTACTGACACTGCATGTAATTTATAAGTCACACTTTTGTTGAAGATGCTTCTGACTAATTATGTCATCAGGACACTGGAAGGCAGGCCAGTGGGTCAGGTTTCTGAGTTTGGGGAAGATAAAATAGAGGACCAATAAGGGATGACATTTGCCTTTACTCTCTGAATTAAAAGCTACGGTGCCATGGAAATTGTACTGTCTTCGTGATTACTGCTGATGGATTAGTACTGAGTATCCTTCTGGGGCACACTGATGGATTAGCATCCAGTATCCTTCTGGGGACTGCATTTAGTTTTAGACATGTGTGGAGAAGTAAGATAGTTCATCTGGCTACAGAGCACTGAATAACAGGAGAGGCACCAGCTGCCAACAGTGAGACACCAAGTAATGGCAACTACATTATGCAGCTTCATGCAGTGTGATAGGATGGGTTCTCCCCTGGCATAATGAGCCCCTAATACCACTAACATCAAAAGATCAAATTAAATGCATGCTATAACTGAATATGTATTGTCTGATACTTTGAATAGTCTGACAAAGATTTCACATGGGCATTAAGGGTCAGTAGCACATAATTCAGTAATGCAGTTTAATGAAAAGACACAGAACATCATTCTTTAGAAAGCTACAGGTCACCTGCTCCTGTATGCTGCTCTTCACATAGTAAACTATGTTCTTATGTTATGTAGTTGCTGGTGACCCAGGTATGCATTTGTGAATAGTTCCCTATTCATTGTATATGTGCCATTGGCTGTGATGTGATCTGTAGGTCCACGTAATCCAGAACAATGGTGACATTGTAGTGGCTGGAGTAGTGTGGAAGGTGCTATAATGTGTTATATAAGGAAATGAAGACATTGAATGAAAGCAGGACAATGCAGAATCCAGCAGGAGTCTGGGGTGATATGTAGCCATTAGTAGGAGATGACACTGGGAGGTCACTCCTGTATTGTGGCCAGATGGAATTGTACATTAGGACCTAACATGTTTTCAACTACAGTGTTGAACGGTACATATTTTTTTATTAGAACATGCCAGAGACATGTTCATAACATCATAGGACCTGATAATGTGTAACAGGTGCATGATGGTCCTATACTGCAGTGAAAGTGACACTGAGTCAGTTCCTGGTTAAACATCAACTGTAACCGCAAGGTTAAGAATGTGCATACAGATACATTGTTATTTCTTTCTCTTAGGAATATATGTCTGCTAAGACTAGAGGGGTTATGTGAAAGCAGAAGACGATGGCATGTCAAAATTAAGGCAGATGAGAAGCCACACCAAAATTAACCTCACATAATGTCCTGGAGATGACTGCAGCAGACTGCCAATATCACATGGCATCATCACAACCATAACCTGTACCCTCATAACGTGATGCTGCAGGTACTGTAGTAGACCCCATAGCTGTAGTAGTCATCTGTCTTAATCAGAGATGAAGCTATCTTCAACCAGTGAGCTGTGACCCATGGATTTTCTGAGCAGTAGTTGGTTATGCCTCTCTGTATATGCTGGAATCTCATTGGCTATAATAAATTATGAGAATATGCATGCTTCTGGTTGTGAGATTACTATGCCAGTGTATACTTACCTCTAATTTTAGTGTGGCATTGTTTGACTTTGCTCCATATTGTAAGTGTGAGTGTGAGATGGCATGTTAAGAATGCAAATAATTGTGAAAGTGAATGTCCCCCCTCCCCCTGGACTCCACATGTTGGAGCTTTGCCTCTGTATGTACATGAATATAAAACACTAGTAGCTTAAGCATTAAAAGATGTAAGTCTGTCATAATTACTTTGTGCTGTATTTAAATGTGTATATTAGTTCAAAATAACTGATCTAATAGAATGTTTCTGTGAGATAACCAATTCTTTCCAGGGCTTAGATCAAACTTGTTCCTCACAGGCGAAAGGACAAAAAAATCTATTCCAACTTCATATACAATTTTACATTACTAGCAGAAATTAGTGCTATATTTAAAGTATAAGCTAATTAAAAAAATACTGGAACAGGATGACATCCTGTACAATAGAATTAATGTTTCTTTTTTGCTGGTTTTCCATTTCTGTCATAGGGATTCCTTCATGTAAAATTGTATTAAACATTTTATATATTTCTTATTTAGTCTGAACTTTATCTAGGAGGAGCTTTGTTAGTTTTAATGAAACATCTTTCATACTCTGACCTGATATCCTATAGTGGTAGTTTAATTAAAAATGCAATATAAGCAGAAAACTCCACACATGTTCATAAGGGAGCACTGTCTGAATGATGTTTTTTTCACCTGTTTGGTGGAAGCTGTTTTCCTGGAGTGTCTGCATTCAGTGCCTTAAATACAGTAAAACTGTAGGGGAGAATCTGTTCTAGACCTATTTTGAGTGAAACTGATTTCTAGTGTGGATGACAACTCTCTAAATATAGTCTTGGTATAAGAATAAAGTGCAGGTTCATGCCCATTTACCATCTACCAGTGAATGCAAAGGCATGAAAGAAAAATAAAGCCTTAAATTCTTCAACTATCATGGTAAATGAACACAATTTTCCTTACACTCCATAGCCTACAGGGTGCTCTAAGGTGACCTGTGTCTTGCTTTAAGAGCCACGAAAGACCCAGTCTTATTTGACATCCTATTTCTTTTTAAAACCAGTGGGAGTACAGACACCTGCACTAGAGACCTACGTCTACACCAACAAGTAAACAAGTCTTGCTGGAGAGACAGGTTCCTAACTTAGTGCATGCCCAGTCTATGGGAAAAGTTACCAGTACAGGTCAAAGTACCACTTTGATTACCTTTAAGGCTGGTGCTGATTATTGGATGGGTAGACACAAATGTACTCCAGGATTATCATGTGCCACCTTGCTTGACTTGGCAGGTGAGCATCACTAAGAGTGTGAAAAGGGAGGTACAAACTTTGAAGTGTATCTGCTTAAAGATGTATTTGATTAGGCATTCTATGGTTCTAATAATCACTTGTCTAGTATCATTCCTCTGCTCCTAGAAGAGTTTACTGATTACTACATTGGTTCATTGCTGTCTCACCGTAAGCGCTTAGTGTTTAATGATTTAAAAATATGGCCTGATGATGAGTCAGTGGCCATTGTTAATGAACTCCTAGAAGTTACAGTAGGGTTTAGGTTTGCTCATGTGGTTATAATGGCCACTCACTGGTCTTGATTTACTGGCTAGGTGCAAACAGTTTTGACATGGTGGATAAATCTATCTCTTCCTCACATTGCCATATGGTCCACTTCAAACTGATGATATTTCTAAGTAGGTCACTTGATGATGAACTGGTCAGGTACTGGGTTCTATCTCATGTTACACTCTTGCATTTGACCAGTTTCCTCTATAGTTCATTGCCGATGGCTGTGAGTACTCAGCAATAGCATCTAATAAGACAATCACTGATGGTGTGGATCAGCTTGCTTTGTATCATACAAATTCCACTTCAGCTTGCACATGTAAGACATTGTATGATCCTACGTTCCAGTATCTCAGGAGGTTCCAGAACACCACTGCAGAATAGCCATCTGTCCTACATTCTAGTATCTCAGGAAATTCCAGAACACCACTGCAGAATAGCCGTCTGTCCTACATTCTAGTATCTCAGAAGATTTTAGAACACCACTGCAGAATATCCCTCTACACATCCTAAATGCTACCAACCTACACCAATTCAAAACTCTGCTCAAAGACCACCTCACTAACAACTGGCTCTGCTCCTGCACCAAGCCAGGCTAATACCACATAAGCCCACATCAAATTTCATCTCCTAAATTTCATAGTCTCCATGTATACCCCACTCCCACTTGTTAACACCACCTATCAGCTACCTACAATAAGAGAATAATTTGATAATTTATTTTTTTTGTAAGGGTATACATATGTAAACATAATAAAGTATACTCAAATGATCAACTAAAGATGGACGCCTGCCCTCAAAAATCTTATTATATTTTAATAACTTCCTCTTTTGTATATTGTACTTTATTGTCTCTAGATATTTCTGTTAAATTCTATGTAAAACTGACACTGTACCTGTCAATGTTGTTCTTGTTTTATTGGAGCTTTTCTCCCCGGGCCTCCACTGAAAATGGACTCACACCCAGATGGACTATCCCGGTCAACAAATGTAAAATAAATAAATAAAATAATAACCATCCATCTCCAATACAGACGTACTAGACAAGCAGTACTTAGCTTAGTAGTCAAGAGATTTGTAGGCAGACAATGTTCTTGTCCTAAATGAACTCTGCTGCAATTTGTCATATAATAATACTGTTCAAGATGGTAAACCAGCTGAGTATAAGCCTGCCTAGTTAACCAGAAAATGTATTTTCTGATAGTGACTGTAAGATGGTTGTTCACAATAGGCTGAATTCCCTACAAGGGGACTCCATTGAGATAATCACTGATTCTTTATGAATTCATCTGAAGAATTTTGTGTACATTTTGACACAGTCTATGCTGAGATGATTAGCCTGATATCAGGCTTTCAACCTACTCTTGTATACTGAATTCGGGTCTTACTAAGCTTGTTTTACCTTGCCAGGATATATTTAGTCCAGTTAATGTTCCGGACTGTGATAACATTTACAAGAACTGGAATTATGGACTTTCTACAGGCCTTATCTGTGGGGCATTACCTGTGGGTATCTGTTACACAAAGGCAGACAGCAATGCCCAAACTAACATACCCATCACATAACCTCTAGAAACTTCCTAACATACCCCCTCCTAATAAATGCTCATGATACATAGGGACACAATTTGATTGGTTGCATGGCTATGCTTATAAAAAGCCCTGGTGATCATTAGCCTTGAAAATACCTATGAACCCATGGCAGTGAGCTAAATGTTGTGTCTAAGGTGTGAAGTCTCAGCATGCTTTTTAATTATCACTTGTCAATTAGAGTCCAGGTAACAGTTATTATTAAATTATCTTTTGCGTCACTGACTTAAAGTTTTTAAAATACAATGAAATCTATGGAATTGTAAGAGTAATTTTTGGCAATTATCATGATTCCAATCTAGGTTTTTTTCACCCATCTGCACACATACACATACCCGTGTGGACACATGAGCTCCATCTCATATGTGTGCGAATGCAGAATTAAGACTTATTCGATATACAGAATACTCAACATAGCAAAGTGACAGTATTGCAAGCAGAAAATATAAAAAATAAATACAGGTTGACAGCTATGTTAGTTCAGAGGAGTAAAGCCCTGACTTTGCACCAGATAATCCAAGTTCGTCTCACAGAAATGAAGGCAGTGAAGAACCAATTGTGTGGAAAGTGAGACAGAAATAGAAAGCATTAGCTCACCCACTTTGAGGGGATAGGCCACAATTGATCTAAAGGTAGGGCTGTGATTTCCACATATTTCACTTTAACAGATAGAAGCCAAGAATTAGAACCTGCATTCCATATATGCATTTCAGTTATTCAAGCGCACAAAGGAAGTTACAACCTCAGTGTGCGACCTTAATGGATGACAGCAGCACATTTGGCTGTCACCCCTGAAGGGAATAAATATACTAATGGACTGAGACTCCACAGGAGAAGATAAGTGGGTGATTGAGTGACCAGGAGGAAGGCATGATGCAAGGACAGAGGCCAAAAATGCTAGTTATAGTGAATGTACACACTGGCTATAATGTCAAATTCATTGAAAATCTAAATTTTTTTAAAAATAGGACAGTTCAGATTTAGGATTTTTTTTTTATATTTTCCCAGAAAATGGAAAATTGCTGCTCTGATCATCTTACTTTTAAATTAGGAAAACTGTCCAGATTAAGTATCTTATTCTCCATGAGGTTCTGGTCTCCTCACAACTGGGTTACAATAATGTAATTTGCCTGCCCTTTCTTGGTGCTGGCCTCTAGTGCCTGCAGATAGTTGATAATTTTGTATCAATTCTTGATGAGAAATGCCCCTCGTTTTCATATCAGGCCAGTTTTGTAAAATCTGCAATTCCACCCAGTGGCATTAAGATCACTACCACAGTTTTTGGTCCTCTTGTACTGTACCCTGCATGAAATGAGTCCTTCATACTTTAAATGTTGCTAGTAATCCATCAATAGGCTTGGCCACTGTGGTTAGCTGCCATGGGCCTATAGGATGTTGTTGGATATGGCAGGTATATAATGCGCTTCACATCTGTGGAACTCACACCCTTGGCAACTTTAAGAGATTCCTACAATCAGGCACTTTGAGAGTCTTGGAAGACCTTTTTACTTTATATAGTGACCTCAAATTTCAGTAAGTGAAATTAAAGCTAAAGTGATTTACTTAGTGTTCTCATGGGGGGGGGGGCAGTATGATTACAATGGCTTAACAGGCATAGTGTCAGTATTTCAGCATTGTATGAGTGCACCAGATTATATTACTCAGATGGAGAGATGGCAAGCATAGAAAGACACTGCAGTATGATTAAGATGGAACCGCATTACTTTTCATGTGGATTAAGACCTATGCCCAAATGCCATCAAAATTCACATCAATTGTCATAAGGGTCTGTCTATATATAAAAAAAATGTAGAAAACAAAACTGTCCAAAAACGCCTTCACAAAATAGTTGACAAACGAAGCACAGGATCCTAGGCCATAAGGACTCCCATATATAAGCGAAATTTATTAGAATAACATAAAAACAAATGAATGAGTGCTTTCTTCCAGTTTAACTGGTCTTCAGATTCAATTAAACAATGAATTCTCACATATTTATATGTACAACCACAAGAAATAGTAAAATCTAACAAGGAAATGATGTATCAAACAAAATGTTAAAAATTAGGTCTAGGATCCTGTGCTTTGTTTGTCAACTATATAAAAAAAAAAAAAAAAGAGTTCAGAAGGGAAAAGATAAGTCACCATAAATACAGTCATTAAAAACAATGGAGAATTTAAAATGGAGTGGTGGGGTTTTGAGATGGAAAGATGGGTCTATATCACATCATCAAAACACTACTCAGTGAACACCTATTAATCGATTACAAAACAGCGAACACCTTTTTATCAAATGTTCATATCAGTGAACGTATTTGCCAGAGCAAAGAGCTAGATGTCCAACATTCAGAAATTGCCCTTTTCCCCACTGTACTGTGATCTCAGAGATTATATATATATATCCACACACACATATACACACACACACACACACACACACATATATATATATATATATATATATATATATATATACATATATATATATATATATATATATATATATGTAGGGGGTGTGAGGTGCAGCCCCCCCACACTGGGTGGTGTAGGGGCATAGATCCCACTTTGGTGGATTGATATACCATGCTGGGTGTATTGCTTGGCATGTTGGACAGACAACTATTCGCCCTGGGAAAATATTTGATGATTTGTCGCTTCAGTGAAAGGAAGGTTCACTGTTTTGAGGTCGATGAATAGATATTTACTGAATAGTCTTTCTGATGATGTGATATAGACCCAGCAAAGGCAGTAAATTACAAACATAGATATGAAGTTAGAACAAATAATCCAATTAATTATATGATTTTGTCAGTTTCAGTTCATTCTGTGTACTTTGAGGTGACATAAAGAACATCCATTTTTTTGGGTGGTATTGCATATTGACGAAAGTATCACTTAAATAAGATGTTCTTCTTTCAGCTTTTCCCGGTTAGGCATCGCCACAGCAGAACTCTGGTCAGCTAATAATTGGCAGTAGATTTTTATGGTGCTGAGGTGCCAGCTCGACACCCAACCTTCAACGAAGGCACAGCCATTCATGCATGTCTTTCGAATGCCACTCGACCGCAGGGAGGACATGCAGACTCCACACAGAAGGTGCTCCAGCCGAGAATCGAATGGGAGAACTTCTTGCTGTGAGGTGACAATGCTACCACTGCACCATTATTTTCTTTTTATACATTACATTCTTAATTATTCTTTAAATGCCTAATATATTTGAAATAACAAAAGACAAATGTAGGATTTTTCAGAGTGGAGGATACAAAAAGGAATCCAAATAAATACTACACATCTTACTCATACCTTTTACTTTTCAAAACTGCTATGTACTGCTAATGTCTCTTTTTACCAAGGAGCCAGTCAGTAGGTTGAGGTATTTGGAGGACTGGATGCAGTCTATAATAAACTTATTTGTTGAATCATTTTGTTTATTTGTATATTTGCAGATATTCATTCTTCTTCATTTCTTAAAAACGCAGATTGAATAATCTCTGGTAACGCTTTGCAGGCCTAATTCAGGCTACATGGCAAGTTGTGCTGATATGCAATAACAATACTATAATGATTATGTGTTCCATGACAGATCATATATGATGCAAAGAGAATATAAATCATACAGTGGTAGCTTGTTAGTATTCAAAAACGTGCACGCTGATTGGTTAGCTGAACCAGCATGCTGGTATTAAATCAAGCATATACAAATAGAAAAAAATCCGGTCACCCGGACTTTCTAATATATACCATGGAAGTAAATGCCTGATATTATAAATCCTGTTATTCTTAGCAGCTTTCTAAATTTATAAGACCAACATTCACAATATGAACCTTTGTTCCCCTTATTTAAGTCTTTACACATTTCTTGAGCTAAAAGGTTGAGAGGTACATACAGAGGAAAGAGAAAATACAAGGAAAAATCAGGTATGTTTCTTTAGCTTTACATAACATATTATTCTTTGTATTTTGCCCTGTCCCTCTTGTACCTCTAAACTGTCTGGATTTCACAGTTTAAAAAAAAAAAACAACAGAGATCTTCCTTTCTCTGCTTCTTGCTTTCCAAACCATTGATGTACTGTGTAAGTGTGAGAGTGTAAGTCTAATATGCATGTGCAGTACATCAACAAAGTGGAAGAATGCAGAAACAACGCAGAGGAACACCACAGCACTGTTATAGAAAATCATTATTTAAGAAAAGTAAGTCATTTTTTTTCATAAATAATGTCATTGTATAAATGCAATAACCAATGGGTAGGTGTGGATATATTGAGCTGAAACCACACCGACCATGGGTAGATCTTCAATATACCCCACCCACTCATTGGTTATTGTTAAATTATACATTTTAGTGAAGCATGCCTACAATTACTGCTAAGCTAGCAATTGATATAATTGTACAATGTTCAGTACATAGTTCAGGCAGATTTTTTTTCTTCTTTCCAACATTTGCTCATCAGCTGCCACCAGCCTCCTCTCCTCATTCACAAGGTCTATTGGATCCTTCCCGGCTCAACCTGACCCACTTGCAGAACTGGTGAGGAGATCATGGATACTGCTGCAGGGTCATTTTGCTATTGGATAGTGTTCCCTAACTCCCATACCCTCAAAGCAGCCTTGCCAGCTCCACAGTTGTTGCCCTTATAAGGTAAATACATGCTGCCTGGCATAAGCAATCTTCTGACTTATCAGCTTACCAGTCATGAGGCTCACCAGAGTTTTATACACTGCTTATTGTAAAATGCCTAAGCTGCCTCCCGCCCCAGGAAGCAACATCAGCTACTTATTCCCATCCTCCGTCTCAGCTCTTCCAGCACTCATGTTGCTAATCAAATATGGGTTATCTGCGGCTTAGTAAAAGGTTTATCCCTCTGTGCCATTGGGCTGCTTATAGTTCAGGCAGATGTTTTCTGTAAATAATATTATGTCTTTCTGCATACAGATGTTGCTTCTCTCAGAAATATACAGCAATGCATTTAATTTATACAAACTGGGTAAAATCTGTTTGTCACTTACAGATATAATGTAAAAACTAATTATTCAGCATTAAAATAAAAACAAAATTAAGTAAGTGATGGGTCTTATTTTCATAAGATGACTAACCTTGTGCTTGTTATATTAATTAATGGATGGGGCCAAATTCTTGTATGGGAAGTCTGTGGCTGTTTGATCTCAAATGAAAACTTCATTTTGTGATTTTGCCTTTTTCATTACTGATATAATGCTTACCTATTTTGCATTGTTTTTCCTAAATAAACATGTTTGTATTCAGAGGCAGGCTGAAGGCTTTGGACTGATTAGTTGACTTACTTACATACAATATGCAGATAAGGACTACAGGAATTACACTCAGTAGGCTTCATGTTACTTATTTTTCTGGTGTACACTGTGAACCTAACAAAACTGCAGGCCTCTAAAACCATTAACTCAAAATGTATGAAATGTTTGATAGAAGAACAGATGTTGTTCCATAAAATAATGAAACACTGTACCAAAATACAAACAAAAAAATAATGTGTCATTCTGAGAAGTTCCTAAAATACTGAGGAGCTAGATGCATAGTTAGATGCTTAATATGAACTCCAGATTTCTAAATATATTTGTGGTATAATATTTTACTATTCAGTGCTTTTATTTCTTAAGACATATATGTCAGGATCCTTGTTCCACAGATTGCACTTGTTACACTTGGTCATCTCTTCCACGTAGTGGTAAATTCTGATTTAGTGACAGTGTGACCTACTAGGTTAAGAAGGGAGGTGATGATTAATGATCAGCAGTATGGTTTTCATACCAGGAAAGAGCACTACAGATGCGATGTTTGCTCTGAGAGTGTTGATGGAGAAGTACAGAGAAGGTCAGAAGGAGTTGCATTGTGTCTTTGTGGATTTAGAGAAAGCATATGACAGGGTGCCTAGAGAGGAGTTGTGGTATTGTATGAGGAAGTCGGGAGTATCAGAGAAGTATGTAAGAGTGGTACAGGATATGTACGAGGGTAGTGTGACAGTGGTGAGATCTGCAGTGGGAGTGACGGATGCATTTAAGGTGTTGGTGGGATTAAATCAAGGATCAGCTCTGAGTCCTTTCTTATTTGCAGTGGTGATGGACAGGTTGACAGACGAGATCAGACAGGAGTCCCCGTGGGCTATGATGTTTGCAGATGACATTGTGATCTGTAGTGAGAGCAGGGAACAGGTGGAGGAGATCCTGGAGAGGTGGAGATATGCTCTAGAGAGAAGAGGAATGAAGATCAGCAGGACTAAGACAGAATATATGTATGTGAATGAGAGGGAGGATGGAGGAATGGTCAGGATGCAGGGAGTGGAGGTGGTGAAGGTGGATGAGTTTAAGTACTTGGGATCAACAGTTCAGAGTAATGGTGAGTGTGGAAGAGAGGTGAAGAAGAGAGTACAGGCAGGATGGAGTGGGTGGAGAAGAGTGTTTGGAGTGATTTGTGACAGACGAGTACCACTAAGAGTGAAAGGGAAGGTATACAAGAGGGTAGTGAGACCTGCTATGTTATATGGGTTGGAGACAGTGGCATTGACAAAAAGGCAGGAGTCAGAGCTTGATGTGGCAGAGTTGAAGATGTTAAGATTTGCACTGGGTGTGACGAGGATGGACAGGATTAGGAATAAGTATATTAGAGGATCAGCCCGGGTTGAAAGGTTTGGAGACAAAGCAAGAGAGTCAAGATTACATTGGTTTGGACATGTGCTGAGGAGGGATGTAGAGCATATTGGGAAAAAGATGCTAAGGATGAAGCTGCCAGGTAACAGGAAAAGAGGGGGGCCTAAGATAAGGTTTTTGGATGTGGTGAGAGAGGACATGCAGGTGGTTGGTGTGACAGACCAAGATGCAGAGGACTGGAAGAAATGGAAACAGATGATCTGCTGTGGTGACCCCTAACAGGAGTAGCCGAAAGAAGAAGAAGTGACGTATTACCACGGAAATAACTGTGACCCCACAGTTAGTCTTTTTTGACTCTACATATACACAGTCTGCCATTTTAAATCAAATATCATCTGTAAAAATAAAGAGTTAAAAGGAAGTCCAACAAATACAATTATTATACATCATCATACTGCAGTCTCTGATAACATCTTATTAGCTAAGGAATAAATTATTGGTAACAATGGGCTGAAGATTTTCTAAATGCAAACTTAGTTTAGTGCAGCCTGTATCTTGGCATGAAATTAAACAGGACAGTTATAAATATATGACATTAACTAAAGTTGCTATTTAGGCCATGTTTAACCATCAACTACAGGACCCAACGTTTACTATTAAACTGAACTAATGAATACATATGAACCACAATAAACATTAGCACAGTTGCTATTTTATATAGAAATTATACAGCAATATTAATAACACCCTTTATTGTATAATTTCCAAACTTAATCTGTTGCAAACATGTCATACCAAACAGCATTTAATCTGAAATAGCACTCTGGGTAAAAAAAATAAAATAGATATAAATAAATTAATGCAATGGCAAATTAATATAGATGATTTCATAATATATTTTGTTTACTTCAAAAATACTTGTAGTGCAGCATGGAGAAACTTAATGAATTTGGTGACTTCTTATAGAAAAAAAAGTCACTATTTACAATTAGAACTTTAGTTTCTCAAGCTGAAACCATTCGTTACTAAAAAGTACTCAACTACTAACATATATCAGAAGTGTATTTCTTTGACATATTACACCTCATCAAATAATATGGCAGTCTCTAACACAGCCATTTTATACTTCACACGCAATCAAGAACTTTCAGTCATCCATGCTTCCTGGAGATATATCAATGACCATCATGTATAATCGGGTCTATATCAGATAATCGAACTTTTAAAAATTCGAACACCATATGGTCAAGACCATAGGCCGGATTCACGAAACCTCCATGTAAGACTTAATATGTGTTACTCGGAGGCTGCAGTTGAACGGTATGACGTCAGCATGCCATGCATATTCATGAGGGCATGCTGAATCATACCCTAGTCTAACACGGTCCGTGTAGGAAAGTAGGGGGCGTGTCCAATTGCCGAGTACAGCAAAGGGACACGCCCCCAGAAGAGCCAGAGTCCTGAAAGTAAACACCCACGAGCGAGTCCGCTGAAATGTCAAGGAACACATCACACATCCCCACAGACTAAACCCTACTGAAAATGTGTAAAATGTAAAAATAGCAGTTTCCTTTTTTTTTATAATTTCCAAAATGTTTGCCCGCATTTGCGCTCGTTTGTGTGGGTATGCCCTTTGCTCAGCCACAATTAGCAGACATTGAAAAGTATATAAGATCTACATATGCAAATTAAGCCAAGTAGCAATAGCATAGCGGTAGAGATGTCGGCCAAAGAGGAGGTAGTCACGGTTCGAGCACCCACAATATCATTCTCCATTTTTATTTAAATAAGTATGAAACAATCCCCTGACATATATAACTATAATTTAAGTAAAATGTAATGAAATGGCCCATGTATTTGTGAACAAAACCGATGTAATATATAAAAAAAGGATCATAACTGTCCATAGCTTAGCAACGCTTTAACAAGCTAAATATGAGTGCCCGTAGCTGAGCAGCACTTTAACAAGCTTAATATGGGTGCCCGTAGCTGAGCAGCACTTTAACAAGCTTAATATGAGTGCCCGTAACTGGGCAGCACTTCACCCAGCTTAATATGAGTGCTTATAGCTAAATAACGCATTACCCAGCATAAGCCGTTTGCGTGGAACTGTGCAGCGCGCCAACCAGCTTACTGTCGGGCAACGTTGGGCAAGCTGTAGCAAAGTCAACTTTACACAAACACACCTCCTAGCCTGTCTAGACAGTAGTAAAATAAAAAAGCAATGACAAGGGTCGAACCCGGGATACTGTGCACCATGGTCAAAGTACTGAACCACTAAGCCATGACAGTTGTACTTAGAAATACAGTATTACCATACATATAGGAATGAATGAAAATATAACCATGACAAAGCAGGTTTGCTGTAAGCTGAGAAATATCCAAAATGGCCAATCACAGATAAGTGCGGGAAAACCAGCATATATAAGCCCCATAGGCGGGAATACACACCATAACTGATTGTGGTTCCCATTTGCAGTCAGGATGGTAGGTGCAGGAGAGGGAAATCACTTTAGAGCACAAAGGTGGGGCGTTGAGGAGTCAAAATATATGGTTTGGCTCCTAGTCCACCTTCATGAAGGCCAACTCATGCAGGGCCAGGTTCAATGGGGAGCGTACAAGGCAGAGGCATTGAACCGGTTGGCACATGATCTCACCAGTGCCACAGGCATTCTGAGGACTGGTGAACAGGTCCGACACCACCATGTGGACCTGAAGCGACGAAAGGAGGACCAACTGAACCAATGGATCAAGGAGGCCCGTCAAATGCCCAATGCCCCACTACTGAGTAAGTATCCATGTAATTAAGTATGTAAGAAATGCTATCCTAGCCTATAGTATGGATAGGTATGTTCCAATATTCCTTCATTTATATTACAGCTGCAGGTGTTCGTTCCGCGAATCGGCAAGCCTATGCTGATAGGCTGGCAAGGTTGCACCACCAGGCAGGTTAGTAATTATTCTGCTGGTATTGTTATAGAATATAATTGAGACAGCCTGTAAAAGAGTTCAGTGTAGTAACCCAGTAATAAAGGTCAAATAAGCCTAGAAGAAAGATTCTGCTAGTATTGTAAGATTAGATAAGTGATGCAGCCTGGAAAAGAGTATTGCAATCCAGTAATAAAGATTAAACAAGTCTCAAATAGAATTTCCACCTGTATTGTAATATCAGATAACTGCTTCAGCCTGAAAATGAATGTTGTAATCAATCAACAAAGGATAGACAAGTGTCGAATACATCCTTGTAAATTCTGCCATATGAAATAAGTGAGTCAGCTGGAAAGGATTGTTGTAACCCAGTAATAAATGTTAATAAAGCCGAGAATTAAGTACCATCCTGAAATGTAAATATAAAATAAGTGAGAGAGTATGAGAAAGAGAGTTTGAAGCTACCAAGAAAGCTGTAATAAGTCTGGAATAAAGGTATACCGCATTCACTACATAAAGAAATGAATGAGACAGCCACAACCAAAGAGTGAAATGTACAGAACCTGGACTGTGTCCGTCCCACAATTTGGATATGTTGCTGTACCCTTGCATTATGGAGATAATATGGTTGTATAAAATGCTGAACATCCACAGTTGTCTAGACCTATATAAATCAAATGTAGCAAGATGCTTTACCTGAACACAGCCAGATATGAACATATATGAATAAAAATGGAATGTATATTAATGTAGCAGTAACACCCCCATCACCAACATTCCTAAGGTTACATACAGGAAACTGTACTAATACATATAGGGGATATATATCTGCATCTACTAGGAATGTACAGTATATGTATAGGTAGTTTAAGTTGTTAATGTAATATTTCTCCACCCTACCCTATTCTCACAAATGATGCCATTCCACACCAAACTGGGTATGTGTATTCACAATTAATTCCCATGGACATTTGTCCTGTTGGTTTATACATATCTGCATGTACATTGATGCATGTGCCCTGTTCACATATCCAAACCTGATGGCCTGTTGTCACCAATGAACCCTGCATGCTGTTGGAATGTCCACTGTTGTTCTAAATATGCATGTGTTATGCTTGCTGCTCAATGTTCGGAATTCATGTGTGTTTGGTTAATGGGAATACTGATGCATGCTGTTACAACTAATTTTGAATGGTGTTGTTTGTTACTAACCCAGAATGCCATATAATACTTCTAAACATAGGACAACAGGGAAGGCGGGTTCCAGCTGACCCACCTCTCCCACCTCATCTGGCGAGTGCACCTGGCACCAGTGCCCAGGCTGGGACCTCCTCCTCCGGTGGCCCTGTGCCACCTTCGGGTGGAAGTGCTGCAGGGGATAGGGCTCGTCCCCCCTCTGCAAGCGTGGCTGGAGGAGAGCCTCCACTCACCCTCCATAGGGTCTGTGGTGCGTAGTGAGATCAGGCGTTCTGTGACTGATCCCCTATGCCAGCTTGAGGCGAGAGTGGAGCAACTCATGGGTGTGCCTGCCCATCCTATCCAGCCCCCAGCACAGCCCCAGCCTGGGCTGTGAAGGTGCAGTGGTAACTGCCCATGGGTGGGGATCTCAGTTCCACTGTTGCCATCTGTGGGCTCATGGGCTTGCGATATCCAAACATCCATCCCCGTCAATTGTGTTTACCCCCCACATGTGTCATACTCCACCCCTGTATGCATCTTGTTTGTCTTGTCTGTTAACCTCCCCAACCTACCTCCCCAAATATACCTACTTCCTGTACCTCACATTCCACTCTCACCTGAAAAAAAAATAAAAAAAGGGCACTCTGTTCCCATAAAAAAATTACGCCCCATACATAGATGCCCATTTCGCATACATGTTTGCTGGACATGTAGACTGATAATTACAATTGGCTGTACAACATATTTAGTTGTCCTCACCTCTCTCTTAGGGGTGGAAGGTGTCAAATCTCACTCTAAATTTCTAACATATGCACAGCTGTTGCTGGTAAAGAATTGGGCAGCTATGGGCCTTCCCTACATCCTTCCTGCACATCCCGAGCTTGTTTTCCTACTGTCCTACCCTCTTTGTGCCCCCTTTTTCACCACTGTCCTATTTCCCCATTTTCTTTTCTTTAAAAGAAATTAGCATGGGTGTTAGCGGGAGTAAGCACTTTTAAGCAGTAGTCAGCAGGTGTGCGCTTGTGTGCGCTTAGCTAAGCGTAGATAAGTGTAGCTAAGCGTCGCACAAACTCGCGCAAACCCACTTACAACTGCTTAAAAGTGCCTTAGTCACTCTGTATGACAAGGCCTGTAGTCTGCTCATCAGCAAAACAAAATACCCCTGTCAGTCTCGAACCCCGGACCTTGGAAACACTAGACTGCATGAATTACCACTGAGCCACAGCAGATATACAAGAGCTTGGTGCTGAAAGAAATATATCATGAAATACAATGAGTGAATGTAAAGGGAAAATAGGAAGGCCATTACACAAAGCTTGTTCTGTGTATCTTTATTGGCAATTCCTGTGGAATTGCATTACATGAGTGTGATAAGAGAAACAGCCATGCTAGTAGGTAATAATGTTACAGTAGCACCTTACAAACCCCACACAGTATCAGAGCAGGATAAACACCGCCATATTTGAATAGGTAAGAGGCCAGACCTCCCAACTGTGATTGATTTAAAGGGATGTCCCTGATTTGCAAACAAATGTTACCTGTGCCCCACTGACTCCCTGTGAAATGTACTAACAGTAGGCAGAAAGGTGGGGAATCCCACGTAATGGTAACTGTCAATAAGTTACAGTATACACTACTTGCATGTCAGAAATGGTGTAGTAATACATATGCTCAAAATACCCCACAGTCACAACTGCAGAATATCTGAAATATATCACGGGTGTATCCCACTGATATGTACCTTTCCCTGAGGCTGGTCAAATATATGCCTGAACGTATCTCAGGCCTGGAAGTGTCAGAAACACACAGGCATATCAGCCTGTCTGCTGTTACACACTCTGCGAATAGCTGTAGAATTACTTCCACAAGCATGCCCTTATGTAGGAGTACAACACAGAAATATCAAAGGATGTAGTCATCTAACATACCAATGACAGTATAGCAGTTCACAAGCACTGCATGTGCCTGATAATCATAATTTTTAGTACAATATACATAGTTGTCCTAACCCCTCTCTCAGGGGTGGAAGGTTTCAAATGTCACACCAAATGTCAAACATATGTACAGCTATTGCAGTTAAAGAAATGTGCAGCTATGGACCTTCCCTACACCCAGCCTGCACATCCCTAGCTGGTGTCCCCACTGACTTCCTGCTTCCCGCTTACAACTGTTTAAAAATGTCTTATTCACTCTGTATGACAAGGCCCTACTACTGCTCAGCAGCAAAATAAAATACCTTTGTAAGTGTCAAAACCCAGACCCTGAGCTCACCAGACTGCATGAAGTACCACCAAGCCACAGCAGACATATAAGAACTTAGTGCTGAAAGAAATATATCATGCATTACAAGGAGTGAATGTAAATGGAAAATAGGAAAGCCATAGCAACACATTCCAGTAAAGACAAATATCAGGCATTCAAGGAGTGAATGTAAAGGGAAAATAGAAAAGCCATAGCAACACATTGCAAGAACTACTGTTGTATGCCAGTTAATCCACAAATCCTACAGGAAAGTACATACTCCCATGTAAACAGTGTTAGCATTAGCAGGTGTGAGTTAACATACACATTGAGAACAATGAACTGGAAGAAGCAACAGCCAGGTTTCAGTACAACATGCATTTCAGTAGCTACAACACAGCCACAGATATGAGAGATATACCAACCTTCTGACTGATACAACAGTGTCCACAGCAAACCAGCATGGTCCCCACCTTGCAAAACTGAAAGGCCTATGCCTACCTAACCTATCATTTTATAGCAGTGTCCTGAAATCACAGTGAGAACTGCAATTACCACACAGCAGGCTGCATGCAATTACTAAATGCTGGCCACCAATTGGTGCAGAGGCCATCACATGCACATGTGCAGATACCTACAAAAGCTGCCTGTACTGCCAGTCCACACATGCAATAATATCATTGCAGCAACTGGGGGGAGACAGAGACAGAGACAGAGACCAAAAAAAAAAAAAAAAAAAAAAAAAAAAGCAAGCAAGCCAAAAGAAATAAGCTGTCAGAGACACCAATCCACAAAATACAGAAAAACAACACATCACCAGGTACAACTGACGGAGGTGAGAAATACAATGGTAATGTATGTAACAGATGTGTATTTGCTGGCATCTGAATGATGTGTCTGAAAGGTAATCTACATACTGTGAACCCTCCATATGTGTTAGCAGTCTGTATCTATATGTATATGCAGATGTGCATAGGGCAAGGGACATACTGCAACTGTTAGTGAAGGCTGGACATACATATGTAGTTGAAGGTTGCTATGTGCACATATCAATGTAGGTTGTAGTGTGTGGCATTGAAAACAGCATGCAGTGCAGGTATATGTCATGTGGTGGTGAACGTCTGTGGGACTGAGCCAGTGAGGCCTGCTACAGCTATACAGCCTGAGGACAGCATAATGCATTCTGCACAACACTGTGCAATATCATTACAAAATGGTATGTCTCACAACTGTTTCAGAAGTGATATTCCCACCATGAAAGGTGGGCAGTCTATGTGCCTAGATGTGCATGTATATATACAGCAATGGATGTTTAGAAGTGTGTGTGTGTACATATATATATATATATATATATATATATATATATATATATATATATATATATATATATATATATACATATGTCTATATATATATATATATATATATATATATATATATATATATATATACATATATATACATATATCTATATATCTATATATATATATCTATATATATATATATATATATATATATATATATGTACATAGATAGAGAGATATGTATAGATAGAGATATATAGATAGATAGATAGAATATGTATATACGTATAGATATAATAGATAAATATATAGATATATATGTAGATACATACATATATACAGATAAATATGAATGTCTATAGATATGTGTATATATATATATATATATATATATATATATATATATATATATATATATATATATATATATATATATGGTTATATATAGCGGTGTGTATATATATATATATATATATATATATATATATATATATATATACATATATATACATATATGTAGATATGTATATACATTTACATATACATATATATATATATATATATATATATATATATATATGTATATGTTGATATATATATATTTATATGTATATGTGTATATATATATATATATATATATATATATATATATATATATATATATACATATATATATATATATATATATATATATATATATATAGAGAGAGAGAGAGAGAGTGAGAGAGGGGGACATGGGGGCAGATGTATTGCAACAGGTGCCTGGTGACCAAGGCATGGACTGAACACCACTGTTGATACTGCAGTACCATACCCCATTCCAAAACACGTTACCCACTAACTACCACATAGGTGGTTGCCTGCCTACCACTGGAGGTGTCAGAAGGGAACATGGGACACAGGTGTACAATAGCCTCCCCTTTGATATCCACAGTGGCACACTAGTCTTGTAATCCCTGTACATGGTACGTGTCATCACAAAAGGTGTGTCAGCTAGGGAAATGTAAGTCAGTGTACCCCTCTACACCTCACAATGTCCTATGCAGTATGTACCTCCCATGAGAACTACAGCAAGTGGAAAGGCCACAGACATACCTAACAAAGACTGATAATTCCCTCAAACACATTCCCTATGCAGACTAACTCACAAAACCACAGCTAGAGTGCCTTGCATACTTCCTACACAGAGGTTACCACTGCTGGACATACAGAGTTATTTCACACCCATACCAGTCGGCCAACCACCATGGCAACACCTCACAATCCGTCCAGCCTACATGACCTAGGGCCCTAATCCTTGTCACTGCACTAAACAGCACATGCTGGAGGTACAGGTTCCTATACACAAATATGCCATACCCTGGACTAAACCACCCAGCATTAACAAACAAGGTTCCTTATTAGTAGATGTCATACATACCCCTGATGAATGTTATGGAGATAGGTAATATGCCTTGTGAGTCACCTCTGTGGAACCGTTTCACAGGAGCAAGTAAAATCACATTACATGTGTCCCAAAGGTAAGGTTAGCATATGGCTAGGCTGCCCTAGGCCCAGGGCCAATAGCATAGTACCTACCTATGACACAATGCACACACACATGTACTCAGTGCAATACCAGCTATGTGAGGTTGAATGAGTGTGACACTGACTATGTGCAAGGTCTGTAAAGGTGTGATAGCTTAGCGTGGGTTTGTGTCTGTCATAGTAGTTTGTGTCCTAGGTGTGAGGCCAGAGAAAGATGTGTCAGTTATCGGGATGCAAACATAGTAGATTGGCATATGTTGTGCCGTAGTTCCCTGTGTACGACTGCGGTGTCCCATTGTAGGCAGAAGCAATACATGTATGTTCAGTAAGTGGTACTGCTGTTGAATCCAGCTCACATATGAACTGTTGTACTACCTGAAGTTGTAGGCCTAAACACTACAGTATGGTGTATGTTCACATTCCCTGGTAACATTGTCTGGTGTGTTTCCTGTAGTCTGCACAGATTACATACCTCATGCATAGGTATCTGTAAGTAAGGGCACACAGTACTATAAGGTACACAGTTAATGCTCATCTGTGTCGTCATACATTTGTGTGTTGCATGTATGTGTAATGTGTGTGTATTGATGCCTGTACCATGGCCACAATCACATGTGTGTTACAGGGTATGTGTGCGTACCTGGCAGCATGTATACTCTGTGACAGCAGTATGTTGGCTATATTAACAACTGTGCACATATGTCAGGTAGGGGTATGGCATCAAAGACTAGGGTGGATCACTGTTGAAACTGTAAATGTGCATTGCATTCATTGCATGGGATGACAATATTCTTCATCCATTAGCTTGATACATACCCCCAGTGTGAGGTTGTGCATTGTATCCCAAACAGTGTGCCGAGTGCTGGTGTATACTAGTTTGTTGTATGGAGTGTGGCAGGCACTGTCAGACAATTGTGGGCTGAGCACTGATATGTGGTATTGAACATATGTATCCCCTGATAGACAGACAGATGCTATATATGGCAGTTAAGTGATATCAGTACATTAGAATATTAAGTGTGCCACATGACTTGCTCACATATTTTTCTTTTCCTTACAGGGTGATGGTGCATCAGTGTAACCCACCTTATACAGCAGCAGAGGATCAGGAGATCCACCAGAGCCTGGTGCAGAATTTCTCTGTGCTGTTTTCCAGGACCAGCCAGAACCAGCATGAGAGGGCTGCACTGTGGCAAGTTCTTGTCTGTCGGTTAAATGACATAGGCATGCATAACCGGACATATGAGCAGGTACGCCATCACTGCAGTGATTTAATTAGACATGTCCAGCAGCGTGCATCTGATATCCACAGACAACAGCTTGCCACAGGTGGTGGGGTACCTATCCACCCCCCCTCACCAGTGTGGAGGAGCACCTCCTAAGTATTGTGGCTCCAGGCCAACAACAACAACATCCACAAACATGTGTCATCATGGAGGCCGGAGCCACCCAGCATGTTGAAATGGAGTGTGCAGGTAACATGCCATATCTGTAGTTGACTGTTCTCTGTACTGGTAGTTTATGCATGTGTGAGATGTGTACTGTGTGTGTAGCTGTTAAACTGCCGATTCTTCTGCAAGATTGATATTCTGAGTATAATCTGTATACCTGTGAAAGCCAACTGTTGTACTACTGTACTTTATCATACTCACAGTATCAATGGCACAGTTGTGGCCACTGGCAATCACTCTCATATTTTTGCAGGTCCCTCTGGAGTGACAGCAAGGCAGCCAATCCATGCTGGTGAGTGTGTAATAACAATACTATTGCTAATGACATGTGCATGTCATATGGAGGTGTAGTGTGTGCACATGTAACACACCTATGCATAATGCATGCTGTGCATGTTTGCTGTGAGACTATGCATATCCCATTATTCTCAGTAGCTGCCTCACTCACATGCAATACACAGAGCATGACACACATGTGTGGCAACACAGTGCTGGACATTGGATAGGCATACCTGATACACATGTACACAACACACACATGTTTGGCATAGACACTACACCTTAGCCTGCTACACATGTCCAATTATGACACCTGCTGTATGCCCACCCTTCAGTATCCCACTTATCATCTATGCAGCACACATAATATACCTGAGGGGTAGAGGTCTATCATGTCTTTGTGCAGCAGTCTTGAACAAATAATACATTCATGTTAGGCAATGCTCACTATTGGCCACCTTACACACCCATGTAACAAGTGGCTGTGTAATTGTGGATGTAGTCATGTTACTGCACTTCAGGTACAGCATGCTAGCTGCCTGTCTGGCACACATTATTATTGTTGACTGACCACAAGAAGCATGTTGATCATGGCTCATGTTACTACACCACATCCAGTTCCACTGACCACAAAAGTACACATAGCAGTTATTGCGTAGCACCAGTGTGTGTGTGTGTGTGCAAATATATGCACCCACAGCTTGTAACACTTGCACAACATTGTTCTGTCCTTGTACACATTGTGTCCCAGGGTGGAGACAATCACTGAACAACTACACACAAGCGTCAAGTACACGTATACTGTTATTAACAAGTGCTGTCTACACTTGCACTGCATGTTCCTGTGCAACACATAATCTGCATGCTGACATGTGTGCAGTGATGTTTTTCCTTGTGATACTGTCACCCACCCTCAAACAGTATTGTGTATGTGTTGGATTGCATGTGTGTCTGTGTTTGTATCTGCTGTACTGTGGAGTGTGCCTGTGTGCCTGTGTGATGTTGCTCTGGTGGAATGCAGCAGGGAACCTGAAGCCACTGCTGGGGATAGTGATAATGATGATACATGTGTAATGGCACAGGGAGGTGAGACAGGGTCTGTCGTTGGTCAGCCAATCGACACTACACAGCCGTCAACCCCATCAATGCGCACAGTCATCCTGCCGATACATCCATTGTCACCAATGTCCTTAGCTGAGGGACAGCATACAGTGGGCATTGACCAGGGTAGTGTGGTATCATTGGCACATGCATCCCCTCACAGCAGCCATGGCCAGATTCCTGACATGGTACCACACAGGCAGATGTCCAAGGGTTCTCGTGGGAGCATCCGTGGTTGTACTGCCCCTGTCAGACGTGCCCACAGAGGTCTTTCAACCTCAGCTATGTTCCGGGCTGTAATGCAAGCACAGGCACGTATGGAACAGTACACTAGACAGGGTCTGAGGGAGCTTAGAGCACATTGCACCGCTATGAATGACACTATGCATGACGTTGCGGCTGCCATCCGTAATATCAGCGAGGTCATTGATAGACGTTGGGGGGACACATTAGATCTCTTCCACAACTACATGTCCAGGAGCCAGGGCAGTGTAGGACGGTTGAGGCATCGACGTGGACGTATGCCAGCAACATCATCAGCTGGCAGTCGTCGCAGACAACAACAAACCCGCAGCCGCTCCCATAGTGCCAGTACCAGCCCCAGCAATGCTGGGTCTGTGCTGTCATTAGACTGTCCTAGAAGACCACGTGCAAGTGGCTCTTGACAGCAGGGAAATATGTCCAGTCAACAACCCACTGCCTCTGATGACAGTACCCAGTCTGGCTTAGTACCTGATACTGTCCGTAGCACCCCTGCCAGACACAGGTACCGTGTCCGTGGCCAGAGACAGTGATTTGTATAACCTGGCAGGTGCAGTCTGTGGCTGTCCACAAACACCCGTATATGGCAGCTACATGGTGGAACTGTGTGCATGCATACACACACACACATAATGCTAACACCTAGGGCTAACACATACACACACACACATATCGCATCAACATTGCCCCGTGTTGTACTGTTGTCCCTCACTAACACACACATACATACATGTCGATTGGATGTGTCAATGGCAGACTCTGGCAAACCAAGTACACACCCTGTGCATATAATGAAACTGTGTCACCTCCTGCCATCTGTAACCTTGATGCAGGAACAGGATAGCATGGTGATGATGCACAGGGTGACTACACAGCACTGTAGTAATATTATCATGTTGTTAACAGAACAGTGTAATGATATCGTTGTTGGTATATCCGAGCATGCATGATGCATTAACACTATGATTGTCATTGTAGTTTTGTATACACCAGTGTTAATTCCCAAAGTGTACTGTCTGCACATGTGCCACATGGCTGTTGTGTGTACCTGTGCCTGCATGTGTTGGGGCGTGGACAGTACATGTGTGATGTTTGCAGCACAGAGTTGCAGGTGTACATTTGTGAACATGGTTAGCATGGAACATGACATGGTTTGACAGTATGCTGTGGGTGATACGGTTTCCAAATATCAATGGTCTGCATTCTAGTAGTATACATAGCCTACATAGCCTGACATTCAGTGGTCATTACATGGTGTCTCCTCAACTGATACACAAATGTAGGAACCCGGTGTCAGTGATATCCCTGCAGTACTACACTATACCAGTAGCCATTCTTACTGAGCCCCACACATCCCTGGGAACAATACTCTTTGGCATATAGCAGTCTCACGTACATGCCGACACACTACAGATATGTCCATCCACAACTGCAAATGCATACAGTGGCCTACAGTGCATTCTACACATGACACACCTAACCACCACAAAGGTATCATACAGACAGATGCCTGTTGTCCAAGCCATGCTGTATTGCTGTAATGCAACTGTAGCATTGTCATCAGCATGTACTTAACATAGTATTCCAACAGTACCATGTAGGTGGTAGCACCCATCATGTAGAACGGGTAATGGTGTGTACATGTGGACAAGTGTTATCTTGTCTATCCTGTGATATTCACATTTCCAAAGGTATTCTGCAGTCCCTCGGTGTATCACCTAAGCGTGAAGGTGTCTGTATGCATATCGGCAACAGTTGCTATACACCTACACTGGATGTCCATCACTCACAGACTTTGCTGTGTTTTAACATGTCTGACATATGCTCCAGACATGAACCCTCACCCACATTAATCTATCAAAGCTTTCATGGGTGTGAGTCACATAGTTGGCCTAGGACACAGATCACTGCAGTAGCCTGCATTGTCACCAACATACATGTATGGCCTAAGGTCTGGGAAGCTGTGGCACATGCTGGCAAAGGTAACAACTGTATTCATATGAGGCAAGCTTCACACATAGGAACTATTAAAGGTCACAGGTACATATCTGTATGTGGCACACACATACCTGATGTGTGCATTGAAATTACTGTTATAATAATATGTCATACAATAATAAAAGCAAAACACACAGCACATTGACAAACTGTGTGACAAACACACACATGGCATTTGTAGGATTCTAAACCCTACCTCACTATGTTATGATACTTGAGAGAGATGCATTAGCACAGCACGCTATTCGCATTACTGGATGATTTTGCTTCTCCTGCTGTATTTATAGGGTGCTGACATCATCAGTCTTTCCAAAGAGGAATGTACATCTTTTAGTGTGTTATCCCAGTCTTCAAAAAGGTCTTTTAGTGTGTTATCCCAGTCTTCAAAAAGGCCATTCCTTTCACAGAGAATTGCATACATACACACCCCCCTATAGGAACTATTAAAGGTCACAGGTACATATCTGTATGTGGCACACATATACCTGATGTGTGCATTAAAATTACTGTTATAATAATATGTCATACAATAATAAAAGCAAAACACACAATACATTGACAAACACACACATAGCATTGTAGGATTCAAACCCCTACCTAACTATGTTATGATACTTGAGAGAAATGCATTAGCGCAGCACGCTATTCGCATTACTGGACAATTGCCCTTCTCATGCTGTATTTATAGGGTGCTGACATCATCAGTCTTTCCAAAGAGGAATGTACATCTTTTAGTGTGTTATCCCAGTCTTCAAAAAGGTCTTTTAGGGTGTTATCCCAGTCTTCAAAAAGGCCATTTATTTCACAGAGAATTGCATACATACACACCCCCCCACAGCGTTTGCAGGATTCAAACCCTTATCGAACTATGTTATGATATTTGAGAGCACTGCAAACTCCTATCGAACTATGTTATGATATTTGAGAATGACGCATTAGCGCAGCGCGCTATTCGCATTATTGGATGCTTTCTCTTCTCCTGCTGTATTTATAGGGTGCTGACATCATCAGTCTTTCCAAAGAGGAATGTACATCTTTTAGTGTGTTATCCCAGTCTTCAAAAAGGCCATTCCTTTCACAGAGAATTGCATACATACACACCCCCCTGCCAGTTATCCCAATCTTCAAAAAGGCCATTCCTTTCACAGAGAATTGCATACATACACAACCCCCTGCCAGTTATCCCAGTCTTCAAAAAGGCCATTTCTTTCACAGAGAACTGCATACATACACACCCCCTACCCCCCACACATAGCATTTGCAGGATTCAAACCCCTCCCTAACTATGTTATGATACTTGAGAGAGATGCATTAGCACAGCACGCTATTCGCATTACTGGATGGTTGTCCTTCTCCTGCTGTATTTATAGGGTGCTGACATCATCAGTCTTTCCAAAGAGGAACATACAGCTTTTAGTGTGTTATCCCAGTCTTCAAAATGGCCAATCCTTTCACAGAGAATTGTATACATACACACCCCCCCTACCCCCCAACACATAGCACTTGCAGGATTCAAACCCCTCCCTAACTATGTTATGATACTTGAGAGAGACGCATTAGCACAGCGCGCTACTCACATTACTGGAAGATTTCCTTTCCCCTGCTGTATTTATAGGGTGCTGACATCATCAGTCTTTCCAAAGAAGAATGTACATCTTTTAGTGTGTTATCCCAGTCTTCAAAAAGGCCATTCCTTTCACAGAGAATTGCATACATACACACCCCCCTGCCGGTTATCCCAATCTTCAAAAAGGCCATTCCTTTCACAGAGAATTGCATACATAAACACCCCCCTGCCGGTTATCCCAGTCTTCAAAAAGGCCATTCCTTTCACAGAGAATTGCATACATACACACCCCTGTGCCCCCCACACATAGCGTTTGCAGGATTCAAACCCCTCCCTACCTATGTTATGATACTTGAAAGAGACGCATTAGCACAGCGCACTATTTGCATTACTAGAGAATTCCTCTTCTCCTGCTGTATTTTTAGGGTGCTGACATCATCAGTCTTTCTAAAGAGGAATGTACATCTTTTACTATCCCTCAGTATGGGGGATAGCAATATCTGTGCATTAACAGACGCCTAGTTCAGGGTCACATATGCACACTGTCACTGCCAGGTTATGTTCTATACCATGCTTCATGACCACAGGACTTGTAACACACAACAAAACTAGGGGGTGTATCCATATACATCACAGATACACACTCCTCTGGGTTGGTACCACTGCACTAAGCATGACAGGCCGTACATATACAACTACCATTGTGCAAAACTGCCTTTTGGTTTGGTGTGTAGTTCAGACCACCCCGCCATACCCAGGAACCGCACTCGGCTTTCCTGGGAACAGTGTAGGATATGAAGGTCTTCACACACACACCATTACAGTGGTTGACTTCAGCTACACGAATATTGACTGGTGATACTACTCAGGCCTCAACAACATCACCCTACAGCCACTACAATTTGTGAATCCATGTGCTATAGCACAACCAGTCACCACAGCCACAAGGGGGAATACATATTGGACCTGATCATCACCAACATGGGGACTCTATGTTCCACACCAGAGGTAGAACCCTCATTGTTAAGATCAGACCATAAACAACTTTCCCTGGACATCCATATCCCGTCCCCACCCCCAGCCAAGGAAATCACTGTAAAGAATTTCTCAAAATCAGACTTTGCACTTGTGAAGACTGGGGTGGAATACTTCAAAGGCCCCGTGCTGGAGGATAACACAGCCCAATCTGCAGAATCCTTTACAAATGCATTCTATGAGCACCTGCAGGTATGCATTGATCATGCTATCCCAAATAAAACCATGACTCCTCCAAAACAGGAGACCTGTCAGGTTGATCCCGGCCATATATAAGCTGTACAACAGAAGGAGGAAGCTACTACATAACAGAGCAATATCCCACAGAGGGAGGACATCTCTGAACAGTATCGGCAAGACACTTCAATCCCTCATATAATCATCACTTGCAAGTTTTGACAGTGAAATTGACCAGACACTACAAATAATCACAAGGCCTTCTTTAGTTATGTCAGGGATATGTGTGGATTCACCCAGATATGTTCTGAATTATTGCATAACAGCACAAAATATGCCAAACCTACAGACATAGCCTACACCCTGGCAGACAGAGTCTGCACAAACGTCCCCCCCCTTACCCCCCAAGGGTACAGATACCCATCCCAAATGAATGTAACCTCCCTGACATCACAGATGCACAGGTGAAAGGTGCCCTCTCCACAGCAAATAACACAGCATATGTATGGGACTGGACGGTGTCCCAGGCTGTGTCCTACACAAGCTCTGAGTAGAACTGAACACTCACATTAAGTCACTGTTCCAACTTAACCTTACTACAGGATATGTACCCTGAGAATGGCATACAGATACTGTGCTCCCACTCCACAAAGGTGGTGCCACAACGGACCACAGGAACTATCACCCCATAAGCCTGACTAGTGTGGTAGAAACAGCTATGGAGCGTATTATCATGGAAGTCATAATCAAAAACATTGTGAGCCTCCAGACAGTGGATCATACACAATTCAGCTTTGTTAAGGGCAGATCTTGCCTCTTACACATAGTTCATATCTTTGAAATGGTTACTGAAGCCATGGATGAGGGCAAGGTAGTTCACACAGTCTACCTGTACCTTGCAGAAGCCTGCAACACAATACCCCACTCAGACATCATACATATGCTTACCAGGTTAAATATCAACCCCTATATCACTAGATGTGTTGCTATCTGCCTCAGGGATGGAACCCACATGGTCAGAATTGCAGGTGCCATGTCCAATTCCAGACCAGTTACAACTGGTGTCTCACTGGGCTCAGTTGTGGGACCTGTCCTGTTCGGTATGTACTTCTCTGAGGTTCAGACTAACACGGGGGGATTATGTCTAACAAACGTCACAGATGACTGCTAACCGGGAGCCATAAGTGACACTGCAGCTGACACATGCTTCCTCCATAAGGGTCTCACAGAGATGGATGCTTGTTGCCAGAGCCATGGCCTCGTGCTAAATGCTAAGACATGCATAGTCATCCCCTTTGGGGAAAACAAGGTGCACACAAATTACCACATAAGTGGTAATCCATTAAGTACAGAAGATGTATTTACGTAACCTCTCCTTTGCTAATCACATTGACAGAGTCATTGCAAAGACCTTTATATAGCCCTCCTTATCACATGGGGGTTTGCATGTAGATCATGGGAGGTCATTGTGGCCCTCTACTAGTCACTCATCAGGCCCATGTTTGACTACAATGCCCCTTTTGGGGTGTACCTTACCCAACACCTGCAGCAACTACAGTGACCACAACAGTACCTCCCAAAGAGGATCATGGGCTACACACAGATGTCCTATGCAGCTCAACTAAAGGATCTCCAGCTCTACTCAGCTGCTTAACGCCTGCTCAGAGGTAATCTATGCCTGACATACACAGCCATGTCAAACCCAGCAGTAATGGACATGCTCCACCTCATAACATTCAAGACCCTTAGAGCTACACACTCCAGGGACTTAAACCTCAGCACAAAACTAAATAGGACATGCTGCAGGGACAGATTCATTACCCAGAGGTTCCCCTCACTCTGGAATTGAATCCCAGTTAGAGTTAGACATAGCCCCTCGCCAACCCCCTTCCAGCAAAATCCAGCCGCATGGATGGGAACTTGCAAATTCACCCCTGGGATCTCCACTGTGTCCCTGCTTGACAGAGGCACAGCAAACTAGCATTAAAGGGTGCCTTCTGTGACCTACTTTACAGAGGCACAGTAGGCTACTCTACTGGGGAGGCAGACACCAAATACACTCTGCCTAGGCTTATGAATTCCCTAGGGAAGACAGCCTAGTATCAACCTCTGCACCCATGTTTATGTTCAGGATGCACAATATTTGTTGCTGATACTGTTTGCAGGTCTTTATTGCTGTAGCTTTCCCAGTTTCTATGAACAACTTGTGTATTTGCGTAACATGTTTGATCATGACAGGGTTCCAGTATATTAATATATGTGTCTGTTGTCATTTAACTGTGTGCACAGGGAGGATTGCTGGATTGTGGGAGGTTCCTGGCTTAACACATACAACTGCCAGATATGTGTGGCCGACTGCTATACTCAGACATGGCCTAAGTGTGTGAGCATGCCCAGTTCAGGCTTTCCATGGTTTGTTGCCTGACATATGTCTCATTTATCCAAGTGTGTGAGCATGCCCAGTGTGATCTTTCCATATGTTGTGATCTGAAGTCCACTACATTTGTGGTTGTGTGTGAACATGACCAATATTGATATTTATACTGTGGAAGTCATGTTGTGTTCTTACTGCCAGACTGCTTTGTGTCATAACTCAGCAGGGATTATGCTGTGCCTGCAGGGTTTCCATGGGATAGTTTGCAAAGACTTGTCAATATTCTTTCATACTGGCTGAACACTGCAATACTGTCATGGTGTAGTGGTTCACTACTTTCACTATAGTGCACAGTCTCATGGGTTTGAGTCCCATCACTGCTTTAAATGTTCATACTGAGCAGACCAGACTGGTTAAGGGCCAGTTGGGCAACTATGAGCATGTTGCATTTTGTTCAGCTATGGCCTACTTAAACCAGGCTTGTCCAACATTGCTGTGTATTCACCAACTTGGGTGGACATTGCCAAACATTACTCCACATTGACCACAGTTGTACTAGTTGGTGTGTGTGATTCTGTTCATAGGTTCATACTAGGCTATCTGCCCTAGGGCATTTATAATCCTAGCCAGAGTGTGTTTGGCTTTCAACACACATTTTAAGCAGAGTTTGCCATGACATTTTTCAAGGTTAGTATACTGTGCCTCTGTCTAACAGTGACATAGAAGTGATACCCAGGGTAAACCTACTATCTCCCATCCACTCATCAAGATTCCTCTTGAAGAGAGTCAATGAGGGACTCTGGCTAACCTGGAGTGGGAGTTTACTCAAGAGTGGAGGGAGCCTCTGGGTTATGAATCTGTCACTCCAGCATGTCCTATTTATTTCAGTCCTGAGATTCAGGTCTCTTGAGCGCATAGCTTGATGGGATTCGGATTTTTCCGAGGTGCAGCATGTCCATTGATTCCAGGTTGGACATGGCTTTATACATCAGGCACAGATCGCCTCTGGGCAGGCGGTATGCCACTGAGTAGAGCTGCAGTTTCTTTAACCGGGCAGCAAATGGCATCTGTTTGAGCCCTTTGATCCTCCTGGTGAGGTACTTTTGTGGTCTTTCCAGCTGCTACAGGTGTCTGATAAGGTACATCCCAGAAGGGGCATTGTACTCAATTATGGGCCTGATGAAGGATGAGTAAAGAGGCACGATGACCTCCCCTGATCTAGATGTGAATACCTTCATGATTAGGTGGGCTATATGAAATGTTTTTCTAAACACTTTGGCTACGTGGTTGTCGAATGAGAGATTGCTATCAACTTGGGTCCCCAGGTCCCTTATCACTTCTTCCATACTTAATGGGTTACCACCTATGTGGTAATTTGTGGGCACTTAGTTTTTGCCAAAGGGGATGACTATACACTTTTTGGCATTTAGCTTGACAACATGTCTCTGGCACCAGTTGTCTGTTTCTATGAGGCCCTTTTGTAGGATGCTTGTGTCAGCGGGAGGGTCGATTATGGCACCCAGTTTGCAGTCATCTGCAAACTTGTTCAGCCGCAGTCCTTCTGTGTTGGCCTGTACCTCTGAAAAATATATACCAAACAAGGGAAGTCCTAGGACTGATCCTTGTGGGATGCCACTTGCAGCTGGTTTGGGGTCTGACATAGCTCCAGCATTTCTGACCATGTGGGTTCTGTCCTTGAGCCAATTTGCAACCCATCTAGTGACATAGGGGTTTATATTGAAGTCGGTGAGCTTATCTATAATGACCAAGTGGGGTATTGTATGGAAGGCTTTTGCGAGGTCCAGGTAGGCTGTGTGGACCACCTTCCCCTCGTCAATGGCCTTGTTGACTGTTTCAAATGACTCAACCAGGTTTAAGAGGCAGGATCTGCCCTTAACAAAGCCAAACTGGGTAGGATCCAGTGTCTGTAGGTCCCCAATATCTTTATTTCTGAGGTCCATGATGATCCTTTCCATAGCTTTGCAGACCAAGCTAGTCAGGCTTCTAGGGCGATAGTTTGCAGTATCCATTAAGGCACCACCTTTGTGGAGAGGGACCACTGTTGCTGTACACTGCTCTTTGGGTACATATCCTGTGGTAAGGCTGAGATTAAACAGTGGTTTTATGTTTGTGTTCAATTCTACTTGGGGTTCATGTTGGACATAGCCCAGGACACCGTCTGGTCCCATTGATGCTGTGTGTTTTGCTTTGGAGAGGCTGGCTATTACCTGAGTATCTGAGATGTCAGGGGGCCAGCACTCTGCCGGGATAGATATTTGCCCTTTTGGTGGGGGGGGGGGGGTTGCACTGAACCTGTCAGCTCGGATGTTGGCAATGTCTGTGGGTTTGGTGTATTGTTTGTCATTTTGGTCTAATTATGAGCATATCTGGGAATTCCCACCCAGGTTCCTACCATAACTAAAGAAAGCCTTGTGATTATCCTTAATGTCCTGTACAATTTTTATCTCAAAGATGACCTTAGACGATTTTATGTGTGGCCATAGTTTTTTAATAATACTAATCAGAGATGCCTTCCCTTTTTGGGATTTTGCTCTATCATACAGTAGCTTCCTCCTTGTATTGTATGGTTTGTTTATGGCTGGGGTCCACCAGACAGGATGCATGCCTTTGGAGGATTGGGTCTTGGTTTTATTTGGGATTGCATGATCCATGCATTCCTTAAGGTGTTCATAGAATGCATTTATAAAGGGTTCTGAGGTCTGGGCCAAATTTTCCACAGGCACAGGGGCTGTGAAGGATTCCACCTCGATTTGGAGGAGTGTGACATTTGCTATAGTGAAAATTTTTCACTGTGGTTTTCTGGGCATGGGCTGGGGTTGGGATGTGAATATCCAGTGAGATTACTCTATGGTCTGATCTTACCAGTGAGGGATACACTTCTGGTCTTGGGCATAGAGTCCCCATGTTGGCGATGATTAGGTCCAGTATGTTTTCCCCTCTTGTGGGAGTGGTAGCAAGTTGTTCCATAGCATTTGAGTTTATAAATTCTAGGAACCTTTGGGCTAGGGTGTTGGAGCTAGGGTAATGCTCCCAGTCTATGTTTGGGTAGTTGAAGTCGCCCAATATAATGGTGTTTGGGGAGACCTTCATATTTTCATGTGTTCTCCAGTCGGCCAAGTGTGGTTCCTGGGTTTAGGAGGGTGGTCTGTAGCAGGCTATGAACTGGAAGGCGGTTTTACCCACTGTTAGTTGCACATGGATAGTCTCTGATGCTTCATGTTGTGCCACCAACCTGGGGGTGTGGGTATCTTTGACAAATATTGATACTCACCCTCCTTTTGTAGTTTGTTCCATGTTTTGTGGCTGTAAAGCATGGTATGAGGTGTAACCTGTTAGTGCTAGGGTGCTCTTGGGAGCCTTGAACCAGGTTTCTGTTACTGCACAGATATCAATATTCTCCATGCTGAGGAGAGTTTGGAGTGCATGCATCTTGCGGTTTAGACTTCTGGCATTGAGTAGCATTACTTCTAGTTTCTTATCCCTTGTGATACCTATGGAGGTGGGTTTGTCTTTTGAGCCTTACCTGAAAAAGGCACTATGGGGGTGACAAGAGCCTTTGGCAATATCCAAAAGGCCACAGGTGACAGGTGAAAGCCATCCCTAGCGAAGCATCATGTCTTGTCAAGCATGTCATCCCAGGCTGACAGGCATTGGATCCCCTTTCACTGACACCAATACTTAAGCCAATTGTTGTAATTGATCATCTTGCCTTCATATTGTGGCATCATGCTTGGTGAGGGTAGGATGATACTCAAGGTCATCAAGTTTGCATATACTACATGGTGGTAAATGCTGTTTAGCACTACCTTACATTGCTTAGCACATGGCAATCATGCCTCAGGTGGTGCTGCTGGGCTGCATATGTCGGATGCACATACTACATTCCCTGCACATGTTTGAAAGCAGGTTGTGTCAACTTAGGCATCCTTTTCACTATATGTGGGAGTCAGAGAGAGGTATCATTTCCAGGGTTCCTACTGAGCCAGTGTATGTGCTATGCGTTGCCTCTTTGCCAAGGCCAAGGCATGCTGGGCATGCCTCCTTCTGCCTGCTGGGGCAGGCTCAGGTTGTTCCTCCTCCGAGTCACGCTCTGCCTGTGATGGCCTTGGCAATGGTGGGGGGCTGTTTGGCCCAGGTCTATGCTGGTCCTGCTGCAGCTGTTTTCGCAGAATCATATTATGTAGCATGGCACATACCATGACAATTTGGGTACATGTAGTTGGTGAGTATTGCAAGGCTCCACCAGATGTGTCCAGGCACCGGAACCATGACTTGAGCAACCCAAACACATGCTCGATTACATTTCGTGTTTGTGCGTGTGCCTCATTATGGCATTCCTGTTCAGGTGTGTGTGCGTTTCTGATGGGTGTCATCAGCCACGGCTCCAGTGCATAGCCAGCATCCCTCACTAGGTGACCATGTGGGATGTCCCCATTGGCAAATGTCTGGTACAGCTGCGTCAGATGCCAGATATGGGAATCATGGTAGCTTCCAGGGCAGCCAGCACACACATTCATTATTATGCCCTGGGCATCACACATGACCTGGAAGTTGATGGAGGGGAAGCCCTTGCGGTTAATGTAGGCCCTACCCCACTCACCGGCTGGTGCTTTGATGCGTTATATGCGTGCAGTCTATTGCACCCACTACCTCAGGGTATTTTGCTATTTGCCGGAAGAGACGCATATTGCTGGCCAATACCTCACGGGATTTGGGGAAATATACATGATCACCGACATGTGCTGACATGGCATCCAGGAACTGGTGCAGTACCCTGGATGCTGATGCCTGTGATATCCCCATCATATCACCAGTTGGTCTCTGGTAGGTACCTGTTGCTACTATTCTTAGGCCAACACATACCTTGGTTTCCAATGGGATGGGTTCCCCTCTGTTGGTTCTGTGTGTGAGGCGTGGCCTGCACAGCTCAACAATTTGCTGCAGGAGGTCTCTGTCCACTCTATAGTGCTCCACTATCTCCAGCTCATGTAACCCCTGGTAGGTGACCCTGGGCCTGTACACTCTTCTCCGTCTCCTCACAGTGGGTTGTCCGGCAGCATTTGCATTGTCACCACCCTCAGCATGTTACATATGTCGCCTTATAACAGCAATGGCAGCCCCTAGCATTTTTTGTCTGAGTGAAGCTTTTTCAGTTTTCACTTCTAGTAGCTTACTCCAGTGTTGCAGTGTCTCTTGAGAGAAACAAACTGCACTGTTGTTTGCAGAGTTTTAAGTGCTGGGCAGGGCTAGTGTTCTGCCTGTGTAATTGCCTGATTCCGATTGTTTGCACCTGCTAGCTCTACTAGTATTCCCTGGTAGCTTCCTACTATTTGTTGTGCTTCCTTTTTCCTTTTTGTTTCCTCAGGGGGGAGCGATGCGCATACAAGCGCAAACACGCTCACAGCAGCTCACATGCGCGCACACATGCTTAGACGGACTAATACTTGCTTATTCGGGTTAAAATGCGTGCACACCAGTGCAAACACGCTTACAGGTCTTTAAACAGCCTTATACATGCTTACTCCGGCTTAAACGCGTGGACTCATGCTTCCAAGCATGCACTCTGTCTTACTCGAGTTTACAGGCATGCACACGCACACATACCCACTCAGCAAGAAACTTTGGTGTTATCCACAGTATACACCTTCCATTTCTTGGCTTTCCCTGGCCTACCTGTTGACACACCTCTTTCCATGATGTCTAACTGACAGCTAACACATGCCACTCTGCTCCAACGAGCTTCACTACTTTCATACATACCCCCCTTGTGATGTCACCTATCTCCTACTCTGTTACTCCCCATATCCTACTCCTACACTCCACTGACTGTGCTCATCTGCTATGTAAAAGTGTGATTCACTATCCTAACACTCATTTACATAGGATTGCCTACTAATGCTTGGTTACATGTCTTAGACTGGGTTTCTCCCCTTAGCAACCCCTACTCGGTGGCCATGTGGTCTTCAGCCTGCTATTCCCTCACATTGTAATTTAACAATTTTCATAAGTTCCACGTTTGTGGCTTTTATTTTCTTATTTTATGGTTTTTATAGCACACCCCATTTGCACGGTGCTGCGCTACGCTTAAACATCGGAAATCGCTCAAAAAAAAAGTATTTTTATTTTAATTTTGCATCTGGGAACATTTCCAATGGCCATATATTTGGCCATTGGCATGCTTCCTCAACCATATGCAACCTTTATTTGGAGCTGACAAGGCTCCATTGTGCTATTTGCAGAACGGTACTCAGTTGTCAACTGAGTACATTTCTGCAACTAACACGGCTCCTACTCAGACAGGTTTGTGCTTCCTGGATCGCAAATTTACCTCATTTGCATGCCTTTCGGCTGCAAGTGAGGTAATTTGCATATCCCAGCCCTGTCCTTGTAGGAGACGTTTTAGGGGCTCTCTTATATGCCCCTACAGGCTGTTCCTGGATCGCTCGTCGGACATGATGGCTGCATGGAGTCTTACTCTACTCGTACACTCCGTGCAAGCCATCGTGAATCCGGCCCCATATGTTCGAATTCAAATTAAAAAAAACCCAAAAAAACAGAAAAACCTACCTGAAAGCTATGCTCTTCCCCGCTCTTTAAATATACCAACTCTGACATCGCACTACAGTGCAGACAATGGAAAACTTCCATTCCCACACTGTACGGGGATCTCCATTGAAACGTTCGAACTTTTAAAAGTTTGATCCTATGGTGTCGATCATATGACGTTTGACAACATGATAGGAACCCGTATAATCCATAGCAAGCTCATCCCTCAAGGTCACATATAGCTTAGGACTAATTTCATGAAGAAATGCACTCATGGAGTTGGTTGCAATGATTTACAGAGCAGTATGGACTATATACCAAAATGGAAGTTAAATGATACTACAAAATATAAACAATCTGTAATACTGAGGTAAAAATAACTAAATTGTAAAATGTAGCCATTTACCAAACTATCTAAAATGATTACCATACCCTTTGTTTTATAATATTTGCATTAAGCTAAAATAAATAATTACAGATATTTTTTTCTGAAGACAGAGAGAAGTGCTTAAATATGACAGAAGAATGACAAACATAAACATGAATGAGATATGATTTTTTTTTAATTTTGCAAAACATATTTTGTTAATTACCTTTTTGTGCAGAGATGTGCAATCACATATTTGTATTTGTTCCTTTCCTTGGTATCATAAATAATAAATATATATATATATATATATATATATATATATATATATATATATATATATATATATATATATATATGTATCAATATCTAGCTATATCTATATCTATAATAAAATATATATATATATATATATATATATATATATATACACACACACACACACACACACACACACACACACACACACACACACACACATTAGAAAAAACTAAAACTCTCAAGCATTTTCTGAAGACAGATCAGGATATCTGAATATTTCATATACTCTTAAGTTTAGGATAAATATGCAGTCCATGTTCACTAAGGCAAAGCTGAAGTATGTCTTCAAAAAGAGGGATGTGGACCAATGGAATCAATTTCCAAAACTGGTGGGGGGGGGGATACACAGATAATTTTAAAAAGTTATGTAATAAGTGCTGAAAGAGTAATGGGAAAGTGGGGGGGGGGGTGGAGGCTGGTAGAAGATGAAATGCCAAGATAGATTAATCGTCTACTTCTGTCCTTTAATAATTATGATAATATTCAGTTTGTTTACCTTTCTGGTATAACTCAATTTAATTGTTCATACTAGATATGTAAATATACATATGTGCTGAAAAATGAAGAACAATGGCCTACTGACTGTTTATTAATGAATGAATTAATTAAAATGTAATTTGTTAAGTGGGATGATGGTTTGGTACAGGACACTTTTTAGCCACTACCAGGGCCATGAGACTACACAACACAAACATACAATGGCATTATACAAGATTGCTATTCAATAATCTTTGAAAATAACAATGCAATTAAAACAAAGAGTAAGTAAAAATACAAAAACAGGCAAGAATAATCTGGAAGCATAAATGTAAAGAAATCAAATGTGCAATGAACTCATACACTGGTAGCACATAGACTGTATAGAAGTGATGTAAGAAGTGAAGGTTTATTAGAAACTGTAATCTGTAGCTTTGGAACACATACATCCTTACTCAAGCATCAGGTGCACCTTTAAATTTATTTGTTTAAATATGGACTCCTGCAGTTCAATAATTTGGGAAGGAATACTACTCTAAGAAGCATGTGCAAGCTTTAAATAAACTCTCTTCTATTATGGTCTTGGAAAATAGTTATCTTTCTCTCCATGCCAACTAATGCTGCAATAGGCAAAACAAGTTCTCCTTCTTCAACTTGAGTAAAATCCACCATCATAGCTCAGCCTCTGAAAAATCACACCCACTCTACAGTCCACTGAAAACAAAATCTGCTGGTTCATTTCCATCCCTCTCCCCAGGAACACCAAAGCAAGATGACTCGCAGTCACTTAAAGAGTTGAAATTTTCTTGGGGCTCTTCTGTCCAAACTACTTCATCCAGGTGCCTTCCTTCCTCTTGATGCCAAAGTTCATAATAAAACTATCCCCTACAACTTCTGGAACTTCTCCCAAATGGCTTCTTCACTCCTGAGCACCCAAACCAAACTACATTGTAATGACCGCTTCTTTTTCATTCTTGCACACAAACTCTGACAATTCTTCCTCCCTTGCCTAAAGAAATATCTTCTTTCCTCACTTTCTGAGCACAACTGTAAAGATACCTATATCAAAAATCTGCCTGCAAGTGCTTTCCAACCAGGCATCTAACTCCCTCCTCACCTGCATCATTTTTCCATCCACTCTTCTCACCTACTGCTTACCTCCAGTATTTATTACTAACATTAATACAAATTTTGTTTTTCTCCTCAGTTAGTAATATTTGCTCGTTGTTTCATTTGTCTGCTGGGCTCTGTATGTTTTGTGAGTTTTCCAGTTTGTGAAGTGGTGCTGTTTTATTTTTCTATAGTACATTTCTTCACCGGGCTATGCCTGCAGATACTCTATTGTGATCAGTGCACTGTCCACTGTGAAAAACTAACTAACTAACTAACTAACTAACTAACTAACTAACTAACTAACTAACTAACTAACTAACTAACTAACTAACTAACTATATTTCTCAGATAGCTAAAGTAAAATTAGGCTAGTTCAATTTGTTGGAAACAGAGAGTACAATGTGCTGTGAACAGGTAATTTGCTAGCTAGAAGAAGAACATCTATCCTTAACTAATTTACAGGTTAGTAAATTAAATAGCTAACATGCACCAGCAGAGATGAGGAGCCAATTGGCTTTATTAATTATAGTGTAGTGATGCTCAAGTGAGCTTACTAGATGAATACATCTGAGAATCTTATTTTCAGCAGTATGCATTCTTTGGTATTATGGCCTGAAAGATGGACAGTTAAAGGCAGGGCATATTTTAGCATAGCAATTAAACATTAACTTTCTTGGATAAAGGGAGGCTTCTTTGTTCACCAGTGGCAGTGGGGAGCTTGGAACAGCCTATCTATCCCTGGAGGAGTGTTCCCAGCACAAGAATCTGGTAGTCTATTGGCCGTTTTGGGCCAATTTCTAGCTCTTTCAAGTCCCCCTGTATAAAACCCGCTTTAGCTCAGCTTTGCACGATACATTGGGCAACGCCGCTTAATTGGGTTTAAACCATTCTTGGCTCCACAAAGTTTGCTCTTCACTTTTTCCCTTAGAACTGGTCTAGTTCTCATAATAAACACCCTATTCCCACTCTAAAGCCTGGCACTTGCTCACTAAAGCAATTATAGCACTAAAAAATTAAAAGCACTACACCCTCACAAGCTCCCCTTGAGTACTTTGTTCCCCATTGGCCCTTTTTTTCAATTATAAAGGAATTCCCAATACTATTCTAGCATGTCCAAAGGTCAGTTGTCAATCTCCTCTCCGGTCCAGCTGGTGAATCTGGGAATCCTGAAGCAATGTTACAACTGCCTCATGTACACAGACAACCCCCTCCTCCTCCCAACAAATTCCAACACATGTGAGAGATGCAACCATATAGCCAAACTGGGGGCTAAGCTCTCTCAACTCAGTACTGGCGTAACCAGTCAGGAGGAGAAGGAAACCACACTCACTACAATTCCAGTCTCACATAGACCTACCACGACAGCAAACCAAACACATAAACACACAAAAACATACTCGGAGGCTCTAAATAAAAATCTGCCCAAGCAGCAGAGACCTCCATAGCAGACACCCAAGCAACCGCTACCCCAAAACAAAACACGTGCAACACATAGCTCACAAAGCCAGTGTGCCGAACATTCACAGCCCTTAAGGCTAAACAACACACCTGATACACTTGTAATAGGTGACTCTATCGTCAGGCACACTGACGACCTGCTCACCAGGCTGAACAAGGAGAAGGCCACGGTGAGCTGCCTGTCGGGCGCTAGGATCCGCCACATAACACAAGCATTCAGGTCACTCCAAGGCAAGTACAAATATGACTCAGTCATTGTCCATGCTGGTGTGAATGACCTGAGACGTACCTCCCTGGACTACATGTAAAGAGACATAGAGGAGCTCTCTGAGCATGTAGCTCAGGCCGGTATGACCCTGACCTTGAGTAGCATCTTACCCTCACCAAGAATGATGCCACAATATGAAGACAAGATGATTAATTTCAACAATTGGCTTAAGTATTGGTGTCATTCAAAGGGGATCCAATGCCTGTCTGCCTGGGATGACATGCTCGACAAGCCACGATGCTTCACTAGGGATGGCTTGCACCTGTCACCCCTGGGCTTTCGGATACTGGCAAAGGCTCTTGTCACCGCCATAGTGCCTTTTTTAGGCAAGGCTCAAAAGACAAACCCACCTCCATAGGTATCACAAGGGATAAGAAACTAAGAGTAATGCTACTCAACGCCAGAAGTCTAAACCTCGAGATGCACGCACTCGAAACTCTCCTTAGCATGGAGAACATCAATATCTGTGCAGTAACAGAAACCTGGTTCAAGGCTCCCGAGAACACCCCAGCACTACCAGGTTATACCTCATACCATGTTTTTCGGCCCCAAAACTTGGACCGAACCACAAAAGGAGGGGGAATATCAATATTCATCAAAGATACCCACACCTCCAGGTTGGTGGCACAGCACGAAGCATCACAGACTATCCATGTGCAACTAACAGTGGGTAAAACTGCCTTCCAGTTTATAGCTTGCTGCAGACCACCATCCCAAACCCAGGAACCCCACTCGGCCTTCCTGAGAACACTGGAAAATATGAAGGTGTCTCCAAGCACCATTATATTGGGCGACTTCAACTACCCTAACATAGACTGGGAGCATTACTCTAGCTCCAACACCCTAGCCCGAAGGTTCCTAGAATTTATAAACTCAAATGCTATGGAACAACTTGTTGCCACTCCCACAAGAGGGGAAAACATACTGGACCTGATCATCACCAACATAGGGACTCTATGCTCCAGACCAGAAGTGTATCCCTCACTGGTAAGATCAGACCATAAACTAATCTCACTAGATATTCACATCCCGACCCCAGCCCCTGCCCAGAAAACCACAGTGAAAAACTTCTCTAAAGCAAATTTCACACTCCTCAAAACCGAGGTGGAATCCTTCAAAGCCCCCGGGCCTGTGGAAAATACGGCCCAGACCGCAGAATCCTTTATAAACGCATTCTATGAACACCTTCAGGAATGCATGGATCATGCAATCCCAAATAAAACCAAGACCCAATCCTCCAAAGTTAGGCGTCCTGTCTGGTGGACCCCAGCCATAAACAAACTATACAATAGAAGGAAGAAGCTACTACATGATAGAGCAAAATCCCAAAAAGGGAAGGCATCTCTGATCAGTATTAGCAAAAAACTACGGGCACTCATAAAATCGTCTAAGGCCAGCTTCGAGAGAAAAATTGCAGAGGACACTAAAGATAATCACAAGGCTTTCTTTAGTTATGTTAGGAACCTGGGTGGGAATTCCCAGATATGCTCAGAATTAGTCCAAAATGACAAAAAATACACCGAACCCACAGACATTGCCAACATCCTAGCTGACAGGTTCAGCGCAAACTTCTCCCCCCCTTCCCCACCAAAAGGGCAAATATCTATCCCAGCAGAGTGCTGCCCCCCTGACATCTCAGATGCTCAAGTAAGAGCCGCCCTCCCCAAAGCAAAAAACACAGCATCAATGGGACCAGACGGTGTCCCGGGCTGCGTCCTACATGAACTCCAAGAAGAAATAAACCCAAACATCAAACTACTGTTCAATCTCAGCCTTACTACAGGATATGTACCCAAAGAGTGGCGTACAGCAACAGTGGTCCCTCTCCACAAAGGTGGTGCCTCAACGGATCCTGGAAACTATCGCCCCATAAGCCTGACTAGCTTGGTCTGCAAAGCTATGGAAAGGATCATCATGGACCTCATAAATAAATATATTGGGGACCTACAGACACTGGATCCTATCCAGTTCGGCTTTGTTAAGGGCAGATCCTGCCTCTTAAACCTGGTTGATTTCTTTGAAACAGTCACCAAGGCCATTGACGAGGGGAAGGTGGTCCACACAGCCTACCTGGACCTAGCAAAAGCCTTCGATACAATACCCCACTCGGGCATTATAGATAAGCTCACCAGCTTAAATATAAACCCCTATGTCACTAGATGGGTTGCAAACTGGCTCAAGGACAGAACCCACATGGTTAGAATTGCTGGAGCCATGTCAGACTCCAAACCAGTTACAAGTGGCATCCCACAAGGCTCAGTCTTGGGACCTCTGTTGTTTGATTTATATTTCTCGGAGGGACAGGCTAACACGGAAGGACTGTGGCTGACCAAGTTTGCAGATGACTGCAAACTGGGCTCCATAATCAACTCTCCAGCCGACACAAGCATCCTACAAAAGGGCCTCATAGAAACAGACAACTGGTGCCAGAGCCATGGCCTCAAGCTAAACGCCAAAAAGTGTATAGTCATCCCCTTTGGCAAAAACAAAGTACCCACAAATTACCACATAGGTGGTAATCCATTAAGTACGGAAGAAGTAATTAGGGACCTGGGGACCCAAGTTGATAGCAATCTCTCATTTGACAACCACGTGGCCAAAGTGGTTAGAAAAACATTTTATATAGCCCACCTAATCATGAAGGGATTCACATCTAGATCAGGGGAGGTCATCGTGCCTCTTTACTCATCCCTCATCAGGCCCATAATTGAGTACAATGCCCCTTTTGGGATGTACCTTACCAGACACCTGTGGCAAATGGAAAGACCCCAAAGGTACCTCACCAAGAGGATCAAAGGGCTCAAACAGATGCCATATGCTGCCCGGTTAAAGATACTCCAGCTCTACTCAGTGGCATACCACCTGCTCAGAGGCGATCTGTGCCTGACGTATAAAGCCATGTCCAACCCGGAATTAATGGACATGCTGCACCTCAGAAAATCCAAATCCCATCGAGCTACACGCTCGAGAGACTTGAACCTCAGCACTGAAATAAATAGGACATGCTGGAGGGACAGATTCATAACCCAGAGGCTCCCTTCACTCTGGAATAAAATCCCAGTCCAGGTTAGGCAGAGTCCCTCATTCACTCTCTTCAAGAGGAATCTTGATGAGTGGATGGGAGATAGTAGGTTTACCCCGGGTATCACTTTTGTGTCACTGTTAGACAGAGGCACAGTATACTAACCTCGAAAAAGGGCATAGCAAAATTCATTTAAAATGGGTGGCGAAAGCCAAACACACTCTGGCTAGGCTTATAAATGCCCTAGGGCAGATAGCCTAGTATGAACCTATGAACCTATGAACCTATGACATGATGAGTCTCAGGGGTAAGTAAATGAGAAAATGTATGGTACTTTGACTTAAAGTGAAACTTTAGATATCGAAGAGTGGATATGGTTTGGAAATAAAAAATAGTCATCTAAAATTATACCTAGGAATTATGCTCTTTATTGAACATGATTAGATTTCCAAACGATCAGTAATCAGGGATCCCACCTGCGTCCCTGCTGGACAGGGGAAATAGGTGCTGCCTTTGAGAGAACATGGGCAAAATTCTTGGCTAGGCATATAAGGGTCTCTGGGCCAATAGCCTAGTATCATCCTATGATCCTACAGCTACTAGCTACTTGTTCTCTTGTAGCCCAGGCAGGTATGACCCTAGCCCTGAGCAGCATCCTGCCATCACCCAGAATGATACCACAGTACAAGGACAAAATGATTGACTTCAACAATTGGCTAAGCTTCTGGTGTCATTCTAAGGGGATCCAGTATCTGTCTGCCTGAGATGACATGATCGACAAGCCACGATGCTTTGCCAGAGATGGCCTGCATCTGTCGCCCCTGGGATTCCTGATACTGGCTAAGGCTCTAGCCACCCCTATAGCGCCTTTCTTAGGCAAGGTTCAAATGAAAAATTCACCACCCTAACAGGTACAGGAAAGAAGAATCTGAGGGTATTGCTACTCAATACTAGAAGTCTAAACCTCAAAATGCACTCTCTCGAGGCACTCCTTAAAATGGAGAACATCGACATCTGTGCAGTGACAGAAACCTGGTTCAAGGCTCCAGAGAGTACCCCTGCATTACCAGGCTATAATTCATACCACACCTTTCGGCCACTTAACCTGGACCGAAACACTAAAGGTGGAGGCGTGTCCATATTCATTAAGGATATCCACACCTCCAGGCTAGTTGCTCAGCATAATGCATCCGAGATTATACAAGTGCAACTAACTCTGGGCAAGACCGCAATCCAAATTGTAGCTTGCTACAGATCCCCCACCATGCCCCAGGATTCCCACTCCTCATTTCTTAATACACTGGAAAATATTAGGGTACAACCTAACACCCTAATAATGGGCGATTTCAACTACCCTACCATTAACTGGGAAAACTACTCTTGTACCAACTCTTGTGCTCAACGTTTTCTGGAATTCATAAATTCCAATGCCATGGATCAACTTATCCACACTCCCACCAGGGGCAGCAATATCCTAGACCTGGTTATTACCAACATGGGCAACTGGTGCTCCACACCAGAGGTAAATTCCTCATTGGTCAGATCCGACCATAAACTAATCACCCTAGACATCCACATCCCTCCCCCACCCCCCATTAGGGAAACCACAGTAAAAAATTTCTCCAAAGCCAACTTCACGCTTCTTAAGACAGAAGTGGCAAACTTCACGACACCCATGCTGGCGGACAATAGAGGTATGACTGCTGAATCCTACACAAATGCACTTTATAAGCACTTACATGAGTGCATGGATCGTGCAATCCCTAACAGAACCAATATGCTATCCTCCAAAAAAAGGAAGCCGATCTGGTGATCCACTGCCATAAACAAACTCTACAACAGAAGAAAGAAACTGTTGCAAGAAAGAGTAAAATCCCATGATTGGAGAAACTCCCTGGTCAGCTTTAGCAAGAAGCTGGGATCCCTCATAAAATCCTCCAAAGCTAGTTATGAAAACAAAATCGCCACTGACTCTAAAGACAACCACAAAGCATTCTATAGCTATGTCAAGAATCTCAATGGCAACACTCAAATCTGCTCTGAGTTACAGCACAATGGCACTAAATATACAGAACCAACGGATATTGCCAACATCCTGGCAGATAGGTTCAGTGCTAACTTTACCCCTCTGTCATCCCCTAAAGGGCCCATCTCTATACCAGAAGAATGCAAAGTTCCTGTAATCACGGCTGCACAGGTAAAAAACACACTATCCAAAGCCAAGAACACAGCATACATGGGACCTGACAACATCCCAGGCTGTGTTCTACATGAACTACAGAACGAACTGGCACCCCACCTAAGTACCATGTTCAATTATAGCCTCACCTCAGGCTATGTGCCCACTGAATGGCGCACAGTGACAGTTATCCCACTCCACAAAGGGGGAGCCATCACAGACCGCGGAAACTACCGCCCCATTAGCCTAACGAGCCTGGTCTGCAAGGCTATGGAGCATATCATCATGGAACTTATAAACAATGACATTAGTAATCTCCAAACTCAGGACCCCACCCAGTTCAGGTTTGTAAAAGGCAGATCATGTCTCCTAAACCTGATAGACTTCTTTGAAGCAGTCACCAAAGCCGTAGATGAGGGTAAGGTGATTCACACAGCCTATCTAGATCTCGCCAAGGCTTTTGACACCATCCCCCACTCTGGAATTATAGATAAACTCACTAAACTAGGTATAAATCCCTATGTCACAAGATGGGTTGCCAACTGGCTCACTGACAGAACCCACACTGTGAAAGTAGCAGACTCCAAATCCAGCTTCATACCAGTGACAGGTGGAGTACCACAGGGTTCAGTCCTGGGTCCTCTCCTGTTTGGTATCTACTTCTCTGAAGTACAGGCCAACACAGAAGGTCTTTGGCTAACAAAGTTCACAGATGACTGCAAACTAGGAGCCATAATCAAAACTCCAAAAGATGTGGACATCCTACAAAAGGGCCTTGCTGAGACAGATGCCTGGTGTCAAAGCCATGGCCTCAAGCTCAATGCCAAAAAGTGCATTGTCATTCCTTTTGGTAAAAACTCAGTACCCATGAACTACCACATAGGTGGTAGTCTACTTAACACTGAAAGTGTGATAAGAGACCTTGGGATACAGGTGGACAGTAGTCTCTCCTTTGATAATCACATTGCCACAGTAGTCAAGAAATCCTTCTATGTGGCACCCCCCATCAAAAAAGGTTTCTCATCCAGGAAAAAAGAGGTCATTGTTCCCCTCTACTCGTCACTCATTAGACCCATTATAGAGTGCAATGCCCCTTTTGGTATGTACCTCACAAGACATCTGCAACAACTGGAAAGACCACAGAAATACCTCACAAAGAGGATTACCGGCCTCAAAGAGATGTACTATGCAGACCGTCTCAAAAAACTGCAGCTTTACTCCGTTGCATATCGCCTACTCAGAGGTGATCTCTGCCTAACACACAAAGCTATGTCAAACCCAGAGATTTTAGACATGCTCCACTTAAAGAAATCCCAATCCCTACGAGCTACATGCTCTAGGGACCTAAACCTCATCACCACAATAAACAGAACATGCTGGAGGGATAGATTCCTGTCCCAGAGACTTCCCATACTCTGGAACAAACCACCTATCTATATCAAACAAAGCTCCTCATTAGCACTGTTCAAGAAAAATCTTGATGATTGGATGGGAGATAGGAAATTCACCCTGGGGATCACTTCTGTGGCTCTGCTTGACAGTGGCACAGGAAAATAATTTTCTTGGGTGGCGAAAGCCAGGGTACCTTTGGCTAGGCTTATATAGGCCCTAGGGCCAATAGCCTAGTACCTACCTATGAACCTATGAACTTATGAAAGTATGAACCTATAATAAAAGCCCTACCTTTCAGAGGATTTCTGCTTATTCATACTGAGCTGAACAGAGGAGGGGCACTGACCACAACTCTGATCTGTGATATACAACAATAAGTATCCAATTTTCCTGCTTATTTTCACTAGTTATTGCTTACTCTTACCATTTATTGCACTTTTTATTGTCTGCTGCCTAGTTACTGTATTTTATTGCTATAAACTAATCTGCACTGTTGTACTGCAATTGTCTGCCTTAGTGAGCCTGTTAAATCACTTTTTTACTGAGCCACTGTTTGAAAAGCTTTTTTAGCTAAGTTTCACTGTGTGAAAGGTATTAACTGGAAATGTTCTCCATTTGTTAAGCATCTGTTTGCTGTTCTAATATTCCTGCTAAGGAGTGTATCATACAACTGATTTGTTTGCAGTTAAAAGCATTTTCTAGAGTCTTCTTGCTCCTTTTTCTGTTTAAAATTTTCATTATAAGTCTCACTGCTATTCTTCTGCTGTGATAATAATTTCTGTAGTGTTTTCTGCCTAAAATAGTGCAGCTAGTAGCTGTAGCATAGTTTCCCACCCTCCCTGTATAAGGTTGTCTTGTTGTTAAACTTGGTGGTTTTGCAGTTGCCTGCCCCAACTGTAAATTTGATCTGGGACACTCCTCCCAGTCCAGTCTCATTAGCTCTTTCTACCTAATACAGACAGCATTTGGAAAGGCTAACCCCCTTAGTTTCTTAACCTTGAATTATCTTCTGTTCCTCCAACAAAAAAAAAACACTTTATTCAGCTGATTTTACAGTATTTGTGTTTCCTCCTCCTACTTCATTACTTTATCTTGCTTTTTCTGCTACTTGTTCTCTAAAGTGTTCAATTGCATCTTTTTCTGCTGCATTTATTACTGCTTGTTTTTAGCCTGCTTAAATTGTGTTATTCTAAGCCTCTTAGTTTTGGTTTAAGCACTTACGCCTTAGCTCTCCCTGGCCTCTCTCCCTCAGATTCTGATGTATATAGATGGACAATTTCCTATGGTTTCTCCTGCCAGCCTGGTTGATATGGGCATCCTGAGACAGTGTAGTAACTGACTGATGTACATGGGCAACCATCTACTACTACCACTTAGGGACAGAATTTGTGAGAGATGCAATTACATTAGGAACCTAGAGTCTATGCTCTCTTCTTCATAAGCTAGTATATCTGGTACTGCGATGGTTGTCAGCACAATCACTACATCTCAAACATCACCCTCAGCTACACAACACACACCAACATATGCGGAGGTTCTCAACAAAAACATACACAAACAAAGGAGACCTCGGAGGAAAAAACACACGCAAACTCCACAACCCTCCACACCACATACCACGCATAGTCCACACAACTGTGTCTCACAACTACTAAGGCCTAACCATAAACCCAACATATTAGCCATAGGAGACTCCATTGTGTGACACACAGATATGCCTCTGACCAGGCTGGATAAGGAGAAAGTCACGGTTAATTATTTGTCAGGTGCCAGAATCCACCATATCACATACTCACTCAAGTCTCTCAACAACACGTACTGTTATGACTCTGTCATAGTCCATGTTGGTGTGAATGACTTGAGTTGTACCTCCCTGGACTATATAAAGAGAAACATAATTGAGCCTGCTGAATATGTGTCTCAGGCAGGTATGTCCTTAGCCTTAAGCAGCATTCTACCATCAAAACACCAAATGCTGTCGTTGGGACCAGTAAGACACAGTGCTCGAAAACCACAATTTTATTAAGCGCTTTTCATCTCACTTGTAGTGTGACTTCTTCAGATAAACAAACATTTAAAACAGCCCCAGTTAAATACTAATTTGTTACACACAATTCGTTAATTATTTAAAAATATGTACCAATCACATTTGCCTTTCACTTTACTCCATCTTAGTAACCCTTTCCTTATTTAGCCCTTTTACAAAGATCCATGGAATTATTACCAATAACAGGTTACTTAAACATTACCTAAAAAGCCCATTTACTTTTTTATGCTAACTCTGTATCTAAATATAAACTTTTTAAAAATTTTTTTATAAGATTGTTCAAAATAAAATGTGCAATAAAAATATTCACATGAATATTAATAAAATTTTAATCATCCTTCTGTAACATCATTTTAAACATCCTTCCTAGCAAGTCCCCCCACATGTTTCTTAAGGACTTAAATTCACCTCATATTCACACTTTATGCACCCTTCGACACCCAGTGTCACATCTCTACCTGTAACTTAAATACATACATATATATGCAAACGATTTTTGTACATGTATGTGATACTATAGTGGTAATACAGAAGGAATGCTTAATATTAAAAGTTCACAGTGGGGACCTAAGTTCTACTTCTTACCCCCATTCATTTGTGTCTGATTAATCATTATCTCATCAAATTCTTTAGTTTTAATATACATAAAACTGAACTCATCTCATTAATCCCAGGAAAATGGCATGCATTAGTCCAAAGTTTGCACAAGAGTTCAAGCCTCTCTAATAACAATGAAAAAGGCACCCCCCCCGGTCAGTTCACATTACTTGGTCAATTGCTCTCAATTCAAACCTATGGTCACCAAATTCTGACATGTGCCTTGCGAGTGCATTTTCTTGCTTCTTCCTTGATATACTGTATAGGTGCTCATAGACTGGTTCTCTCAATTTTCTGTTCGTCTTACCTATATAGTATGCTGGACATTGTTGGCACTGGGCTATACATACCACCATTTTTAGACTGACAGTCTAATTTTTGTCTAATACTGTATTCCCATTCTCTTATAGTGTATTTTTGTCCTATTGCCATATGCTTACAATAATTGCACATTCCGCATTTCCACATTCCTCTCTTGTTGTGTATTATTTTGTTTTCTCTTTCTAACAGGGTTTTTAGATTTGCACCTCAACTAAAAATAATTTGTGGTTTATGCTTTAGTCTCTGCCTTAAAGTTGTTTTTACTATTTCCCAATTTTTGTATATTATATTCCTTATCTCTTTAGCCTCAGTACTATATGGTGTGATAAATCTGTACAAAATAAACACTTGCTGATTAACTATTGAATTATTATATGTTCCTTCTTCTATTTGACTGGTGTTTAACCTATTTGGTTCAGAATTGCTTGGTATAGACCACTCCTTCACTTGAACTGGACTTCGCCTACTAATTCTCGGGGTATCCTCTTTTGTAAAACATATTGCTCAACACCTTACATTCTTCTAGGAAATCCTCTTCTTTTGTGTTCATGCGTGCTGCTCTAACCAGTTGTCCCTTCACTACTGATTTTTTCTGATGTAGTGGGTGGCAACTGGTATAGTGCAGAAACATGTTTGAATACATAGCTTTCCTGTATATTTTTGCTATATAAATCATTCTTCCTAAATCCTTCCTCAAATCCACATCTTGGTAGTTTATTCTTTTGGCTTGGTACTCAAAGGTAAATTTCAGGAAGTCAGTCGTACTGTTGAAATATTCAACTAGGTTCCTGGCTGTATCCTCCTTTAATGATCATAAAGATATCATCCAGGAACTTTGAGTAAAAATAAATTTGGTTGTTTATTCCTTCCTTCTTCCTTCTGTATTCCTCTTCCCATCGTGCCATCACCAGGTTTGCAAAACTTGCACCACAAGGTGAACCAATTGCAACATCTACCTGTTGGAGGAAGCATTTCTTATCAAACAGTACAAAATTATTGCTTAACACTAAATCCAGAATCTTTTCCACTAACTTTACTTCCTCTGTCGGGGCTCCCCTTACTCTCATGATGCAGCTAACCCATTCTATTCCATCAGTATGGGGGATCGAAGTCTTTGACATCCACTGTCAAAAAATCATATTCGCTGTTAAACTCTTCTTCATTGATTTTACTCAAGAATGTCCACGAGTCTTTACAAATTTGCCACTCCTGAGAAACATACCTTTTCATTATATTATCTACTACTTTAGCTCTGGAGTACATGATACTACTCCTGTCATCCACCAAAGGTCTAACCATCCACCCAACATATTAGCCATAGGAGACTCCATTGTGAGGCACACAGATGTGCCTCTGACCAGGCTGGATAAGGAGAAAGTCACAGTCAGTTGTTTGTCAGGTGCCAGAATCCACCATATCACATATCACTCAAGTCTCTCAAAAACAGGTACTGTTATGACTCTATCATAGTCCATGTTGGCGTGAACGACTTGAGATGTATCTCCCTGGACTATATGAAGAGAGACATGATTGAGCTCGCTGAATATGTGTCTCAGGCAGGTATGTCCTTACCCTTAAGCAGCATTTTACCGTCACCCAGAATCATTCCTCAATACAAACAGAAAATGATTGATTTTAACAATTGACTTAGTTTCTGGTGTCATTCCAGGGGGGATCCAGTACCTGACAGCCTGGGAAGATATGATTGACAGACCACAATGCTTTGCTAGAGATGTCCTGCATCTATCTCACTTGAGCTTCAGGCTTTTGGCAAAGGTCATTACCTCCCCATAGTGCCTTTTTTAGGAAAAGTCATGAGGTACATACTACCAACATAAAAATTTCAACAGAATGCAAATTAAAGGTCATGCTGCTAAATGCTAGGAGTCTAAACATGAAACTGCACTCATTGCAAGCATTCTTAACCATGGAAGATGCTGACATTTGTGCAGTCACAGAAGCCTGGTTCAAAGCTGTGGAGAGCACCCCAGCCTTACCTGGTTTCTCATCCTATCATACATTCAGACCCCAAACTGTGAGCAGCAAAGGCAAAGGAGTTGGAGTTTCAATATATATTAAAGACACACACACCTCCAGGCTGGCCAAACAGTATAACACACAAGAGACACTCCAGGTGCAGTTAACCATTGATAAGACCCCTATTCAAATCATAGCTAGCTGCAGGCCCCCAAATTTGACTCAAGATGCCCACTCCACCTATCTGGACCTCTTTGAATCTATCAAGATTCAAACCTTTACCCTGATCCTGGGTGACTTTAACTACCCAACCATAGATTGGGAAAAAGTACTCATGCCAGAACACAAATGCCCAGAGATTCCTCAGTTTTATCAATGCAAATGCCTTGGAACAGCTAGTCGATACCCCCACAAGAGGTGATAATATCTTGGACTTGATATTAACCAACATGAGTAACCACTGCAGCATCACTACAGTATCATCCTCCCTGGTAAGATCCAACCATAAAACAGTCACTTTTGAAGTTACCATCTCCCCTGATGCCCCTCTAGCCAGGGTCAAACAAAGAAACTTCTCCAAAGCTGATTACAACCTCCTGAGGGATGGTATAAACAGCTTCACAGCCCCCTTCTCCTCTGTAGGAACTGACACCAATGGCCAAATCTACACCAAAGTACTATACGAGCATTTATACAGATGCATGGAATCAGGAATACCCGACAGGACAAAATCTTCCTCCACAAGGAAGAGTGAACCTATCTGGTGGACATCTGCAATAAATAAGCTATATAACAAAAGGAAAAAATTGCTGTCCAGGACCAAGAAGGAGCAGGTGCCAAATTGGAAGCAATCTCTCCTTAGCCTAAATAAGCAAATAAGAGCACCAGTGAAATCCTCTAAAGCCAACTTTGAGTCCAAATTGGCCAAATCTTCTAGAAACAATCATAAGGCCTTATTCTCATATGTCTGCAGTCTCAAACAAAGCACCCAGATCTATTCAGAACTGGTGGTCAAGGACATCACATACACAAATGCTGTAGATATAGCCAACCTACTGACTGAAAGATTCAGTGAAAACTTCACCTCTCTGTTCCCCACATCAGTAAATCAGGTCATCCCCAGTACTTGTCCCCCCTTCCCTTATCTCTAGGGAACAGGTCATCACTGCCCTCTCAAAGGCAAAAAACACAGCCTCCATGGTTCCCAAAAACATCCCAGGCTGCATCCTACATTAACTCAGGCATGAACTTGCAGCACCATTAGGCATCCTATTCAATCAAAGCCTGAGCACCAGCTTTGTCCCAATCCAATGGAGGACAGCCAGTGTCATCCCTTTACACAAATGTGGAGCATCCAACGATCTGGGAAATTATAGACCCATCAGCCTAACCAGCCTGATCTGCAATGCCATGGAATGGATTAACATACACCTCCTTAACAGGGACATTGGCAACCTCCAAACATTTGAAACCACACAGTTTGGCTTTGTCAAGGGGGGGTCATGTCTGTTAAACCTGGTTGACTTCTTTGAGACAGTCACCAAAGTCATGGATGAGGGGAAGATGGTGCACACTGCCTACCTTGACCCAGCCAAAGCCTTTGACACTATTCCCCATTCGGGCAGAATAGATAAACTCTCTCAACTAGGCATCAATCCATATATTACCAGATGGGTAGCAAACTGTCTCACTGATAGAACCCACCTAATCAAAACAGGGGAAGCCACCTCAAGCAATAGACCCGTAATGAGTGGCTTAACCTATGGATTGGTCTTGAGGTCTCTGTTATTCTGGTTATACTTCTCTGAGGTGTAGGCCAAAACTAGTGGGCCATGGCTGACCAAGTTTGCAGATGACTGCAAGCTGGGCACTGTCATAAATTCCCCAAGTGATTTGGACATCCTCCAAGAGGGTTTTACACAAACAAATGACTGCTGCCAGAAACATGACCTCAAGCTGAATGCCAAAAAATGCATCATCTTCATCCCTTTTGGGGAGAGGGACATCCCTACATATTATCACATTAATAACAAAGTTCTAATCACGCAATCAGTTGTGAGTGATTTGGGTACCCAGGTTGATAGCGACCTGACTTTTGACCACCATGTTCCTTTCATTGTATGAAAAGCTTTCTACATGGCCCACCTCATAAGTAAGGGTATCTAATTCAGGGGCAAAGAGGTCATAACATCCCTGTATTCTTCCCTTATAAGGCCAATTATTGAGTACAATGCCCCCTTTGGCATGAAGCTCACAAGGCACATGCAGGAGCTATAGAGACCACAGAGGTAACTCACCAGGAGAATCCAGGACCTCAAACATTTCCCCTACACAGATAGGCTAAAAGCCCTGCCCCTCTACTCAGTTTCATATAGACTTCTCAGAGGTAACCTCTGTCGGGCATAAAAAGCAATCTCAGACCCCGCCTTGATGGGACTGCTGCATATCCGCAAGTCAAGCTACACTTGAGTAATCCACATGCGTAACCTCAACCTGGTCTGTGACATCAATAGGACTTGTTGGTGGGACAGATTTGTGTCCCAGAGACTCCCCCATCTGTGGAATAGACTCCCTCTCTATGTCAAGCAAAGTACCTCATTATCCCTTTTTAAGCGCAGCCTATGTAACTGGATGGGAAATAGAAAATACACACCTGGGATTCCACCTGTGTCCCTGCTGGACAGGGGCTTTAGCTGCTGACTTGTCTAAACATGGGCTAAACTCTTGGCTGGCCTTATAAGGGCTTCAGGGCCAATAGCCTAGTAACGTCCTATGATCCTATGATGCTATAACATGGGTAGAAATGGTGTCTAGGCACTTTGCTTGACTGAAAACCACTAGAAATTTTAAGATAATGATATTGAGTTTGCTGTGGATTATACATCCAAGAAATGACTTTGCAATGAATGAATTCACTAGATTATTATACTGTTCTTTAAGCAGCCATGTGTACATTCCTCTCATTAAGTCATTAATTCCAATGGAGCTCAGGAAGTTTGTACTGTAACTTCCAATGGGTGAAGCCTAAGCCTTTTATAAGAATCAAAGTATGTCCTAACATTTTAAAGAAACGCTCACATCTCTGGAACCATACGGGTTATGAAAGAAGTATAAACGGCAAATTCTTCAGCACAGACTATTTTTATAGTGGTAGCATTCTTTAGGTTCTAGGTCTTAAACTGAATTGTATTAGTCACAGTAAACACAGTAACATTTGTAATATTTTGTAAACAACTTACAATATCTCAGCAACCACTCAAGTTATGCACATACTTTTAGCAGCATTTTATTCATCTACGTAAGAGCTTTCATATGAAGCTAAGCAGTTGTATCTGTGCTACTTGGTTGTTGAGATATTTAGAAAAATGTGAACATTATATCTATCTAAATTAGTATCATAAAAACAACAGTTAATATCTATTTACCAGCACTAGATGCAGGTCAAATATTAATGCAGTTGAGTTTGCCATTGTGTAAGCTTTAAGATGAAATCTTCTAAAACCTTGTACATAGCATGATTTTGGAATTATCGATGCAAATATGAACAAGCAATATTTGACGTCTAGAGGAGTCAATAGGAGTTAACTGCAGCTGCACCTGGAGGTGTCACTCAGATGTAATGAGCTAACTAATTTTTCTGTGTTCATGGTACCTTTGAATCCTTCTAATGCCCACTATGCCACTATTTCTTGTGACAAAGCTTTCCAGTACTACACTGCTTCTTTATCTGTGAAGAAGTGCTTCTTTTTTTCTTTCATTTAGTCCCTCCAGGCCTGTCCTTTTGTTTTCATTACCCCTTCACATGAACTCCATTTGATTGTTGACAATGCAATGTATCTGTACAATAGCTTCCTGTCTCATGTCTCTTCTACTGTTTAATTGTCCAGTGCTTTAGTCTTCCAATCCTCCTAACATTTTGGTAACTTTACCATCTCCTCTAGTGTAATCTCTTATCTTTACATGGCTTCCTAAAGGCTTATGTTTTAAGTGTCAGTTCCCTCTAGCTTCAGTCAAACTAAATGCACTAGTTGAAGTTTCAAGCAATGAAACTGAGAATAAAAGCATTTTTGGAGTACCACATGCAAGGTAATTGGCATTTCATACCCCCTTACTTATACAAATATGTGTATAGGTTTATACTAATTCCAATGTTTCACAATTGTGGGAAAACAGGGAAAATCACAGAAAAGGAATCACTGTGGCACACAAATATAAATAGCTCCGACAGTGATCTCATGTGAGGAACATTACCCAGGAATTCAGTGCCAAGGATTTAACTTAAATCAGGGTGTTGAACTTGACAAGGTTCATCCACATCCACTTTACATTCCATGAAGTGTAGGGTGCTGTCCCAAAGGTGTTGTGGTTTCCTCTCCACAGCAGGAGGATGACTACAGTATTACAAGAGCCTGATATCTTAACTTTGCATGCCAGCATTTTGTTGGTCTTCACCACTGTAATGCCATGCTGGTTTGTATGATTTACCCTGTGGAAGACTGAAGCTCTCAGATCCCTTTGTTCCACCAAAATCTCCATCCTGTGAGTAAGATGGTCTCTCTGCAAGTTATCTTGCCAGCTTAGCGACACTGCAACCATTTTTTCAGCATCCATGAGCCAGTAGCTATTGTTCCTGATTTCCAGTGTGAAATCTAAATTGAGCAAGTCTGATAAATCCAACCAAAGAAGTGAGTCCTGTAAGGATTCTTGGCAACCACCCTCTCTTAACTCACACCTGAATAAAAGTCGTTAAATAGCTTTGTATCCGTTTACCATCTCTAGTCTTGCTATAATATCTTTTAATTTCCTTTAGTTGTAATTATTTTTGTTGTATCTATCCATCCATCCATCCACAACCCCTTTTTCCCATTTTTGCACATGGGGTCAGGGTGTCACTTCAGCAGTGATACTCATCTAAAAACAAGGTTTACACCACTGGGTAGCTAAGATTAATGATAATTTGAGTCCATCATTTGATTATGTTTTTATGACTATATGTTTTAATCACCTCTAATGTCTGCTTTTTAACCTCCAAATTCAGCTTCACCTGTCAATCTTCCACTGTTTCTGTCTTCCTGGACTATTCACAGTTCCACAGTACTGATGTCTATGCCTCTTTATGGCATCCACATGGGTGAAAGGGACAAGGAGCCATTACTCACAGGTAAGAAAGATGAAAGTATACTGCATTTTGTACCAAACATACCTCTATCAGCTCTCACCATGCAGTCATGTCAAATGGTAACCTGAGGTTGTAGTTCTACTGGTATGGTCCCCTGACATCTGTTAGGGGTAACATATAGTCCATATTGTGCACTACCCCAGGTACTCTGCCTATAACCCACAGTGGTAAGACCCCACACTTGCTCAATAATACAAGATCTGGCTCTTGGCTTCTCTGTCATATTCTACCACAAGACCCCACTTACACTAACTTTGCTTCTTAAAATAGTGGTAGAGTTGCCTTTGGTACTCCCCCCCCCCCACACTAGCACTGTATGTCTTTTTGAGAGCATACTAAATAGTACTATCCATGTCAGCATGCCCTGTCCTTGCCCTGTCTGACACAACATACCCATAGGAATATAGCCACACCCACACACCCCTCATGGCCTGTTATGGCCACCATCACTGTCCTAATACTGCATACCTAGCTACATCAAGGCCCCTTAGCATACCTAGTAGCTGTTTAATCTACCTGCGGGTACCTGTAAGGCTGATCATCAGATATAGATAGGATATCTTTTTCTATATTTCTGTCACTATCTTTCTTTTTATATTTTTATTTGATGTGTTTTTTTATTTCTCTCCCTTAATGATACTGTTTTCTGCAGTGTTAGCCACAGCATTGCTTGTGGTACAGCAGTGATGATGATACCAATGTTTCATTACTGAGCATGAGTTGGAGGGGGTGATGGCAGAGTTTGTGGGCCAGTGGCTTGACACCCACAATAGCCAACTGTAGAGGGTCCTTGAGCAACTTACAGAGTTACAACACTATCTACCACTGCCTTGTGTACCATCTCAGTTAAGACTTTGCAGGAGAGTAGGAGCTGGGGCTCCATCCTGTTCTCCATCACGGTATCCCCCTTTCTTATGTATCACCTCCTTTCACTATTTATGTCATATCCTCTCCATCACTACTTGTCCTCCCTCTGCTTTGTGTCAGTACCTCTCCTGTTGGTCTTTGTCTGTAATTTATGTTTGTTAGTGTTCCCCTGCTTCCATAGTGCTACCCTATTACACACATACACACACACACACACACACACACACACACACACACACACACACACACACGTATACACACACACACACACACACACACACACACACACACACACACACGCACACACGCACACATGCACACACTCACATGCGCGCACACACCCACACATGCACACACCCTTACTTCTCATCACCACTCCATCATTTTCCCTCTCTTTGTCCTTGTGTATGCTCTTGTACTTGCTGTTCTCCCTTTCTGACTTTCCTATACCCCCATTTACTCCTCATTCAATTAATAAAACTTAAGATGTTTATTGTCATGAGCCATTTATTGTGGCCTGCAGCAATTTTTGTAGTGTTGTGAACCTGAATGTGGGCATGACTGTGCATACTCCCATGCAACATGCATACTTCTGCTGCTAGAAATTTCTACAGCTGCACCTACAAAACCCCCCTCTCTCTGCTGACCCTGCCATTTTCTTGAGTGGATTTCTAAATTAGTTGCTAGTCAAGGTGCTAAATGTCTTCTTGTTAATTAATTAACAATGAGCTGCACTGCTAAACTCTCTATTTCTAGAGAAGACCTTGCACTTTGGTGTTCAGCATGTTGTCATATCCCAGGAACTATGTGCATCTTTGTTTTAGTTAATTTAAATATTAGAAAAGACATAGGATGGTGAATTTATTTATTTTTACTAATGTTGTTGTGTTTTAATACCAAAACTTCAATAGAATCATTGCATAATACAAATTAAACCAATATGAAGTTATTGTGCTTTTTCCACCTGCAGAATACACAAAGAAATAGTGCAGGTTTTTGCAGTAAAGACAAATGCATAATGGATAGGGAAATGCAGTTTATTAAGTGGAGGTCAAACAGTATGCTTTGATGTTATATTGACAATAAGACCATTTTACTCACATACTGTAACAAATGTACTGATATTCTATTATATACAAGTTTGCACAGCTCTTGGACTTTCTGACAGGCAAAACAGTAGATTATTACTATAAGATGTTAACTAATGTGTCCTGCAGAACAGGGTTTAATTCTCTCACTGTCCCCTTTGTCTACTGTGTGACTCTGACTAATTCTTAGGAGCAGTTGGGAAACCAGCCTAGTCTACTTAATGGTCTCGTGTACTACATGCCAAGTGACTACCCATGAACCTATGAAGATGAATGCAGAACATATGGGGAGATAATAGATTTTCAAATGCAGGTCCGACAGCATACTTTAATACTACATTAATAATAGCTCTGCCATGTGTAATACATATTAACAAATGTACTACAATTCCATGATACCTATTTCCCAATGCACACTAACAGTAACACTGTTTTGAACAATATTCAGGTATGAACAGAAAAGACGAATACAGCACAGATGGGAAATGTAGTTTTCCTAGGGTATTTCTGACTGATAATAGCACTTTGCTGTGTGTGGTACACTTTATAATGAATGTATTGCCATTCCATGATGCTAATTTGCCCAATGCATACTTAACGCAGAACTGCTTTGTGCATTATACAGGTTTGTGCAGTAAAGGTAAAAGCAAAACAGTTTGGAAAATGTAGCTTTCCTTTTGTAAATCTGATGGGATCCTTCACCATTACACTGACACTAATGTTGCTTAGTCTAACACATATTGCAATGAGCATATTGCTATACCATGATACCCATTTGCCTAATGCACACATATAGTAGCACTGGTTTGTGTAATATGCAATCTTGTGCAGCCAACATGAATGCAAAATGGAAGCAAAATTCTACTGTAGGTTTGGCAGTATCTTTTAATATTAAACTGACAGCCTCACTGCTGTGAGCAGCACATATTGTAATGGCCATGTTGCTTTTCTGCTGCACCTATTTGCTGGATAAAAACTAGCAATAACATAATCTGTGCTATTCAAAGGTTTGTACAGTAATAATAAAAGTAAAATAGACAGGGAAATGTAGTTTTCTTGATGCAGATCTGATAGCATCTTTAATATTAAATTGACAATAGAATTGCTTTATTCAACACATATTTTAATAATTGTACTGCCATTCCACGATACCTATGCTTTATGCAATGTATATGGACATATAGGTGTGATAAAATGCTCTGTACTGAAATGCCTACAGTACTAAGTTTACACCAGTAATCTCATTATTTTCCGCAAAATACCTTTTTTGTTTAATACACTCTAATAATAGCATTGTTTTTGCACCCCAAGGCTAAGCAAATTCAAACTACGTTACAAAATCAACAACTTATATGTCGACTGATAGCTGATATGTCACATTTTGCTATGTATCACTGAGACTATATCATTATTAAATGTCCACTAAAACTATCAGACACTGTAGTGTTGAATACAAAAAATGTTACTGATTTCAGTTGGAACATTTTCATTTCTACTTTACAATTACAAAGTTATTTCACTTTACAAGGACTGCAAATTAACATGCAGCATCTGAAAAAATGATTCTAGAAAGCAATATTTCAAATTGTTTCATTGAATCAAAAAAATCCATGCATATTGTCCCCAATAACAAAATGGAAGAGGTACTGTAACCTTCCCTTTAGCTGCAGAGTACAAGAAATACCTTATTTGCATTGTACATGTTATAGACATGGTTGAGGGCCTTGAATATTCAACAATAAGACAGAAAGGAGTAAACCACATATCAGCAATCTACAGCAAATAAGTAAAGCTACTGCAGTACAAATAAGTAGAACTACTGCAGGACAATATAGTACGTCCACTGACAACAGTACTACATAATCAAGCATACCAATATAACCTCATAATTTCTTTAGACTCAACACCCTAATCACAACCAGCAGAAAATATAGACTCCAATACCAAATATGATTTATTCTATCCCACTAAACAACTTACTCAAAGCAAATCATGACCAAGTCTGCTATTACACTGCTCAACATCCTGACCCTACTATCAGTTGCAACAAATTACCACTAAAGTCTTAACTTACACATTACCTGACAAAAAGCACATATGTACAGAACAACCCACAATAAACTAGGCACTCCAAAATCCTAGCTAATCTTCTTAACTCTAGTAACACTAGACTCCATAACTCATACAAATATTTCTACGATGCCAATCAAACAAAAATATTTAGATAATAAAGTTAATAAAACACCATTACTTGCAAACCTTCTCCTCAGAAGAGACATAAAGCCAAGTCCAGGTCTTTTCTATTATAGCACAAACATTCTACAGTAAGGAATACAGATATACTATGTAAGTGCCAGAATTGTGTGTCATAAAGTTTCAGAACTTCACTTATAGATAGGTCATCACAAACTAGATATACTAGGTATTATAGAAACCTGAGTAAAATCCACAGTCAGAGATGAAGAAATCCTAGCAGGCTGTTATATAGGATATAAGTACTGCATTAAAAAAAGACAGATGCATCCAGTACACTAACAATACAAACCTAACCACATGCAATCAAGTCATACTTCATTCTGACAACTCTGAAATACTGAACACTGCAATTGTCAATATTTTCACATTTCTATCGTTGTTATATATATATATATATATATATATATATATATATATATATATATATATATATATATATATATATATATATATATATATATATATATATATATATATATATATATAGATCTAGATATAGATCTAGGGGTCCCTATCAGTTGATCGAGTTTTCAGAAACGCAAAATTCATATGATCGCGACCATATGATCGAGTTTTTGAAAACCCAAAGCTTTTGAATGGAGATCATGGTACAATGCAGATTGGGAAATGTACCCTTTTCCTCACTGTAGTGCAATCTCAAAATTGGTATATATAATTTGCAGGGGGTGTGGGGAAGGGGCAGAAAAGGTAGATTTTGTGGGGTTTTTTTTACGTTCATGTTTTCAGAAACTCAATCATATGGTCTCGACATTATGAATTTTGAGTTTCTGAAAGGTCAGTCACCTGACATAGACCCAGATATAGATATATAGATATAGATATAGATTTAGATATAGATATAGATATCTTCTAACCCACCAAAGAAAAACACCAACGCAATCAGAAATGCATTATCTTGGATAACAACTACTATCTAGAAAGATACCATCATACTCTAAGATGTTAACATGGATTGGATAGACCATAATAAATCACAAAATATAAACCTATGTGGACTATCTCAGCTAATCTATCAAACTGGAACAGACAGTCTATTGGTAAACAGAACATATTAGACTGGATCCTTATATCCAACACTAGCAACATTAGAGAAGTTGGCATACTCTCAGATAATACAAGTGACCATAATCCAACCTTTGTTACCTGGAAATACTCAAAAATATCTTATACCTAATCAAGCTGTAAGACAATGTTACTGGTCACCACTCAACTACCTTCCCCTTTTAATACCACTTGGCACTTACCTTGACATATCAAATTCCCTAGCACTAATTCACAAAAAGTGATCTAAATATAAAGCTGCACCTTAGCTATCTTATGGGAAAATCTGATACTGATACCACATTGAAAACTTGAAAAAAAAAAAAAAAAAAAACAACACAAGTACCTACCTACGGTAATATAAAACCCTGGCATACACATAGTAAAAACATATATGTATGACATACAGTCTGCGAATCACAATTCTAAACATTGTTGACATACTATAAATGAGTTAAGTATGCCGGGGAAGAAAATCCCAACCAAACCCATTCCCAGAAGAGTCAAACCGCAACATTATCTCCAGAATGAATGCACATATTACAGAATCAGTATTCTCCATCATTAATCTGTGCAGCCATTCCTATTTAGACCACAATATAAAACATGCCAACAATATCTTTGCATTTCAAATCATATCTGTTCAAACCATTAAAAAAAATCTCCTTTTCAAAATTAAACTGACTGGTCTTACATCTGACAAACTACTAGAATACTTAAAGAAACCATCAGAAGTAACAGCCTACCCCATTAAAATGATCATAAACTGATCAATCAGCAAACAATATATTCCTGTTCTTTGGACATAAGCCTATATTTATCCTCTCCATAAAAAGGTAACGCCATTACTAACTTCAGATCCATTACTATATTATCTCCTATATCTTTGATCTTAGAAAAATGTATCCTCTAATAACTCAGCAACAACATAATAAAAATAATATTTACCCCTACATAGCAAGGTTTCCATCCAGGATACAGCACTATTCAGATTTTAAGACAAAAAATATCAACTAAAAAATGGATACTTAGTATGATTTCTGTTAAGCCTTTTACTTTGCCTCTAACCAACTACTGTTTAAAAAGATGGCCAACCTGTATATCAGCTAGAGCTCCTTGAAGTAGTTTACTAGTGATCTATAAGACAGAACACAAACAGTGCACTGACAACAAATGTACTCTGCTTTAAAGCCAGTAACAGTAGGTGTTCCACAATACTGGGACCACTCTTAGTTAACATATTCATCAATCACATGTAGAAAACTGCTACAGACTCTTTTTTAGTACAGGACATGACTTTACCATTATCTGCTGAGCTATTGCACCTATCCAGCTTTAAAGCACAATCAAGATGGTCTCCGTAATGTTGAAAATATGTAAAATACACCTACCTAATGCTTCTTGTTAAAAACAAAACAAAACAAAAAATAATTCTATTCATTCAACCTCCTTTCAAATTAAAGCCACAAAATTCAAAATGTTATCATCAGCAAATACCATCACAGAAAGTGTACCTGAAACAATGCCTCAAGGCGTTATCATAGACAGATACCTACAATTTGTTTGGTGTGCTGAATATATAATTTCTAAAATGCATGATAAACTCAAATCTCTTTACAAAGCAAAACTTTTCTTAAAAAACAAGTACATCAGTGTACTGCTGCTGCTACTTCCAAGCCACCTCTGTGCCTCATCAGGACTAAGTAACCTGAACCCCCCCCCCAACTTTGAAATAACATATTATAAAATTGCTTAATTTTCAGCAAGCTTACCAAGCAGAATACCTTATTGTCTGTTTCTAAATACATCGAGTAGACTAGACCTAGAAGATAAAAACTCACACAACTCAAAATCATTCATAACTTAATTCATAAACCAAACCAACATCCTGCTTTGCAGGACCTTATACAAAGTTTCAATCCTCCAAGACCACTAAGACCCTACAAGTAGCGGGTCTATGTTATAACAGCAAATGATAAAAAGATTGAACGCTGTTATATCAACCACAAAAGAACGAAAACAAAAAAGCGAACAGCCAGAACAGCAAATTTTTTCCCTGGGGAAAAAATTCTCTGCCCCCCCCCCCCAAAAAAAATGCACTGAACACTATTTTAAGTGGCCCCCCCACACCCCTCCTACTTAAATATACCAACTCCGAGATCGCACTATAGTGCCGAAAATGGCAAAGTGATGGAAGCGGCCGAGCGACTTCGTTCCCAGGGAAAGAATTCGCTTAAAAGCCACTTCATCATTTTGCGTTTTTGACATTTACAGTTCGACAAAGATGCATTTGAAATAATGTGTCTTCGTTCTTCTGACAGGAACCCAAAATAGAATATCTTAAACAGATATACATCTAGCAATCATTCAGGTGATTCCCTATATACTGTCTATGAAAACAAACTATGGAAGTCAGTATCTCTACAAGGTAGAACTGAAACTAACACTAACACATCTTCACAACAACCCAGGACCTATTTAACCAACAGAAAGAAATTCCAGTGTGTTAAGCACTGATTTTCTACACAGTCCTTCACCTTTCAAGCAATTATTAATTACAAACTTATAAATTTACTATACTTGGAAATGAACCCACTCCAAACTTACATTTTGTTTCAATACACACATCTCCACTAGTCTCCTACCTAAGCCTCTAACTGTCTCTCCAATTAAATTTATTTCAGACTGCTTGCAAAACACGCATTCTTCCTTTCTTTTGCCACCAACCTTCTTTTGTATCCCAGTCTGTCAAACACCAGTACTGAATATAATACAATATGACATGATATGATGTTAAATTTGTAAAGCTGTATTTAAATATCTGAACTAAGTCTTGTAAAATATCTCATTGTCATATGTCTATATAACATAGCCCCTTTGCATTCTTCATAATGCCTGCTAGAAACACATTTTCCTGTTTCTGTAATATTATTGATTTGCATTTGCTGGAGCTTTTCTCAGCAGGTCACAGGCAAAAGGAGGCTGTCATTGGCTTAGTTGTTCTATCCCACTTAAGAAAGAAAAATGAATAAAATAATCAGTATCAAGGGGACAGAATGGGTGAAAGCTTCGCGAAACATCTCATTCCTTCTAACTTCTCTAGTGAGCAAGTCTCTGAACTACTTAAACTTGTCCTCTGAGGCAGCTGCTCCTGCCCAACATTGAGAGAGGAAGTTACTGTCTTCTAGGACATAACCATGACCTCTGATTTGGAGTTGATGATGTTCACCCTTGCTGATTAACTCTGAGCAGTGAACCACTCCAATGCATACCAGAAATGAGTCTTACTAGAGGTGAAAAGGGCAACATCCTCTGTAAACAATAAAGTTGCTGCTTCAAAATTACCAGACAAAATATTCTCCAAACCTCAATTTCACTATGGTATCCTGTCCATGAAAATCACAAACAAAAGAGGACATAAGATGGATCTGCTGGAGTTGTATGCAAACCATGAATGCACCTGAGTTAATTACCAAGAATGCAAATACAGTTCTTGTACCATAAATACTGAAGACTGAATGCCAAATTGCAAAAACTCTGTGACCCTGTGTGCTGCCTGTGCACTGGCCCAGCAATCAAGGAGCCTCAATCCTCACCACTAACACCCGTGAAGGGCGTCCATATAGGGAAAGGATAATAAATACACACATAGTAAAGTACAATTCCTCTTAAGAGTACATAGAGATCACAGTTAGTTTGGGGCTGGTTTCTCCCTTTCTCTCCAGATCTCCAATAAGACTCCCCACTGGCATGGCTATAGGGTCCAGATTTTAGCCAAGTGGGCAAGCTAAAACCTCCAGCACCCTCTGTGTCCAACCAGTTGTCTGTGTCCCTGCCCAAGTAGCTGACACACACTTTGAGATAAGAGTTATATAAAACCACACAGACACTCCCACAGAAGGCTGGCACAGGTTCTCCAGCTGTGCCCCTTTTACCCAGACTATATGGTAGTACCACTTGCCACCACCCACTAATATTTATCAGCTACTAAAAAGGCCCTTAACAATGGCTGTCCAATTATTACTGTGCAATATTATTATCCAAATGGTAAGTGCAATGAACAGGTAAGGCTTATTTGGAGTGGCTTAGTACAGTATCACTATATATATATGCAATGTACTCTAGAGCTTAAATTATCTCTACACAAAACAGCCACATTTGAAAGATTTAAAAATATGTAATAATAAATAATAAAAACACAAGATAACACTTCTTACTATACAGTGCCAGTCAAGGGTTCAGAAATCACAAGAAAATGCTTAAAATAATACAGTAGAATAGTTTGGACATCAACACAGAAAAAAAACACTTAGTCTAATCTTCCTATTTCCTAGCTATTTCTAAGAGAAAACACAGTTCTAAAATCCTACTTACATACAGACACAGGCAGATATTGGTGAGTTGGATGTTCTCAAGACAAATGCTAAATGCCCTCATTCTTTCTGTCTTTAAATTGATAACACAGTACCACTGATTCATTTCAGATTACATAATTTCTTTCTGGTTCCCACGCTAACAGAAACTCAGAGGTTAATAGCCCTTTTGATCTTGCAGCTGGGCAGGAAGTCATAGGAATAAAATAAATTATACATGTAAATTCTAGCCATTAACTCTGGCCTCAAAACAATAGGCAGAATGCCTCCCTCTAGACATCTCGGCTCCGAGTTTTAGATCAAATAATTTCACAATGCTTGACTTACCAGCTTTGTTACAGCAGAGTGCACTGTTGTTACATTTTTGCAGTTCCACATCTAACAGCATTTTCTTCCATTTAAGAGAACAAGCATGTGGCTTATATTAATATTTACAAATGACAGAATTATCTACAAAATTCTATCTGTCTAGACTGGCAGCCTTCACCTATCTTCACACCCTGCACTGTTATAACATCTCTCACTAGGCATTCTGGGGATCACATGCTTTGTGTCATGCAAGTACACAAAGAACATGTAGAGTGCATTAGCAAACTGCCATAGCCTCTGCAAAACCCCTATAAGGAAATGGTTATTTATGAGTATGGGAGTGGAGAGTGAGACCTCTTTATAAATGAAATATACTTTCCTGTTTTGCTTTTAAAAATTGGAAACCATCATCTCATTTAGCCAGTACAGATGCATTGTCCTTGCTCTCCACACAACACTGGAAAGGTGATTAACCACAATACTCTAACAACAGCCACTGTCTTCAGAGCCCCATATGGATCTGATCCAATTTCAGAGTTTTGCCACAACAGAACTGTTTAATTGCCATGTGACAAAATCTAGAAAAATGATGCAGTCCAACCAGTTGGTTATGGCTATTTTCTTAAATGAGTTAAGGAGGTCCTCAAATTTTCGCTTTCAACTTCCAACAATCTCTATGCCAAAGTCTGCATTTCTGTGCTCATGCTGAGATTGAGTTTTCAGTATGCAACCTCTCCTGAATCATGTGATGGCTTATTTTGATAGCCCTCAAAAGTTATTCTAAGTGGTCCTTCCAAACTCCTCCTGCACCAAATTATTTGCTTTGATGACTCCTGAAGCTACTACATTCCTATTCTTTTGGTAGCTATTAGTTCAATTCTGAGATTCCCATGCTAAAAATGTACAGAAAACATCTTTTGTATGCTTGAATGTTTCCCTCATTACTTGAGTCAGTCAGCAAGTCCTAGCATTGCTGTTATCTTAACTACTAAGGTAATGAATAGGGTCTGTTCGGACTTCTCATTCTACCCCCTCAGGTATATGGGACAACTTTTCTTCAAGTGAGAATTGAACTCATCATACAAATAAGCATCTGTTAGACACCCAAGGATACCTTCACTAATCTTTTGGGTTTACCAAATTTGTCCAGCTCTATCAGAAAATTCTAACAGAAAAGATGGCTTAGCATAATGATTAAGGTGTTTGCCTAGCAGATACAATGTACAACGTTTGGTTCTTAACTTTGGGGAAATTAGCTAGGCTTAAAATGGCTCACAAGGGCAGCTAGTTTAATACTTACATATGAACTAAATTATATATATTAACTATCTCCAGCTGTCTTATCAAAATCATAGCCAGCTCTTGAGCTACTGACAGCTTAGTGCCTTTCTTGACCAAGATATTTAGACTGTATGATTTTAGGTCAGTTAACATGACTACAGAGTTAACCACTGATATTTCTTCAAGGCATGTTTGTACCAAATTTGCTTATAAACAACCTTATGTTTACACATGGTGTTCATCATGGAAGTTCCATGGCTAGTATAGAAATTCAATAACAGTTAACCACATGTGTTAACAGCAGGCAATGCATTCCACAAAGTCACTCCCCTCCAGCTATCCTTATCATTTGTCGTTTGAATGTTAAATCTATCAGTAAAACTATAGAATAAGTAGGTAATACCTATCAAGCATCCCAGCCATAGTCTCCAAGAAAGCCAAATACTCCATATATGTTCCAGGTACATATGCAAAGCAGAAGACAATTTTCCTTTTTTTGCAATTCATAGTTGCATCAAGTTTCTCATCCTCTAACACAAAGTCAGGGTGTACTATACTCATCCAGGTGTTGTCCAGGTGCTGTGAATACCCTAGTGCTCACCAGTGGGCTTTTCTGGGGGGTGCATCTCCAGAGTACAAAAGAGGTCCATTATGACAAAAATGTCTTATTCTATAACCAGCAGTTTGTGCAGAGGTAAGGCTAACTATATCTAGACGGTAAATAGGTTTGATGTAAATGCTGGTGCCGGTTCTTTTCAACAATTTGTACAAGCTTTGTAGATTTCCCTAGTAGTGAGTTGTCAGTCCATATCCCAAGAGCTAATTTCCATTTCAAGGGCCTTGTCCATCATAATCTGTCCTGACAAGGATGCTTGTCCGTCATTGAATAAAGATCTACTTAAACCCTTAACTGGACTGATTTTTCCTCTTGAAAAAGGACTTTGCTTATTTTTATTTTTGCTAAATTTTTCTAAGTTAGCTGCAGCCAGGATCTGACATTCTGAACAGTTATTCTCATTCCTAATCTTTTACTTTATCCTGTAGATGTTTGAGGTTGCAGGATGGGATACCAGATCAATGCTTCAAAGATTTCTCTGTATTTTTTATAATTGGTCCTGTTGACCACTTGAATGACTTTTACCTGACTCCCCATCATTGTTCAAGCAGATGTAAGAATATCCATTATGCCCAGAGTTGTTAGAAGACAAGGTTTGATAAAGTAAGATGTTTATTATTATCCAGTTTCAGATGTTGCTTGTATATGTGCCTGCTGTATAAGTCATCAACAGAAATTTGGCCAGTTTCTAACTTCATGATTAAATTTTCCTCATGCTATTACTGCCTTGTCACCCAGTGATGTGAGCATGGGCTCTAGTTCATTGTCACTGTACAAAAATAGGAAAAAAAAAAGGGCTGGGGATGGATGGATGGATGGATGGTGTTACTGCTTGGATTTTTCAAAAGCTATTTGCTATTATGTCTGTATAGCATCACTCTGTGAGTGTGTGTGTGTGTGTGTGTGTGTGTGTGTGTGTGTGTGTGTGTGTGTGTGTGTGTGTGTGTGCGCGCGTGGATGTGTGTGTGCCATGTGGGACGCATATGTGTACATATGTGTGTGTGTTTGTGTGTGTGTGTGCGTGTATGTGTGTGTGTGTGCGCGCGTGTGTGTGTGTGTGTGTGTGTGTGTGTGTGTGTGTGTGTGTGTGTGTGTGTGTGTGTGCATTTGCGAGCGTGCATAGGCGCATATGTATATGTGTGTGTGTGTGTGTGTGTGTGTGTGTGTGTATGTGTGTGTGTGTGCATGCAAGTAGGTACATGTGTGTGTATGTGTGTATATGTGCACATGCAACAATTCTTCATTTTTTTGGATATTTTTCTCCTTTCCTACTGTTGTGCTACTGTGCAGTTAGTATTTATAAATAAGGGGATTCCCCACAAGGAGGTGATAATGGAACTTATGTCCCTTCAGAAACATTGTTCTTGACCTCTGTAGGTTTCTACACAAAAAGCCATGCTCTCAATCATTTCATCAGGTAATTGATTCTCAATCAATATAATTCTGGTATAGTCAACTTGTTGAAGCAGTATATGTAGGTCTAGTAGGGTGGTCGAAGTCGGGGTTTATTCCTAGGATAATAGCTAACTTTTAGATATTGTTGTAGTTAAAAAAACACTGTGGCCACTTAGTGGTTTAACCCATTTTGGCATCTTTGACTCCCACAGAAAATGATTATTCCTGTTACTCTCACCTTTAACAATTGCCATAAGGTTTTATTTCTTATAGGTCTTTGTACTGTCAATAAAGAAAAATACTGTGTCTCTGCCTTAATGGTACAGTAAATGTATATCGTCAAAAGGAAGTTGGGACTGGGAAAGACAGCTCTTGTGTTATATGGTACATAAAGTCAGTAGCTGATTAATTTCTTCTCATACCTGTTCTTTTTAACTCCCTCAGTGACACACAAGTGCAAGAAGCAGCAGTGACTTGACAGCGAGATAATAATATGAGCTTTTCCTGTATTATCCAGTCCTGTCTGAGGATCATATAATTTTATACAATGCAACTGTATGGCCATATCACTAAACATTAAATATAGGAACTCTCAGTGTCTCCTAGACTACAAAGAAATCATTGCGGGAACCTGGTTAATAGTAATAATCATTTGTTAACGAGGTAGGCTGACTGGCCGCACACAGTGTCTTTTTAGGGATGACCCAGAAGGAATGTCTGACAAAATGACTTGCTCAAGGTCATGCAGAAGTTAAGTAAGGACTGACGGAATTAACTCATATACCATAGGAACAATCACGTACATCATTAACCCTCAGCTCCAACTACCGGACTTTATAAATACATCTAAAAACTGATAGCATAATAAAAAAAATATATAACAATTTTTTGTTTATAAATTTTTACTGTCCCACACTGCTCTGGGACATAAACTGCATTTTTTGTAATTATTAGTCTCCTAGCATGCTTCAGGTATGTGATATCTTTGAAGTTCTACACCTCGTCTCCCCAGTGCATATCATTATACCATGGTCTATGACCTCTGGGTCAGATGTCTGCTGATAGCATGACATTAAACATGTGACAGCAGTTGTAGTTTATGCTAGAACCCTGGGTGCTGATAATATCAGAGTAGTAATATTGTTCTCCTGCATTCTTAAACAGCAATATACAGATACAATCTCCTCCCGTCTTACTCGTTAGATTTTCTTCTCTCTACCCAGTATTATTTCCCTCCATGCACCATCCCACCATTATCCATCAGATGTTTGCATATGACGGTAAAAAATACCCTCCAACATACAATATTTTTTCAGGAGGAAATGAGCTCTTCAGACTAACAAATATGTCAAATCACTGATGTCTTTCTATGGCTTTTACTCATTCTTGAAGCCAGATCTTCCCTGCTACTGGTTGGAAGCATACTTTATTATCGCTGGTTTTACTTTTAACTTTTCAGATTTTTAGTAGTCACATTTCTATTTAAATGCCATTCTTTGTACATTGTGGCAACTTTCTGTGACATAAAATATTGCACTTGGTGAACTGCTTCAAGAATACTATGCTCAGATACCAGCCTTGGCCATTTTGTTTCTTCTTCATGATGTGTACGTATGATGAGACTTTGGGAGCAGTTTTCTAAGGTTTACATTTAGAATTATCACTGCTGAGAACATTAATAAGTGAACTGCTGGAAGCATGATGTTGATTACATATCTCTTGAAAATATATTGCTCTGGTTTTGCAAAATATAACAGTCAGCATGGTCTTTCTTTTGTAGATCATTTCAACTTTCTTAGCTTGCATAATGGTGGGTCTGCAGTTTACTTTAAGAGTCTCATCTGCTCAACTCTGATAAGGAAGCACCACAATTTGCTTAATTTTATTTCTTCAAATCCTGTCTAAGTTAACAATAATGCCTTAATAAGAGTGCTAGTACTAGAAACCATCTGAAACTGCTTTTTTCAAAGCTGTCATGGCATGTTTCACTGTACTCCTGAAGTCTTTGTCATAACCTTTTTATTTGATTCTGTATTTAAGCTGTAGTCACATAACACTGTAAAATAATTCAATATTTCTCACATTAAAGTCTCCTTCTTTTGATAGTGCAGTGAATTACATAACGGTGCCAATTGTTTTAAATGGAGGCACAACTATAGTTATAATGCATCATACTATGTGTCTGGCTACCCACAGACATTTAAACAGTGCACTTAAATCAAGGTTCTTGAGTTTATTATAAAATGTATGAATGCAGTTATGTGCAGATATATGTATTTATATTTTACAAAGACCAATATTGGCTAGAGGGAGGCTCATTTTTCTTACATGGATTGATTACACAGAACCACGCAGTGACAAAAAACAATGCAGTGATATAATGCAATGAATTAACTAATGTACCGTCCGTTTATTATAACTAACAGCCTAATACTGAGAAATGTTTATACTGATCACAAGAGGCAATAAACAGCCTGCATAATGTAAAAATAACTGTCTTCTATGTAATTATTCATTCCCCGCCTAATACTGAAAGAAGAAAAAAGCTGAATATGCATTTCTAAAGTATCTGAAGTTTGGATGCTGATAAAATATATTTTAATTACTTGTGCTTTTAGCTTGGATTATAGAAAATCTTGCCAGTGTTCAATTATTGCCAATAGGAATGTATAATGCAGTCATCTGTGCACATTAATCACACTGAAAAAAAATAGATCTTTATATCAGCTGTTTGAAAATTATTTTGAGGTTTCAAGTTTGATTCCAAGTGGATCACATTTTCTGCTGCAGTCTGGTCAGCAAACAAGATGGGTCAAAACTTGCATTATTGCAAATTTTGAAAGGCTGAATTTTGCAGTGCAGTATGTATGTTAACTTATTAGTGTATGCTCAGTTCTTTAAATTCTTGTAGGTTTTGCACCTGTTGTAACAAAACTCAGGGATACATCATTAATAAATTTCATTACAACTCCCACATCAGATGCCATTCATAACAACAGGCTTTACTTTTTGATCATTAGTGGCTCACTTTTCTGTGACAACTGGTGTAAAAAAGTACACACACACACACACACACACACACACACACACACACACACACACACACACACACACACACACACACACTAAATATAACAAACACTGAGGTGCAGGGCCAAGGAAATAGTCCCATGGATGAATATAAAAGCCTCACTCAGTTCTAGCTAGAAGACGTAGATAATTATGATTATGTCTGATCATAAATAGCTTTTTATGTGTTTACGACATACCTACAGGTGGCAGAAATTAAATTGCTTGAGAACCAAATGTCCACAACAATTGTCCACAGCATAAGACATTGAGTAACACAAAGCTGATCATTGGTTTCTATGGGAAATCACTACTGGTGCAGTTTCTAAGTTCGATTCCCTTCTTTTGGAAGATTCCTTCCTTCCTTTGAGTGCAGATCATTTAAACTTGAAATGGTCTTTTGAAAAAATACGGTTGTTTATATATTTGGAAATGAATGCATTTTATTGTATTCTGTGTAGATAATGAGAACTTTGTTTTGAGATTAATCTAAATAATATTAACAGCAGTGGAATACCATTTTGGTAAACTGGATGTTTCACAAATTTCTTTAGCAAAGCCAACATCTTTGTAAATTAAGTTATATATGGGAGTAATGTGACTGTAAAAGAAAAGCAATTGCAAAGTCATAGGCAATGCCCGGGTGAAATATGATTCATGTTTTATATATATATATATATATATATATATATATATATATATAAATATAGAGAGAGAGAGAGAGAGGGAGAAAGATATATTTTCTCTGCAGTGTATTCTTCTCATTGCTAAAAATGTAAAACTTTGTCTTAATCTCAAAGGGCAGGTAATGTCTTTGAAATGTATTGACTCTTCAAAAATGCTGGAACCTGTTGTTAATGCAATAAACAAAGATGAATGAACAGTGGGATCTAATGGCTACAATCACTTATCTCTCTGAGAGACCAAGGGTATTCAGGATTCTAGGACAGTAGGCGTTGCTGTGTTTTCACAAACATTGGTGGTCGCCATGATGAGTATAACAACTTTTTTTCCCCAATAACAAGATGATGTCATGGAAATTGGGGAAAATAATATTTAACAACTTTGTATGTTGAAAAGGGAAGGAGTAGGTGCTGATGTTCTATTGCTTGGTGTAGAACCACCTGGGAATACTATCTATTTATTTAGGAGCAGTACTTCTATAGTAAGCTAGCCAGGAAACTCAGATTTCTTGAGTTAAGCTTTTTTTCTGTATGCATCGTGTCTATTTATATTGCCTTTACCTACAATAAAGGAACAATACTAGGCAAGTGATCATGGGCACCATAAGAGGCTTAGCTAAATACACTATTAAGCAGACATACTTAACAAGTTGTGGCACCTTTTATGAGTATTTAATAGTGCCCACCTCCCAAATCAAGCAGGGCTATACATGATAACCATGGTGTAAATTTATTTCCATCTATCCACAAAATCCTTTTTTCATTTTTTGCACATGGGCCTGGGGAGTCACATCAACAATGGCAATCATTTAGACTCAATGGTCACACTGCTGGGTGGCTGGCACCATCAAATTGATAAATTATGTATGACTATAATATAATATACTATAATATAATATAATATAATATATAATATAATATAATATAATATAATATAATAAATTAATTAATTAATAATATATAGTAACAAAGAGGATTATGATTGGGTCACCAATATTAACTGACTTATTAACTGTTTGAGAAATGGATGCCAAGAAATTCACCTGAAGACCGAAGCTTGAGAAGTGTACTCCATTTTAAGGCTTTCACTTGTATTTGCTCTATGCATGAAACACGAGAGTGAACTACAACTTGTAATATATAGTGCAGCAGTCTGTTTCCTAATATCACAACATGGCAAGACATCTAAGTATACCAAAAAGTGGCCAGAAACAGATACAGAAGAAATGTGTAAACTTAATAAACAGCCATATACTATAGGGATGAATCTCAGGTATCCAAGAAATAATTAGTTTATTCCTAGTTCAGAAGTTTACCATTGATAGTTTAGGGAAGCAAAAGCTAGTGGTTGCAGCATTTGGCAGTCATATGAAATAGTCTCCCCACTCGACTATAAGCCAGCCTGAGCAAATGAAGTCTATGTTGAATTTGTCTACAAATTTACTCACCACTCACGGTGCTCAGATGAATATAAAACACAATCACAATCTCTAGCTCTGTCTCATTTATTAAACTTTAAGTGCATGCTTTCTTTCTCTTATAATTTAATAGTATCATGGCAGCCTGTTATTTCACTTAAAAATGTGGTATTTTCTGCAAAAAAAAACGGGACAGTTGAAAGGTTTCCCTGGAGTGCTCACTGAACTATGGGTGTGTTTTTTTTCTGCAGGGGTACTTTATTTATTTCTTTTTAGAGAAAAGAAATATCACTCTAAAAACAAAATAAATAAATTTAGAATGTATGCCCCTGCAAGCACAGCACCCTAGGCAGATGCTTAGTTTGCCTATGTGTAAAGCCAGCCATGGATGGTGACAGATACCTAATCAAACTTATAACCCATTTTTGGAAGGGTCTATATTATATCATCAAACGCTTAAAAAAGCGAACACTGATTGATCGACCTAATTTAAGTGAAAGCTTACAATCTCAAACTGTCAGATCAGCGATTTTTTTCCCAGGGAAAAAAATTGCTGATCCAAAACACATACACACAACACAAGCACACCTAACAAACAGAAATCCACACACATACACCTAAAATCTGATACCTAACCCTACACTAAACTTTGCACACACCACTAACTACCCACTTACCTTAACCCAAACCCTAACCCTAAGGTCCGTCACTATCGCACACTCACCTCACCCGCTCCCTAACCCTAACTCACTTAAATCCACCCTAACCCTCATGTTCACTCAATCGCACACACACCTAACCAGAGCCCTAACCCTAACTCACCTAAAACACCCTAACACTCACATCCACACAATCGCGCACTTACCTGAATCCGACCGGTAACTTTCCACCATAACACTGAAAATACCGAAGCAACAGAAACGGACAACTGAATTCTTTCCCTAGGAAAAAATTCGAGTTTCTGCTGCTTCGATATTTTGTAGTTTTGCGAAAATAAGTTCGATCAATCAGCGTTTGCTTTTTTAAGCATTTGAGGATATAATATAGACCCTTTTGGAATAGGCTGCTCTTACCTATCAAGCAGAGTACTTCCCTAGTAACCTTTAAAACCGGTCAGGATGATTGAGTGTGTTATTGCAAATTTTTACCAGGAATTTAAAAAAAGTCTGCTTAATGGGGGGGCACTGCTAATTTCCCACTAGTAACAGGTGATGAGCTTCTTAATTGTCTCTTTTGGCTTCAAGCTCAGTACAAACCTATGAACCTATGAACTTATGACTGTCAGTTACATCCCAAGAGGGCTTTTTAGCACAGGTCAAATTGCAGGGACTGGCAATGGAAATGAAGGTATGGAACTTAAGGCATCTGAGTGAATGCAACAACTGGAATCAGAAGAGAGAGAGAGAAAAACAATAGCAGTAGAAAAATGAGATGATCGACATATGGTGTCATCATGTACATCATAGGTAGTGAGAAAATCATACCTATAAAGCCCAGGCAAGTACAAAACCTTTTCCTCAATATAAGAAAGTAAATTATTTGGATTGTTTTATAATACCTTTGAGAGGGTGGTATTTGACCAAGGGTAGTGGGTGAGCTACTATGACAGAGCTGAGTTGTTTAGAGGTAACAGCTGTACCTACCTAACAAATTAATCTGTGTCCTATCCTGGTGGAGGGAATGAGATCATTGACAAAAGGAAAACAGCCTCAGATATAACCATATCCAAACCTGCAGTGGCCAGGCAAAAGCTTGGTTTGTCTGGGTAGTCTGCTCCACTTGCAGTGTTAGATCGGAAACCTTTTCATGCACCACTGACCACATTCTGTCTTGACTAGAAAGCAGAATAAAGTAGCAAACATGTAGCTGTGTCTGAGGACATTTCTGCTGATTTCATAATAGGGAATGACTTTGACATTATAGTATCTTATGTGCATGCAACCAAGCATAGAGGCAAAGACATGGGAAAGGCAATAAAATGAGACCCTGTCAGGGCCCACTCCACTATCTGCAGCTGATGCTGTGGCTGCTTTAGTGGGAGGAGCTGATTAGTAGTGGTGACTCTGAATGAGAGCCACAGCAGGGGAAAGTTACTGGTCTTCCCATGGAAGGTGATACTTCTAGGGGAGAGGTAAGTGACAGGAGTCACCCATGCTTTGAAGTGCTAGATGATATTTGGAAGGAGAGCTGGAGTGAGGTGCCACAGGAACCATAGCATTTTCAGCCTTTGAGCTACTGTATGGTCACTCAAAAACGGAGGGCCCACGATTTAATTTGTGATGAGTAGTACAATGAGTATGAGTCCTAAAGAAGTCTGTTGTGAATTATACCCTAACCTGCAGGATTAGGCTTAGGAAGCTTATAGATATGGATCAGAAACCCAGGCACAACAGCAATAAAGGGTCTGATATGACAGGATAGAGAGAATTTTGTAGGGTAACATGTGATGGTGCTTATTCCTGTAAGACACAATAAGCTGCAGCAGCTTGGAAGGGCCATACACCCCTGTAAAAAAAGTTGAGTAATGTCAGCTACATAACAGAGCTGCCAGATAGAAGGCTAAAGCACAAATGCTACAGTGTTAACATGATAAAGCCTTAGCATGACAGAGAGGCCCTGGTACTTAGTATCTGTAGTGAGATGCAGGAGGAGTCGGGGGTGTGTGGAGATAGACCTCCTTAGTGATGCTCAATCTGACATCTTAGTGGATAGGGTGGCCCTCTCCCCACAACTAAACCCTAACCAGGTTCACAAACTCTGAGCAGTATTGCAGGAATATGGGGAGATGTTTGCCAGTATGCCATGGTGTATGCACCAAATAGAGCATCACATAGTTACAGGGACACAGTGAGCCATCAAACAAGCTCCTTGCAGACTGCTTAAAAGAATTGGACAAACTCTCAAAGATGAACTGAAAGGCATTTTGGAAATAGGAGTGATCCTCCAGGCCCTGGACCTCATCAGTGGTGGTGATGTCAAAGAAAGATGGCAGCACCCAGTTCTATGTGGCCTACAAGAAACTGTGGCCTACAAGAAACTGAACAGTCAGATGCTTACCCAATACCCAGGAAAGATGAAGCCCTAAAGCAGCTGGATAGTGATAAGTATCTAACTGTAATTGATTTGACCAAGGGTTACTGGCAGGTGCCTTTGACATCTGAAACCACTGAGTAGTCAGAGTTTGTTAGCCTATTTGGGTTGTATAAGTCTATAAAAATGCTGGTAAGAAGTATGCCACAGCAACCTTTCAGTGGCTGATAGATCACATGCAACCAAGAGAAGGAGATTATGACCTTGCTTATCTGGATGATATTGCCAGTTACAGTGAGTTCTGGTTAGAACCTGAGCTTTGGATTAGATTGTACAGGACAGGGCTGGTTATCAAGACTAAAAAGTGTCAGGTATGTATAGCAGAGGTATTGTATCTGGGTCACAGCAGATCTGATGGAAAGATTAGGCCAGATCTTTCCAATTTTGAGGCTATTCAGGCTTTGTCCACCAAGCCTTAGTACCAAAAAGCAATGACATTTCTAGATCTAGTCACAGTTCCTTTGTTTATAAGCTGAGCAGTATAGAAGGACTTTCTTATGATAGTTGACACATGTTGGGTGAAGGTTAGATCACTGTGCACACAAGTTCCCAAATCCCAAATAACTAGATCAGATCTCAGGGGCATGTTGTCAATGCAGTTTCTCCCAGGGTAGACAACTTCCCAAAATATAAGATAATGCAATTTTTGGCATTTAGTTTCAGTCCCTGATTCTGGAACCAGTTATTTGTGAGGCACAAACTATACTGCAGGATGGTTAAATGATTGAAGATTAAATAAATGCTGCTAGTTTGCAGTAATCTGTAAACTGAGTCAGCCAGAGCCCTTTGGCATTGGCTTTTACTTTAGGGAGGAAGATGCCAAACAGAAGAGGTCTCAGTACTGAACTCTGGAAACCACTGGTGACTGGTCTCTTTATGGAGGTGTATTCCTTTATTTTGATCTCGTGTCCTATCCGTGAGCCATTTGGCAATCCAACAGGTGATGTAGAAGTTTATTTCCAGTTTATTTAGCTTTCCTACTCTGCTCAGTTGGGGGATTGTGTCAAAAGCCTTTGCCAGATCAAGGCAGGTGTGGTGTACCATTTTACTGTCATATATTGATTTGGTGACCATTTCAAAAAGGTCTGCTAGGATGAGTAAGCATAAACTGCCCTAGACTAATCCAAACTGTAATAGGCCCAGTGTTTGGAGGTCCTTATTGATTAGTTTCTTGATAAACCTTTCCATGGTTTTACATCTGAGTATGGCCAGACTTATGGGCCTGTAACTGCCTTGGTCTGTGGAAGCCCTTCCCTTATTCAAGGTAATGATAGCAGCTGTTCTCCATTCATTTGGTACAAAACCCATGTGGAGGATGAGGTTGAACATTGTTGTCAGAGGGGTGGCTAAATCATGCTTCATGCTATGTAAGATGTATGTAAAGATACTGTCAGGACTCAGTGATACAGTTTTTTTTTTTTTTTTGTAGTTTTTGATAGTGCTTTCAGGACTTGTTCTTGTGTGATAGCTGGAGGTGAGTCAGTTTCGGGTATATCTTATGTGAAAGATGGAGGAGAGGGATAAAGTTTGAGCTAAATTGATCAGGCAATAGGTTAGCTATATCTCCAGCCTCAGCGTAACTAACATCACTCACAATCAGCTCTTTGCATTGCTGCTTTGTGCTTCTGAAATTTCAAACATAGCTAAAAATGTTTTCTGAGTGTCTTTGGCTTGAGAGGTTATTTTAGCTTCAGACTTGGCTTTGGTGGATTTTATTAAGCTCTTGAGTTACTTGTTTATTTCAACAACAAAGGGTCTATCATTCTGGTAATTACCGTTCTTGATCAAGATTCTCTTCCTTTTTATTGTAAAGCTTGATGTTATTATAGTTCTATGGGTGGCCATGGTGGTGCAGCGGTTAGCGTTGCCACCTCATAGCAAGAGGATCTATGGTTCAATCCTCGGCTGGGGTGCCTTCTGTCTGGAGTCTGCATGTCCTCCCTGTGGTCATGTGGGTTTCCTCTGGGTGTTTTTGGTTTCCTCCCAAAGACATGTTGTAGGTGGATTGGACACTCTAAATTGGCCCACGGTGTGAGTGTGTGTGTGTGTATGTGTGTGTGTGTGTGTGTGTGCCTTCTGTGGAAGGTTGGATGCCAGGCTGGCAACTCAACACCGTAAAACTCCACTGCCAATCATGAGTGGACAGGTGTTCTGCTGTGGCAACCCCTAACTGGGAAAAGCCAAAAGAAGAAGATGTTATTATGGTTCTAACAAGGAGCTTTATTTATGGGGTCTAAACTTGCTTGCTCCTACAGGATACAGCTGCATCTCTGCAACTATTTACATACTGGTACAGTATGTTGGTGTATGTTTCCACATATTCAGTGGAGTTAACTAAGTTTGGTGAAGATTTGAAGCTTGCCATTTTATTAGGAGTAAGTAGTTGCCTTAGAGGAATTTCTAAAGATATCTTGGTTAGAAGGGGTCTCTGGCTTCAATTTTATTTCAAATGGGGAGGCTTTATGGGGAGACCTAACAAGTGTTGAAGATACACAAGGGATGGTGCAAGATGTCCCTATATTAATAAGGACAAGATCCTAAGGGGGGACTCTGACTAATTGTTCCGAGGCATTTGTATTGATAATGTTCAGGAATCTCTGTGCTTGTGCACTAATGATGGTATAAGTTTCTTAGATTGTAGTTGGATAGTTTAGGTAACTAGGAAAATGATATTAGATCAATAATGAGTGATTCCAATTCTGTAAATAGATATTATGGATCTCTTGGGTCATTAAGGGAGTTAATCAAAGGAAAAAATAGGGCATTGAAAGCATGGAGCCCAGAAACCACAATTAAAGAGAAATGTGTCATGTTATTTCAAAGGTTGGGGTGGAAATAACTCTGAGACATGTCTCCAAAAGTATTTCAACTCTTTATTCCCTAAAGTCAGTTAAAGGCTTTCATGCTTTTTTTATTTTAGGACTTCATCAGAATGATCTAGGCATAATGACAAGAGCAGCATTTAAAACTTAGTAAACAATCATGTGATAACATTCAGAGTTACAAATTTAAAGTACTGACACACTTGAAAAGCATTACAATAATAAAATTCCAATAGTTAAGCAGTTAAGTATTAAGCACTAATGAAATGAATAAATATATAAGTAATACAATCGTATTGTGTATGTTGAACATATATTGAAATAAAATACTTCATATGAAATAGAATTCCACCTCAATTCAAATTAGTATTACTAAAAATTATCTAAACAAATTTCCTACATTATGTATAAATAACAAAAATATATATGTTAGTATTAAACACTGATAAAAATATAAATAAATAAATAAATAAACTGGGTGATAGTTTCTAAATGAAAAACTATTAATATATAAGCTTTTTTTGCAACTTGGATGATCTTAACTTTCAGAGAGAATTAAATTAAAGTTATTCATTTAGAGCTGTTGGGGATGAAGCATTAAGTCTAAGTTACCATATTAGCTCCCTATACCTAATGTAGGTTTACCACTTGCCACCTGTCTCATTGTGTCTAATTATTTCAGTAACTCCAAAATAAAATATTTTGAATTCCTTATAATCCAGGGTGTGATGATAAAGGACACTACAGGTGTTATTCCAAATAATATTATAACAGTGCTCATATATCATTTTATGTATGGTTCTTTCAGTCTTACCTATGTAAAAAAGATGAGCTTTTAGAACAAATAGCCACATGTATCATACTTTGTGTTGCGCAGTTACTTTTCATTAAAGGTATTTTTGATGATCAGTAATTATGTATTTCTACATGGTCTCACTCTAAAACGTAGGGACACTGCTTACAAGCACAACATTTATAAGTCTCTTTCTTTTTACAGTCTAACTATCCCTTGTGTTATACTTTTTTTTCACTTTAAATGTTTTTTATTTTAGTTTTAAAATATGATATTTTTTCAAGCTTTACATGAACTCAAAATCAACAACATATATACAATTTTAAAAGCTATAAACATCAGAACATTAATTAACTATATACATTGGTGTCTATACAGGAAAAGTAATAAATGCCTTTAAGTACATTATGAAGAATGATATATTAGTTCATATATTGTTGTCCATTTTCTCAAATATTTCCAGTATTTCCATCCAAGAGTTATAAAGTAATGTTGGTCTGATAGTTCTGTTCTTCAATGTAGATATTTCCATTTGTCCAACTGTTAAAGATAGGTTTTTAAACTCTTTGAATGTGGGAGAAGTCATACTTTTCCAGGAATGGTGATGATTTTGTGTGCTACTGCCATCAATGTCCAAAGTATTTTAAAATCTTTTTTTGGCACACAGTCTAGGATGGGAGAGTTGAATAAGATCATTGATTTTGTTAATTGGTAATTATCATTAAAGACAATCTGGAAAAAATAAACAAAGTGAGACACTTGCATTCATAGAAAACATGTTGCCAGTCAGCTCTTGTTTTAATTTGACATCTCCAGCATTGATCCTCACTAGCAAATATTTTGGCTAATTTGTGTGGTGTATAAAATCTTCTATGTAAATACCTACAAGTGAATAGTTGCCAATGTATTGACAATGTTGATTGTTTTGTGGATTTTAAAATAATCTTTTTTTTCCTCTTCATTAGGACGGTGGTTGTTTATCTGTGTGTAATAATCCCAGTAAGTGTCTACATGGCAGACTTTTGTTTTTCTAATAATTTTATAAATATTAGATAGGTAACCACCGTCTTGATAAGATTGATTTGTGATTATAATAAAATATTCAATGAATTTTGGAACAGTATGCCTGTTACTTGCATTTGTTCAGTTTTATTTATAAGTTATTGTCTTAGATTTTGCAGAAGTAGCCATGAGTCATTATTTATATTTGCTAATTATGTGATCATTAGTTAATAGTTTCCCTTGTTCTACCAGTTGGTGCCAATAGCTTATTGATCCTTTCTTGAGTGTATCCATTTTCTGAATCTGGGATGTATCAAAGATAGTGGGTGTAAAGGCTATGGGAAAGGTCAGAAAAAACTAAGAGTTAATGTTTGGAACTTTGTTTATGTATATTTTAAATATTGTTAGTGTAATATTTATATATTTTGAAGATAGTCTATTATTTTTATGTTTTCCCACTAAGTGATCTTTTAACATCCAAACAAGGGGCAATGGTATGATAGTTAAATGGTCTTGTATATAGTTGTGACTGAGTTCTATATAAATCTGTTTGTGTATTTGTTTCCAAATAGGCATGTAGTAGGTATTTAACCATAAAATTATATTTCTGACAACAGATGATGTATTGTAAGTCTCAGTTTCTGGTAAGTTAATTCCTCCATCTTCCCAATTTGGTAAATGTTTATTTAAAGCAATCCTTGGTTTGTTTGGGAACCATAAAAAGTTTAATATTAGTTTATTATATCTTTGAATGATATATTTGGGAGGTGGCAGTGAAAAACTTTATATTATATTAGATATAATACCTTGGGAAAATTTGATTTAATAAGATATAATTTGTCTCTCATTGTAAAGATATATTTGTTCCAGTTAGATGTTTGCTCTATTTTATATAGTTTTTTATAGTTCAAACAATATCTAACTGCATGCAAGGATTTGTTAGTGACTGAGAGTGTTAGAAGTATGTCATCAGCAAAGAGTTGTAGTTTAAGGTTTAAGTTTTGTTAATGTATATGCCTTTAATATTGTTGTCTGATCTAATTTGGTTTGCAAAGGGTTCTATAATTAATGCAAATAGTGGTGGTGATAAAGGACATCCTTGTTTAGTTCCTTTTCTTATTTGTATGGGACCTTATCTACGTGATCCTAATTTAATATATGCTATGGAGTCTTTATATAATGCCTGGGTGAGAGTGTTAAAGGTTGTGGGAAATTTATATTCTTTTAAGACTAATGCTAGGAAATTCCAGTTAACGGAATCAAAGGCTTTGTTGATGTCTAGGGAAATTATGTTTAAATCTAAATGTATATGTTTATTATAATCTATTAGTGACAGTATTCTTTTAAGATTATCATATATATTTCTTCCGTTGATAAAGCCTGTCTGATCTTCATGGATTAACGTGGGGAGAAAGTGTTTGATCCTGTCTGCATATATTGCCATGAACATTTTGTAATCTATGTTTAATAATGATATTGGCCTATATGATGAGCATTATTTCTCATCTTTGCCTGTTTTAATTATCAGGGATATCAATGAGTATTTCCAAGAAGGTGGAATATTTATATCTTGTTTAACTATGGTATATACCTTTAAAAGTAAGGATATAGCCTGATTAGGTATTAATTTATACATTTCTGGTAATATATTGTCCGGGGCAGGAGCTTTATTTACTTTAAGTTTTTTAATTTGTGATTCCAGTTCTGTCATAGTAATTGATTTATTTATAGTATCTATTTTTTCTAGTGCTAATCTAGTAAGAATTTTGTTTTCAAGGTAATTTTTTTTATATATTTGGTGGATATTTCTTGGAAGTTTAAAGAATTATCAGAATTATATTGTAGTCTAAATGCTTTCAAAATACTATTTAGATCTGTTACTCTTTTTAGTGTTAGAAATATATATTTCTCTTATTTGTTTGGATTAGATTTTTTTTGTTCTGTTAGCTAGTTGTTTTTGGTATATTGGGTGTATGGAATAAGAATTTTGTTTTATCTTTTCTAGATTAATCATTATCTTATGGTGTAATATTTCTGTATATTTGTTATTGGTTTGTAATAGTTCTTGAACTAGTTCCATATTCCCTTTTTGAACTTCTAACTTTAGTTTATCAGCTTTCTTTTGTAATTCTAGCATATCTTTATTCCATGTTTTCCTTTTATTAATGTACAGAGATAATATTTTCCCATATATATATATATATATATATATATATATATATATATATATATATGCTTTTAATGAGTCCCAAATATATATTTCTGAGATATCCTCTGTTGTGTTCAATTCAAGAAATGTTTTAAACAATTATTTTTCATAGAATTCTTTAAATTCTGTTAATTTTGTGATGTAAGAGGGTATTCTTGTGATGGGATTTGTGTTTGTATATATAAGTTCTGTCTCAAAAACTAGAGCATTATGATCTGATAAAGGGCAATTTATTATTTTAGCTTTGTCTATTTTTGTTATTAAGTCATTATATATATATATATATATATATATATATATATATATATATATATATATATATATATCCTATCTATTCTAGAGTTAGTCCTATGCCTATGTGAGTAAAAGGAATAAATTAACGAGTCTGGGTCAGCAAATTCATTTATATATTTTATGCATATTGTGTCTGTGAATTTTAAAAGTGCCTTCAATATAGATCATTTTCTTCTTGTGGCTTTTGAATCTGTATCTTTGTCATCTATTATATAGTTGCAGTCTCATGCTATTACCAGGCTGTCTTTAGCTAAGTGAGTTATTTCTTCAAAATGGTGCTTAACTGTTCCTAGTCCAAGTCCTGGTATCTAGTATATATTAACTAATGTATATATTTTCCTATTTAATTCAATAGACACTAGACAAAACATACCAGATGTGTCATGATAGGTGCTAATTATTCTGGGAGATATGGGTGCATTATGAGTTAATATGGCTACTCCTCTCTTTTATGTTTATATTGAGAGCTTGCTAGTACTGTGTTGTTACTTATATTGAGACTGTTTATATCTTTGTCTAATAAATGTGTCTCTTGAAGGAATAGTATTTGTGGTTTGTGTAAATTTATATACTTGAATTGATTTCTCCTTTTACTGCTAATGTTCAAACCATTAACATTTATAAATAAACATTTCATGCCTGATTTTGTGTTTGATTTTATATGACAGTATATGGAAATAATTTTGACCCTTGGTTTTACTTTGTAAAAATGATTTGATTCTTTTATCATGTATGGATTCTGTATACTTCCTGTAGACACCAAACCATTATAAAAAAAAAAAATGATCCCCTAAACTTGTAACTTCTAATCGTATAACCATTTGCTATCACTATCACTATGAGGTAATAGACCTCTTTGCTTGAATAGTGAAACTACCCAAGCAAACCTTCTAAGCCTGTGAATAGTGTTTAGATTAATCCCTCTTAACCTCATGACTCAATATAACAAAATTTACATATCTTACAAGGATGGCATAATCAGCTAATAAATAAATGTATGAAAAATGTGTTTGAAAGTATTAATATTTATACATCCAAATTTTATAGAATGTTTAACATGCTTATTTCTATTTTAGTTTAAAATTGCAACAAAACAGTTTAAATATTAGTGATAAACTTCTCAATAAACATTTCTATTTGTACAATAACAGTAAGTATATTTAAAGAACAGTGTTATAATGTTTTTTGCAAAAATTTCTTGCAGGTTGAGTGTTTAATATAGTAATTATTACTATATAAGAGCTTTCATTTATGAATTGTTAAACACTTTGGACTGGAAGTATCAATTTTAAATGAGTATAGAATGCTGTCTATATGTATGACAGTTCATCTGCGTTCCCTTCAATATGTATTTTACAATGCATTATAACAACTGTTCTCTCTAATATATTCAGAAAGATGGTATATTTACAGCATTCATATAGGTATGAAATATCTCTATATATTTCCTTGATTACTATTCAGCAAAGTAAACAGTTCGGCAATAATATTTCTAGAGGCATTTCAACTGTTTACAGATGTAATATGTAGCTGAAGACCATTTTTTGTATAAGTGTTCTGGAAATTCTCAGATAAATATGTACATCAATACATAACATACTGTCCCTCAATAAGTGTAATACTAATTCAGTTGAACTATGTCAAGGCAGTAGCTTTGTATAGGATCTTTTTCAATTAAAATATGAACAGCCTCATAAGAAATTTATAAGTATATGTTTATTGATTCAAGTCTAATGATTTTACCTTTTTCAGCTTAAGTGAGTTAAATGATTAGTAATTGTCCGTAAGATAAAGGGGGCTATGCCTTCATGGCTGCTTATTTATTTATTTATTTCCAGTCTGATAACCGAGGAAGTCCACTGGGCCCGAAAGCCCATTTTCAGTGGAGGCCTGGGGAGAAAAGCTCCATATTACAAATACATTACTCACATAAGGCTCTGTGTTCTAAAAACATAGCACATTTAACAATTTCCAAAAACATAGCACATTTAACAATTTTACATGCAAAAAATAACATTTTTATACAATTGTATTGTTAGCATAGAAGAGCGAGAAAAAAAAAGAAATAATACATATATATGAAATACAAAAGAAGTAAATCAGAGGAGAAGTGCAGGAAAAAGGAGGTGCAAAGAATTTAAAGGAGAAGAGATGCCAGGAGGAAGATAAAAAAGAACAGTTAGACTAAGATTAATTTTATTTTTGAGTAGAAAAAGTACATCTTATGAAAAAGGTAAAAGATACATTTGTGAGAATAGGCATGTAGGCAGTGGGGAGGGGAGGATGTAAAAGGAATTTATATAGAGTTTAAGCAGGGGAGAGAAAGGAGATAAAGAAGTAGAGGGTGGGGAGCTGAGGAGAGAGTTGGAAGAAGAGGGACAAGAGGGAGAAAATTGGAACTGGGATGTAATGGGATCTAGGTAGGAAGTATACAATTACATTTCCAGTTTTGGGAGAGGTGAGAACGGAGAAGAGATCTGAATTGTTCATAGCTTGTAGTGGGAGGAAGCAAGTTCCATTTTTTTGCTATAGTATAAGAAAGTAGGAGGTGGCCAGGTGGCCGTTTAGGTTTATATACTGAAAGAAGATTTTGGTGGCCTGATCTTAGGGGCCTAAGAGGAGTGTAGAAGGGCAAAATATTAGATAGTGCAGGGCAAGCGGTGGGTTTAAAAATTAGTTTGTGTGCAGTAGTAAGTTGGAGGTAATCGAGATGATTAGGGAGTTCTAGCCATTGGAGACTATGGAGGGAGATGCAATGGTGTGCAGAATGAGTAGAGTTAGTAGCGAATTTGGCGATTTTGTAGTAGCATCTTTCAAGTTTTGAGGAGATAGAAGCTGTGAGGTTGGTTAGAAGAGGAGCACCATACAATAGAGAAGGGAGAAGGTAGGTAGAGATGAGTGTTTGTCTTGTAGCTAAATGTAGAAAGTTAGCATTTCTGTAAAGCATACCAAGCTTCTGATGGGTTTTTTTATGTTTAGTTGAATATGAGTATTAAATTTCAGGTGTTCATCAATGGTAACTCCGAGTAATTTTGCACAGCTAACAACTTCTATTGAGGACTGGGAGAGGCTGGAGATCTTGAAGGATGGCTTATCAAGAGGCAGAGCTTTTGTGGGGGAGAAGAGAATAATATGGGATTTATTGGCATTAAGGGAGAGATGGTTTTAAAGCATCCAATTCTCTGTGGTTGTGAAGGCCAGTTGGGTTTTGGCTTGGAGCTCAGGAAGGCTAGAGGCTGAGCAGATTAAAGTGGAGTCGTCTGCATATTGTACAATTTGAGAATGAGGAATTGCAGAGTGGAAATCATTGAAAAAGACATTAAAGAGCAGAGGTCCAAGAATAGAACCCTGAGGGACTCCGGTAGGGGTAGGTAAGAAGTTAGAGGTACCTGTATGCCATTTCACAGCTTGGGATCTATCTGAGAGATAACATTTGAACCAAGAAAGGGAACTGAGGGAAAGATTGAGATTAGAAAGGTGGTTGAGAAGGAGTGTGTGGGATACCGTGTTGAATGCCTTGGAAAGGTCAAGAAGAACAGTGGAGACAATATCTCCATAGTCACGGGCATGGTTGACAATGTCTAAGAAAGAGAGGAGAGCAGTAATGGTACTGTGGCCAGGATGGAACCCGTGTTGAGTAGGAGTGAGGAGATGGTTATTGAGGAGGTGGGGCATGAGTTGCCGGTGGATACATTTTTCAAGGACTTTTGAAATTGGGGAAAGAATGGCTATTGGGCGGAAATTAGAAATGCTATTATTTTTGCCTCCTTTATGAAGGGGCAGAATGTAGGCACCTCACCAAAGTTTGGGAACATAAGATTCCTGGGTGGATCTATTGATGAGAATGCTGATGGGTATGGCGATGCCATCTGCTGCGAGCTTGAGAAAGAGTGATGGGATGTTGTCTGGGGCATTGGAGCATGGTTTGAGTTTGGAAAGAAGTTTTTTGATACAGGTGGCAGACATGGGTCGTAGAAAAAAAGGTGGAAGGGGGTTTATGGGAGCAGGAGTGGGGGGAGGAAGGTGAAGGAGGCTTTGGGTTCGGGCTGGGGTGGAATTGGAGAAGGATTTGGTCAGTTCAGATATGGAGCTGGTAAAAAAGGAGTTGAAAAGGATTGCAATTTCTGTGTCAGTCTTATTGTTGTCTGGACAGGGATTGGATTTAGTACCTGGGTGTAAGAGGGAATTGATGGAATTCCAGAATTTTTTGGGATTGTTTGAGAGGGTAGACTGTAGTTTGGTGTAGTATGATTTTTTATCTTGTGTGATAAGTTTTTTAGTGAGATTGCGGAGTTGCTTAAATTGAAGGAATGAAGCTGGGTGTTTATTTTTATTGTAGAGTTTCCAAGTTTTGTCTCTTTGTAGCATTAGAGTTTTAGTGTCCTTAGTTAGCCAAGGGGCAGAGTTGTATTTTATCCGTTTTGTTCGAGGTGGGGCTTGGGAGTTTAGGATTTTAAGGAAGGTAGTATTGAAGACTTCTAAGGCTTCATCTAGAGGAAGAGTCTTTAGTGAATCCCGGTTTGTTAGTTTAAGGGTTTCAGAGAATATAGAAGGGTTAAAATTAGTTAGGTTACGAGTGTGGGCATATTGATGTTGGTGAGGGAGCTGTTGGGTAGTTCGGTTAATAAAGGCCGGAAGATGATCACTTATTGAGTCTGGTAGTATACCAGAGTTGGATATTGTTGGGGTGGCTGACTAAGATCCAGTCCAGAATGGACCCTGGGGGGTTATTTTTGTTAGGTCTGGTAATGTTGTTTATTAGTTGAGTAAAAATTATAAAGATTGATAGACAGAGTGGGAGTATTGTTATTAATTTTATTCCAGTCGATATTGACATTGCCTAGAATGTAAGTCTCTAGTTTGATATTGTTTGTAGCTCAGTAGAGAATATTCTCTAGGGTGGAGGTGTTTTCTCCAGGGGGTATATACATGGCTATAATACAGATACTTTTAAAGTTGTTCATTTTGAGGATTCCTATGATTAGTTTGGCATTATTAAACTGAGGAATGGGATTTTGGTATGGGCTGAGATTTAGCAGGTAGTTGTAGATTAAGGCTACACTGCCTCCTTTTTTGTTTTGGCAATCAAATCTAAGTGCTTGGAAGCCAGGTGGTAAAATCTCAGAGTTAGTAGTTTGTAGTTTTAGCCAGGTTTCAGTTAGTGCTACTATGTCAGATGCAGTGAGATCTAGCCAAGCATGGAAGTTTGTTATTTTGTTATTAATACTCTGGGTATTAATGGTAATGAACTTAAGGTATTTATGGCTGTTTCTATTAGTGGAGGTAGTGGGAGAGAGATTGTTACCAGGTGCTGGCCCAGGGTTGGGGTGGATATCTCCTGCTAGAGCAAGCCAAGAGAAGGGAGATAGGAGGAGAAACTTTGAATTGTGACATAAAGTAAGAGGGAGATGTAATTTAGTTTTGATAGCAGGAGATTTTAAATAAACTGTATGGAGTTTTAGTTTGAAATAATGAAATGGATTTGGTTGAAGTAGGGAGGGGGATATTAAATAAAAATGGAGTGTTGAAGGGTGGGGAATGGAGAGAGTGGAGGAGGAGGGGAGAGGGAAAGAGGAGGGTAGTGTGGTAGAGGAATAGGAAGTTACATTATAGAGAGTAGTTAGAAGGAGAAGACGTAAATGAGGTGAGATAATGTGGAAGAGACATGGATGAATAGAGTAGGATAGATTTTAGACGAGGAGGTAGAGAATCTGTGTAGTGTTTGGAGAATATAAGGAGGAGAAGTATATGAGAGAGCAATCAGGTAAGGGAATAGAGAGGGGGAGGGTAGTTAAAAGGGATTCAGCTAGGAGGGGGAGAAGCAAAGAGATGGGATAGGTTGAGGGCAACTGGGGAGGAGACTGTGGTGACTATAAAGGTAGATGCACTGGGGTGGGTGGGATTTGGGGGTAGGGAAGGGGAGTGGAGTGAGCCCGCAGGGTGAACGGAGTGGGTAGAGCCACTGAAGGAGAGAGCCCAAGGAAAAACTATCAGTGGAGGGCTGACTTGGTAAGGAAAGTTTGGGGATGGGTAGAAGGCAAGGGCCTAAGCAGTAGTGATAGTGGACAAAGAAATTTATGTTATACTTATCTTCAAAGAGAGACTGTTGCACTGGGAGGTTGTGATAGTAGATAGAGAAATGTAAGTGAATTGGAGTACAGGAGGAAGGAAAGAAAAATATATGGGGGCAGCAGTTTCTTACAAATAGATAAAACCTGCAAGTCTAAGGGAAGAGGTTTTAATCAGTGGGGAGAGACAGGGAGAAGGGCGCCACCTAGTGGATTAAAGATTTATAGTAAGGAGTAGCTACTTCTGAAAAGTAGCAGGGCTGGGGGATTACAAGTACAGGGGGGGAGGGAGTTATGTTTAAAGAACAGTGGACACAAGAGGAGAGGGCAAACAAGAAGTAGATGAAAGGCTTTGGCTGCTGGTTGACCTAGCTAGGGAGTATATAAAAGCAAACCCTGGAGTATCAGAACAGAACTAGCATAAATTAACCTGGAGTATTCAAAACAGAGCTAGCTTTAGAACAGTCCATTGTATTAGGAGCACATACTTTCTTGTGTTATACTTTTCTTCAAATAGGGACTGTTGCACTGGGAGGTTTAAGGTTCAGTTCCTCAGTTTAGGAATGGACAGCAGTAGATATGGTGGGTGAAGGACGCTGGTCAACAGCGACAGGGCAGTCTCTCACTGGAGGACAATACAGGTAGGATGGTCAGCTGGGTAAATAAAGTGGAGAGAAACAAGAAGTAAAATAAATAATGCTTATTATATTGTAAATATCTGTTTAACTGGAAAAGGCTTTGTTTTATTTTCTATATTTCAGTGTAGTTACGTGGTTTAGAGATGATTTTTATTTATTTATTTGTTTCCTTTTCCCTTCCCCCTGTTTACCATGTTTGAAGATGTATTTGAGAACATCATACTGCTTGGAGAGCTAGCACTTTAAAAAGTGTGCTCTTTACATCATCATCTTCTGACGTTGTGGTTACAGTTTAGTCAAAGGACAGCATATGCAAGCTTGAAGCGCTCTCAGTGTCATATTAATGTGCTGGATATAGTCAAGAGTGTATATTCAAAGATAACATCTCGAGGAAAGAGCAGGAAAAGAGATGGTGATTTTTCATTTTATTTGCAAGGTAAAGCTTGTGCGAATGCTGTAAATTGTTTGTGAGTAGATACATTATACGTGAGAGTGCTTTTCAGATAAAGCAAACACTATGTCATGTATAGTCTTGTACTGTTGCACTTCAAGCAGCCAGTTTAGCTTATTTTAATTTGTTACTATAACAACCCACTTGAATCATGCTAAATTATAAATATCATTTAGCATGACTCCACCATCTCCATAAAAAAAAAAAACAAACAATCAAACAAACAAAAAAAAATGCTATAGGTTCAATAAATTCAGATATTATCTAACACTTTGGCATACCAGTGAAAGTACACAAAGTGATACTTATATCAGTTTATATGCCATATTAAACTATATGAATCTTGGAAGATATTGATCTATATGTTTTAATATGTTGGTAGCAGAATATGACTTCTAATAACACAATGAAGAAAACTGTTCTTATGTTTTAAGTATACTTGTATATACTATGATGTTTAGTATTAGTTTACTCAGTTTTTTATTAAGTCTAAGTATATTTAAAAAGAATAAATTTAAAACGTACCTGTCATTTCAGTGAATTTGATAACTGGAAAATTTTTTATTGTTTTGTTGTGGGATTATTTAAACTTTTTTGAAGTACATGTAAGTTATACTTTATTTGTCCTTTAATTTTTTTTTCTTCTGTTCAACAGTCTTCCAGTTGTTTACTTCGGCATTTTGTTTTGGTGTGCTGTTTGTCCAGTCCATTGATTCTTCTTGTGTTAAGATGTTATCATTAGTAAGATATTTTATTGCTGAATCCACTGTTTTGAATATTTGTATTCCTTCTGGGATGAAGATTCTAAGTCTTCCTGGAAAAAATAGATGAATCTTTAGCTGTTTCTTCTTTAGGATTTTTATTATTGGCATAAATTCTTTTTTTTTTGGAAACCACTTTTGTAGAGTCGTCATTGTCAAATCTGATTAGGCATCATTATATTTCATATGTGAATTAGTCCAGGCATTTTTTAATGATACGTTCCTTGCCCTGTGTAGAAAAAAGTCTCACAATTATGGATTTTGGTTTATTTTTGGTTAAAGATGTATTTCCTAAAGTTGTTAATGATCTTTGAGCAAGCTCTATGCCATGAGAAAGGGCTTCAGGCAATTTCAATACATTTGGGATCCAGGTGATAAGAAAGTTTATTATATTGTCCCCTTCAACTTTTTCTGGTAATCCATATATTCAGACACTGTTTCTTCTCATTCAATTTTCCATGTCATCTATTTTCTCCAATAGGTGTGTATTCTGTTGTAGTAAGAATTCTGTTTGTTGTTCTTCTTGTAGGAGCCTAGAATCAATGTCATTTAATGACTGCTCTATTAAAGATATTTGTCCTGTTTGTTGTGTAAGTATTTCTTGAAGTTGTTCAAGCTGTTGAGAACACTTTTCTTTAAAGGAATCTAGTTTATTGTCCATCTTCTCTATTTTAGTTTTGAGGTCTTGAATATTTGAAATACGAGAATGCAATTACTTTTTGAAGGATGTGTCCTGAGGGGGATTCTTGAGATGGCTCATTATGTATAGCTGATGATAATGTTGATTTTCTGGCAGTTAATTTGACAGGAATTTTCCGATGATAAGCTGTAACATTTCTTCTGCAGATGTCTCTCGGTATTAAAAATTAGTTGGTAGCAAAAGTATCCTTTTATTGTTCTTTATTTCTCAAAATTCCTGTCAATAATAGTATTGAGGTAAGGGAGCTTTGAGAAAGTGCTGCTACCAGGTCATCATCTTGGCCACGTCACTCTTGTTATACTTTTGGAGTATTCCTTTGAAGTTTTTACCTATCTTGTATACAAACTAGGTTTATCCCAACTTCCTCATTAGTTTAAAAACTGCATCAGTTTTTCTTTACAATCTCCTTCATTCTACCTGTGTCAGTATTATAATGTAAAATCAGGGATGTTGTAAGGTGTTTTCATTATTGTTGTCATTGTTAGTATTAATATTGGCCACCCTGATATTATCACCTGTAATGTGGCAACCACCTTTTTCTTCTTCTTCTCCCTTACCCAATAAAGGTGTGTGTGTATCTGTGTGTGTGTGTGTGTGTGTGTGTGTGTGTGTGTGTGTGTGTGTGTGTGTGTGTGTGTGTGTGTGTGTGTGTGTGGGTTTACCTTTATAATATCGATCCTGATATGGGCAACACGATTTGCGCGAATGCCAAAATGCGAACATCTCCAACATCGAATTCCGAATATGCGAATGGCAAAACCTCGCCCCTTTTTGACCCATGGTAGCATGGGTGTGGAGGTGTTGCGTGGCCGGTAATGTCGAATGTCGAATGTTTTTTGACATTTAAAATTTTTCGCTGTTTTCATTCGCGCAAAACGTGTCGATAAAGTGGCCGTTCGACAAAGTGCAATTGACTATTTAAAGGTAAACCTGTGTGTGTGTGTGTGTGTGTGTGTGTGTGTGCGTGTGCGTGTGCGTGTGTGTGTGTGTGTGTGTGTGTGTGTGTGTGTGTGTGTGTATATGTGTGTGTGTCTGCAGTTTTTTATAACCAGCTTTAAGGAATAAAGATTTGAAATACTTTTTGGAGATGTGTTCCAGTATTATTTCAGCTCCAACCTTTGATGCAAAGTGAGACATTCCTTTGGTTCATTAAGGAGGTTCTATAACTATTGTATGGGACCTTTCTGAGGGTTATTTGGACATGAAGAATCTCTAGTGCATCATTCTGCTGTACCAGCCTTGATGTGAGTTTCTTTCGGATGAAGTCTGAGATACCTCCACCTTTAATTTTCCTTCTAAGCAGTAGCTGGTCTAAATGTGAGGAAGACTTTATAACCTTGCACATTTGAAATGATCACTGCCATTTTAAGACATGTCTCAGTGACTACACAAATATTTATGTCTTCCAGGGTGATGATGACTTATAGAGAGTAGAGTTTCTTGTTTAAGCAGCTAGCATTGGTCATTAACGCCTTCATGGTTTTCTTTGCTTGCTTCATTATGTTGGTAGATTTATCAGGTTGGCATTGTTGAAAATGGTACTTTTGGGGTGAGCAATGTCTTTGCCAATAATCAAAATCCTAGAGGAGACAGACACACTCCGTCCATGTGGTTATAAAGATTAATTTGTTACTAGATAATTCTGCCAAACTGAAATCTAAACCAATGTACAGAAGATTAATTACAGGTTATATGAATGCAAAACAGTCACTCTGTAAAACTAATTGGAGTAATGCATTCAGTGGAAAAATTCAGAAGAAATGTGAAAAGTTTTGAAAGAAAAACTGAGTGCAAAAAAATTAAAAAAAAAATGTTAAACATCAAGAGCTAGGCAAACAGTGTCACAGGGATATATTTCAATAAGAACAAGATTCCTGATTAAGTTAAGAGACAAAAAATATAAGAAATATAAAACAGGTCGAACTATAACTTTGAAAACTGAAGTAAACAAGTTGGGCAAACAAGTTAAGCATAGTGCGAGACAAGATCAAGAAAAATGTGAAGAAAATTTATATAAAGATACTGGTCATAGCAGGAAACTATTTTATGGATACATACGATATGGAAGGAATAAACACATACAAACTGATAAGCTTTGTGCAGATTCTTAAACTTATTCTCAGACACAACAAATTATAGACAGATATAGCTACAAAATCTTATGCAAAACAGTTTGGCTCCACAAAGGGAATGATAATTTGTCCTAGTGATATCCAGGTAACTTCAGATACTAGAATCAAATTAGATTATATTGAAAAAGAAATATGAAAACTGGATTCAAACAAAGCACAGGGAGAAGACAGAATTAGTAATAATGGCCTGAAAACACTTCAGCAAGAACTTACAGTGCCATTATATCTATTATTTACTAGGTTGTATAAATATGGGGAGTTTCCTCATGATTGGAGACATGTGCTTATTAAACCTATCCTTAAGAGAAAGGGGAGTAGGACAAACCCAGAGTCGTATAGACCCTTAATTCTACTTTCATGTTATTGAAAAATAATGGCAAAGGCACTATTGAATAACCTATTGTCAGAACTGGTTAGGTTGGGACTTGAAACCATATATCAGCATGCGTATGTTAAAAATAGATCTATTGCCACCTGTAACATGATGTTCTATAACAATATAATAACAGTTATGAATTAAAAAATATCCCATGATGTAATTTATATAGATTTAATTTCAGCATTTGATAGGGTTATACACAAAACACTGATCAATAAATTAGAACGACTAGGTATCAATGTACTCTTGATAAGATGACTAGCTGCATGGCTTACAAATAAGACATGGCAAGTATCATATACAGCAATTGGACAGGTGAAATTCTTGGTTACAGTCAGGGTTCCCCAAAGGGTTCTGTCCTAGGCCCTTACTTGTTTAGACTGCATCTTTCAAACCTAACTTTTTTCATCTGAGGTGTTCTACAATCTATATGAAGATGACCTGAAATTGGGTAAACTGACTACATGTGTTACAGATAGGGCATGTCTGCAAAAGAACTTGACTAAGTTGACCATTTAGGCACATGAAAATTATATGCTGATAAATACATAAAAAACTAAGCATATGAGATTTGGGAGACCGAAACTGAAGGGTGAATATTTAATACAGCATATAGTGATTGAAACTGTAGATTCATTTAAGGACCTGGGTATATGGGTAGATCCAACTTTGAATTTTTCTAATCATATCAACCAATTGGTTAATTATAGTTATAGAACTATAGGTTTTATAAAAAGATGTATAAAGTCTAGGAAAATCAGAAATGATGAAGTCATTGTTTTTTAGTTACATTAGATCCAAACTTGAGTAGAGATTAACAATATGGAAACCTTATAAGAAAACAAGCATGAGTAAACTGGAAAAAATACAGTGGAAATACACCAAGGGCATCCATGGATGTGAACGTTTAAGTTATTATGAAAGACTAAAATACCTGAACTTGTACAGTGTCTCATAAATATTTAAGATATCTTATTCAGGTATATAGGGCATTCAGAGAGAACTACCTCTGGTAATGTTTGGGGTTAACAAAAAGTAGTAGAGTATCATCAGGCAAACTGTGTAGAAGATTCTATAGAAAGAGGAGTGTTCTAACTTGTTCTCTGAGATAGCAGCCGATGCATGGACCACACTACCAAATTATGTTAAAACAAGTACTAGTTTAGATATTTTTAAGAATAGCCTGGACACTTATTATAGGAACAAATGTTTTGGTATATTGGCAGACTAGAAGGGCATTAATGCCCATGCTTGAAATATTTGTATGTATGTACGTATGTATGTATCTATAGTAAAGCAGCATGGTCTGTCGATCATATACTCCCAGGCTGACAGATATTGCACCCCATCAAATTACACACAAAACTTTGTGAATTATTGAAGTCAGTTATTTTTGCTCATATCATGGCATCATACTTGTTGAAGGTAGAATGCTGCTCATCGCTAGGTTCGTAACTGCCTGCTATACATAGTCTGAGAACACATCATGTCTCTCATCATATAGTCCAGGGAGTTATATCTCAAGTCACTAACCCACATGTTTTATGACAATGTCATACTTGTAATTGTTGTTCAAGGACTTGAGTGTGCGAGTGTGTGTGCGTGTGTGTGTGTGTGTGTGTGTGTGTGTGTGTGTGTGTGTGTGTGTGTGTGTGCATGCATGCGTGTGTGCATGTGCGTGTGTGCGTGTGTGTGTGTGTGCATGTGTGTGTGTGTAATCTGAAAGATCCTAGCAACAGACAAGTAACTACCATCACTCTTTCCTTGCTTAGCCTAATAAGAGCTACATCTGTATGTCTTACAATGGAGTCACTTATAACTGGAATGTTTGTTTGGGTCAATGCCTACCTTACAGGCTCAACATCCATAACTTTGAGACTCCTTGTGATATTTGAGGTGGTAGGCTTAATCTGCTGAGCATTCTTTGTACCTGTGTTACATTTTGGAGGTCTTAGAGTTTTAGGCAATTTAACCTTCAAAGCCTCAACACATGATAGCTTTTCTTTTTACCCAAGCTGATATTCTATGCTTTCTGTTTACTTACTAAATTATCTCCTCTGGATGCTATGACCTTAGTCTGAATGTGGTCTATAATCTTTCTCAATTGACTATATAAAGTGCACTCCTTGTGACTGTTAAATTTTGCTGAATGCATGCTGCTGATATGTATTCATAAATTGTTGAATTTTCTACTTATGTTCTGCTGTACAACTGTTTGAAAATTGTATTGTAAAAACGTATTGTTTTGTGTTAATTCACGTGGAGCTTTTCCCCCAGCCCTCCACTCTACAGTGGCTCTGCCCAGTCAGACCACCCTAGTAAACAAATGTAAATAAATAAATAAATGCGTATTGTGATGGCCTTGGTGATGCATGGTTTGTGGTGTGCTGCTGTTGATGAGTTTACTATGAGTTTACTGTGTGAGATTTTTGCCCAAAGTACATTATATATGTACATCTCTCACACATTGTGTTATGCTGCTTGATTAACAGATGATTGTCAGACATGAGACAGTTCTTACACTGTCTCAAGATAACCATATCAATTAGGATGCCTACAGAAGTTGTGGGGAAATTGTGATCTATGGTCTTGACAAGAATGGCTCAGCAGGGGTCAGGTGTGACTATAACTGCTTGGAGTTCGGTTTGTTTAGGATATGATTATCTGACATTGATATGGTGTAAAGTATTGCCAACAATAATGTAGATGGGTTATCTTTTAAAGGTGTTCGATAGTGTACCAAATTACTGCACCCTTGTGTCAAGTTTCATTCTTGAGGGATGTCTTCAGATGACTCACTTGAGGTTCTCAAGGGGCAGAAATGCGGAGACAGGGGAAATGCTAGTCTAACAGAAAAAGCAATTGTGAAGCCAGTGTAAATGCCATACTACATGAAATAGAAAGCATTCTTTTTTATCTCATATTCATCTGTACTGTTTTATTTTCATGGTTAGAAATGTGAAACTTTGTTCTTTTGAATGTCAAAGGGGAGGGAATATTTGTGAAATTTGTTGAATCTTTAGATGTGCTGACACTTATTTTAATGCAACAAAGATGAAAGACCAGTGGGCTGTAATGGTGTCAAAGCCTTATCTGAGACACCAGTGGGATTCAGTATTCAAGAAGGTAGATGTTGCTGTGTTTTCACAAACCTTGGTTGTTGCCATGATGAGTAAAAGAACTTGTTTTCTCAGCAACAGTATGATGATGTCATGGACACCAGGGGCCTGGGAAAGGACATTTTATTTAACTGTGCATTTTGAAAAGAAAAGTAATAAATGATGGTGCCTTGTTTATGGGGAACCATCTGTGAGTACTAATTATTTATCCAGAGTAAGTATTTCTATAGTAAGCAAACCAAGGAACTTGATACCCGGAGCTTAGTTTTTATGTATGCATGATATCTATGTTATCCTTTGCTTATCTTCCTTGTGTGTGCCAACCTATGTTTATTTTACTCTGTATTTGTACTAGTCTCTCTATTATTTAAGTAAAAGTAATTCATTTCCCCCTATGCTCTTATGACTGGTACTTATTAATTTATAAGATTATTTATGCACAGTTATTCACCTGAGAAAATGGTAATAATTATTTATGCTGTTGTTTAATAAGATGTTTGACATATATCTGCATGAAACGACTTAGGCCTAATACAAATGAAATAGATATTAATTGATGTATTTTATATGTGGCTTGATTTTAGAGAGCAGTGATTGGAAGTCTGACTTTCTTCGGAGAGGTGGCAATATTACCACACAAAGAAGAAAGCTGGGGGTAATTGACTTTCCTTGGGAATTCTGTGTGTGCCAGTGCTGTATAGTCATGCCTAGCTATATATACACACAGCTGTTATCTGATAATATGTGGTAATCTGAGCTGTATGACTATATGACTATATGTGTGTGTCTGTGTGTGTGTGTGTGTGTGTGTGTGTGTGTGTGTGTGTGTGTGTGTGTGTGTGTGTGTGTATGTGTGTGTATGAGTATATGTGTCTGTATATACACACACAGATGCACACATACTCACACATGAATATATACATATATATTCATACACACGCATATATACAGTAAACTCTCAGTTAACTGGCACCCATGGGGATTGGTAGATGCTGGATAACTGTTGTTTCTGGTTGTTTGAGATTTACTATTAAAAATAGGCTTGACTAATACTGTACCCTATACTATTTGTTTGGTTTGACTTATTTTCTCAGGTTGGGGAGAGAGGAAATTTATTCCTACCTTCCTTTTTAAAACTCTAAAGCTCTAAAAACATATGGTATGTTTCTGTGTGTGTGTGTGTGTGTGTGTGTGTGTGTGTGTGTGTGGTGGGGGGGGGGGGGCAGAAAGTGCAACACATGAAAATTGTACTGTATTTCTACAAATTGTTTTTTTGCCAGTTGCTTGAGAGTGCTTATTGGTTGAGTTCCGGTTAACTGAGAGTTTACTGTATATATTTAAAATTCATAATATATAAATTATATAGATAGAGACTGGTGATATGTACTTAGAGATAAAGACAACATATTCTAAATGAACTTACAAAGATTCCTTTGTTATTCAGCCACCAAAAATATATAGCTACTTGTGAATGGAGGGGGGTAGGCTGTATACTGTCAAGGGCTGTTGTGAACACCATACATCTTTCTATACTAAGGGATCAGCATACCTATGGATAACATTCATGTGTGGAAAGATATGCAACAGTATTCACAAAAATGGCCCATAACAAGCAATACAGTGGAAATACTGTCATATACACAGTGATTTCAAAGGAAGCCACACAAAAGTAAGCAATATCATAATATATGCATAGTATCTTCCATGCAAGTCTTCAACTTCAAGAAATACATAGAAGATCACTATAGCAATTTATATATTGGACACAGATCTACAAAGTGATCCAGCACAAAGGATGTGACATAAAATGTAGACATACCTTGGTGTTAGGCAGCCACATTATTTCTCCATGTAGACAGTGATCCCATATATGCAAGTATCTCAAAATGCTACCGATTTATATAACATAATGCATGCCATATTTTGTTCTTCAGCACTACATATCACTAATGGACATCATTAGCATGCAATGTTTCTGAATTTTGGGTGCTGGCAGCATATAATGCAATGTCTACCAACCCTTGTTGAGTCCAAAAGTATGCTAAAATCAAAAAGCTGGCTGTGTTGGTGTAGACAGCAAAAACATCTTTACTCAGGTTGGTAACAATTAAAGGCTCACGCACCTGTTAGATATAGTGAGAAAGCAAGGAATACTGTAGCTATGGTGGCTCATCTCTCTCTTTCTTTAGAGGAAGCATGGGGTAACATGCTGAAATGAGACCAGCCATTTTTTAAAGCCTCAATGAAGCCCAATGGCCAGAGTAGGTAAATGTGCAGTCACAACTTTAGGAGGCATGTGGACTCAGCTAAATAGATGTGGATGTCTAACAGCTCTCAGTGCTGTTTGGAATTATGGGAGCTGCATTGTCTACTCCCAATGTCACTCTTCCCTGCATCCTCTCTTCATCAGTCCATAACAGCTGGTGAACATGGCTGGGGGGGGGGGGGGTTAAACCACTTGTATGATACTATATAATTGTGATATCATGGAAAGGAGGGCTCAAGACAGCAACACTTTTTCAGAAGTCACCACATTCTGCAGAACCACCAAGCCCTACAGAAAAATTGGTGTATGATGCAGAATGTATTATCAGAGCAAGAGATTAACAGCCTTACAGAAATGTCTGGGCTTTTCAAGTATGCCTTCAGTATTGCAGACAATGGGAGTACAGTGCGGTATAGTCATGCCTAGCTATATATACACACAGCTGTTATCTGATAATATGTGGTAATCTGAGCTGTATGACTATATGTGTGGACAATATTCATTAGTGCAATTAGCTGTCATTGGTTCACACATATAAGTAATACAGTTAGTATTCACACAGGTTAGCTATAAAAATATGGTAACATACTACTCCTAAGCAGTACTAGTAGCTCTACTAACCATAATCTCATTACTATTATAAAATGCTCTGTCATGCTGGTAAAATGTAAGGAACTAAGCAGTTGTGATGTGCATATTACTCAAACACCCATGTAAGAAATATTATTACTAGATGACAGAAGACATGTGATATTTGGTGCCTCATACTAACATTTTATTCCCATGTCTCTTCTGAATAGGAATGAGCAGAAATGGCCTCGTCATTCCTCCCTTCCCCACCAGCTCTTACAATTGCCTGGGTAACTAATTGATACCAGCCTGTCTGGGCTATAATAAAGATGTTCTGTCTGCACCAACAGAGCTGGCTTCCTCTGTAAGGCTTTTTGACTTTAACACATATGTTATATTAGTATTGTGAATACTGTGAGCCATATTTGCATTGATGCTGTGATACTTAAAAGGTTAAGTTGGTGCAAGTAAACTATTATTGGTTAGATCATATAATTTGTGTGTATGGCTACAAGGCAAATTAAGACTGTAACCATTCTTAACCTGTTCTGGGTTACCTATTTGATTTCCTTCATTAAACATTTGTACATAATGACAACATTTTTCCAAATTACTATGACTGTGTAAAACTCAGACTTGTAGAAGTCTTCATATGCCAAACAACATACATTAGCAACAAAATATATAATTCTTAACTGGCTTTATAGTTACAGTTTGATTATATCCAATATTCATTTAATTTGTTTTGGTGACAGTCTATGCTTGTACTGTGTGTGCATCAATAATGTGCGATTATCCAATATAGAAGCATCAATGTACATTATAAAACAATTATGTTACTATATCATGTATAATACATGCATCTGACAAGGACTCATGGGTAATATGCAAAATATAGCTGAACTCATCTATATTGCACCTCTGTAGCCAAATATAAGAGATCCAAATGACTGTATGAATTACACCATCTTTTATTTTGAACTGCTTGCCAAAACAACTTCAGAGAAAAAGGCAGAAAAGGACTCAAACATCGCAATATTAGGGATACTGCATTAATTTAAAAGTTCTTTTAATTCCAGGCTCAAACAACTAAGCACCCCCATTAACATTACAAACATCTTGCCTGAATCCAGTGGGAGGAAACATCATTGTACTGCCTAGAACATATTTTAATGCTATAATATTTACTGCATGTGGTTGCTATACTGTCTGGCAAACATAAAGCATGCTGAACATATATATATATTATCTGTGTATGCCACTGCTGTCAGTGCATTCTGTAGCGCATATTTACTACTATCTAATCATATAAATGTTCAAGTATGCACCAAGTACTCACAGGTAATTGAGTAATTTGTTAACAACTAATGTGAATGCTGTATTTCAAGTTCCCTAGTCATAAAACTACCTTTTACCAGCATGATAAAGCTTACCAAATGGTATGTGATAAGGGATAATATAACTTCTGGTACTGTTTAGGAGTGGTATGTGAGTGTATTGTTACAGTTTTACAATTCATCACAGTACTAAAATGTACAAGCCAACACTGACTTGCTGTTACTCATTGCTTTAGGCTGTTCGATGCTGCACACGTGTGTGCTTCTAATACTCAGACTATGGCATGCTAACAGATAACAGCTTTATGGCTTAACATTTATCCAAGCATGGCCATTCTCCACTCTCTTTTTCTCTGATACTCTAGACATACCTGCAGAGTTAAGGTTTGAGCAATTACATTCACTCTGGTGGTAAGTCCAATATCATATGTACATTCTTCTGCAAAACTGTTTTTTTTTCTTGGAGGGGGGTAATCCATGAGATTGCATGAGTTGGTGGTATATATGTATATGACTATAGTGCTTCTACCATGTGGTGATGCTGAGTAAGTCTTTTGCATGGAATTTTTAAATTATATATTATGATACTGCCTAAATTTGTGAGGCTTCCTTTTTAAGTTGTTTAATATAGATGCCAAAACTGCCATTGTAATTTTTGTGGGTATTGAAGTATATTTTTCTACATATATGTTTTGTCCATAGCTCTGTTATGTTCTCAACTTAGAAAGCTGTCTGCCATCAGCAGTTAGCCATAACAGAATGCCATATATTAATTCCATACATATAAGGATTTGCATATTTATGTTTTCACTTGTATATGTGTGTCTATATATATATATATGTGTGTGTGTGTGTGTGTGTCTCTCTCTCTCTCTCTATATATATGTATATATATATATATATATATATATATATATATATATATATATATATATATATATATATATATATATATATATATATATATATATATATATATATATATATATCCAATTCTGAGATCGGGCTACTGAGGGAAAAGAGCATACTCCCCAATCCCCCTATACCATGATTTCTTACTAAAAAAGCCAGCATGTTTCTAACAGCTGATTTTTGATCAGCTGTATCAGCTTTATCGCTATTGATGAAAAGTTATGGTTCCATAATGTAAGTGAAGTCAGCATACACTGCATTAATGCACAGAATAAAAAAATCTGTCTTGTTCATGTTAAAATTCATGTGCACATCACAGATGTGACATAATGGTTAAGGTCTTCATCTCCCATGCACAAGGTACAAGGTTTGATCCTGACCTCTGACCATTGCCTGTTTGGAGTTTTCACATTCTCCCTTTGTCTAAGTGGGGTTTCTCCCATGTCTGAAAAAACATGCTGAGTGTTTCCATCTCATACTCACCAATGAATGGAGCTCTGGGTAGCAGCACAGACTCTACATGGTGCCCTATAGGGGGAAGAGTTGTACAGACCAACCACTTTGGGTATCTACTACAGTGCACAGCATCTTCAATATAGGGAGAACATGGATCACAGATTGCACACCGTGGCAGTGCTAGCCCTCGATGTTGTAAAAATATGGCTTTAGGTGATTTTTCATGTTGATTAATGTCGCCAAAATGGGCATGGGTAGTTACTGGTGGATAAGTGGGTTTCCATCTACTCTGACCTACACCGGGGACCAGTGTGTGCCCGCCATAAAGCCAGGCAGCACTGGGCCAAGGCCAGCCGGTGTCTAGTTGCCCAGCCTGGGGGATAGCTCTGTTAAGTGAAAGCTGCATGTAAAGCTAACCAACTTGCCAAACATGAACAGAGAATTGTTACACTTAATGTAGGTTCATTGAGAGGATGCAGCTTGATACAGAGGAAGCTGGACATCCTACGTATCCAAGAGATTAGATGGAAGGGCAGTGCGGTGCAGCAAAGGAACTTGGCTTGGGATCCAGACTCTACTACTCAAGAGGGGGAAAGGCTAGAAATAGGTGGAGGAAAAATTGATGTAGGAATTGTGGTGAGAGAGAGGCTTCAGAAGGCAGTGAGAGATATCATCAGATTTAATGACTGACTCATGGCAATCAGACTCCAGTTTAATGATAGGGCAGTATTCATAATCTCAGCCTATCCCCCACAGCAGGGTTGTGATAGTGAGGAAAAGAGTGCATTCAGACAGCAGTTGTATGACCTACTAGATAAAGCAGGACAACTTGAATTGGTGTTGATAATGGGTGACGTGAATGCCCATATCGGGACAGGCAGAACAGGTTATGAGGACTGTCTGGGTCCACATGGGTGGAGCAACAGGAATAAAGAAGGAGAAGCCATTCCATACTTCTGTCTGGCAGGCCAACACATGGTTCTGAAGGAGAGACAGTCACAAGATCACATGCAAGAGTAGCCAACATGCAACTCAGGTAGACTTTCTCCTAGTAAGGAAAAGGCACTGAGGTAGAATCCATGATTGCAAAGTCATCCCCAGTGAAACAGTCAGCCAACAGCATAAACCACGAATTGCCACAATCAGCTGCAAGCAGTGGTCAGAGATCAAGCTGAAGACCTGGAAGTTGACTGGAGAGAAGGTACAATAGTTCAAGGAATTACTCAGGGCTCTAGCATCCCAAGAAGAGGAGGAAATAGACGGAGTTGAACAATCATGGCAGCACCTAAAAACAGCATGTGTTAGGACTATAGAAAAGATATGTGGCCAAGCCAAATATGGAAATAAGGTACATAAGGAAAGCTGGTGGTGGAATGCAAGTCATCAAAAGAAAGAAAGAGTGCAGGAGAACTGGGAGACCAGCCTAGGGAGGACTACTGGTTGGCTAACAAAGAAGCTAGTGATAGTAAAGAATAGGGCATCGGAGGCACTCTACTAACTTCTGGAAAGTGACTCAGTAAGCGGCACAAAGAAACTATATCAGGTCACAAGGCAAAGACAAAAAGATAAAGAAGATAATGTGACATCCTTCATAAGGGATGCCAGCAACAACCTGCTCAGCAGTCCACAGCACATTAAAGGCAGATGGAAGGAGTATTTCCAGCAGCTTCTGAATGAAGTAAACCCCACAGAAGCTGTACTGCCCCAGAAACAGACTACGATGAAGGAATATTTCCAGCAGCTTCTGAATGAAGAAAACCCCACAGAAGCTGTACTGCCCCAGAAACAGCCTACGATGAGAGAAAAAGAGGAGCCCACCCTAGAAGAAGTAAGAACAGCACTAACGAAAGTGAAGTCAGGGAAAGCAGCAGGCTCAGATGAGGTCACAGCAAATATGATAAAGATGCTTGGTGAGATAGGGGAGAAATGGATCCTGAGGGTACTATTAGCAGTGTGGAGAGAAAGGTGTATCCCAGATGACTGGAGAATAAGCATACTCATGCCAGTGTACAAGAACAAAGGGGACATCCACAACTGTGGGCTGTACGGAGGCATCAAACTCCTATCACATTGTATCAAAGTTCTGGAGAGGGTGACTGATAAATGGATACACAAAGTAGTAGAATGTAAGATGGGAGATGAGCAGTTCAGCTTCAGATCAGGATGCAGCACAATTGACCCAATGTTTGCAGTGAAACAGATACTTGAGAAGAAACTAGATGAGGAGATAGTCCAAGTGAGCATTCCTTGGCTTGGAGAAAGCATATGACAAGGTTCCAAGAAAGCTGATCTTGGCAGTACTTTGGTGGTGTGAAGTCTCAGAAATATTGGTAGAATTAGTGCAGGCTATGTACAAGGACCCAATGACTCAAGTGCGAGCAGTGTTTGGCCTCACAGAGAGGTTCCCAGTGGGAGTAGGTGTGCACCAGGTCTCAATGGTGGATCCGATGGGTCCTTATGTATTTTAGGTGTACCTTGTATTATAGGTATTAGTGGGTATTCAACACTAAAATAACTATACAACTCATATTCAAGTATTCTCAGTGTTAGTGCTTCTAGTAAAGTGCTATTAATATTAGCCATTATTCTATCTACATCATGTGAAGATATTTTTTTTATAAGGAACCGGGTCATCTAACATATTCTTCATTTTCAATACATAAAACGGTTTATCCTTAACCACAATGGGACCTCCTTTATCAGCAGGTTGTATACAAATACTTCTATCATGTTGTAAAGACATTAAAGCAGCACTCTCATCATATTTTACATTTTAAAATTCTCTTCTACCAACTTTATCTGACTCATTATAAAATGCATCATACATAGCATCAATACATAACTTCTCATACACATTCAAAACTGGATGGTTTACAGGTGTATACATGCTAGGTTTCATCAAGTTCACATTCTTATTAGAAATGTCATTAGGTGTATCACAAGCATAAATAATTTTCAGTGTTACTGACCTCATAAAACATTTTAAGTCCAGAATATAGTCCGATATATCAACCGAGTGTGCTGGGATAAATGATAGCCCCTTTTCCAGAATTTGCTCTTCCTCTCTAGTTAGAACATGACTGGAAATATTGCAGATCAATGATTGCTGCTGTTTGACCACATTTTCTACAATGTTTGTGTTCAGAGTGTGGTTGTATTTACTTTGGAACCTGGTCCTGCTCGTTGACCTGCCTCGTTCGTTGATTCCCTTTACAGCTATGGGTAAAGGGTAACTAAGCACTTGCTGCTTATTATTCCCTCCTTCATTTACAGCTCCAATGTGTGTACTCATAGGCAATACTGTATGTCGTTGTATTGCCTCCTGCGATGCTTGCACTATTGGAATACTGGGAATATATCATGGTTACACTGGATGTTCAATTCTTTTTCACAGCCATACCTAATGAACCAGGCATAGCTATGTTACAAAAATATTTGGAGAACTTCTCCACTTTTGACAAGGCCAAAATAGAATTGCTGGTATTTTTAATGGAAATAATTTTGGAGAACAATGTCTTTTTGTTTGAGAATCAGTTATATCTCCAGAAGCACGGATTAGTGATGGGCACTTCGTGCGCTAACAGTTATGCCAATATAATGATGGCAGAGTGGGAGCAAGAGCATGTGTTGAATGGTTTATATAAAGAAAATGTGAAATTTTATAGATGGTTTGTGGATGACATTTTTCTTTGATGGGGTGGAACAGTGGAATTGCTACAAACATATCTGACATATTTGAATCAGAAATCAGAGTTTCTTAGGTTCACTATGAAATATTCACACACTAGATTAGACTTTTTGGACATTAGCCCTCGTGAGGGAGAAGTTACCACAGAAGTATACAGGAAAGAGTGTTATAGAAACAGTTACCTTTTTAGAACAAGTATGCACCGACAACACATATTTGATAATGTGATGAAAGGGCAAGGTATGAGGGTATCTAGATTATGTGTGAAAGAAGAAGACTTTGATAAGGAAGTACATCTATTAGAACAGAGATTCATTGATAGAGGATATCACAGAGACAAAATAGTACAAAACATGGAAATAGTAAGAAATAGTAGAACAACATCTGTCAGACCATATTTCTCTGAGAGAAACATGGATAGAGTTGAACCCATTAAACATGGGGAGATATCCATCATATAGAATGCCAGTTAAATATGCTAATAATATCAGAGTTGCCACTGATGTATATAGAAAGTTTTGGCCTATATTGTCAGCAGATCCAGAGGTTAAGAGAATAGTTGGATCACATCCTTCATTTATATATAAAAACATGAGAAATATTAAGAGAATGTTATGTCATCCTAGAAATGATAAGGAAGGTCCTAATAAGGGGGTTAGTGTGTGTAAAAGTTGTAACTTTTGTCAATATGTAGATACCATAAACAAATTTGTCCACCCAGATTTGGGTAAGCCTTTTTGGTTTCATGCAGAAGGCACCTGTGATTCTGAACATTTAGTATATCTTGCCTATTGTGTGGCCTGCATGGCCTTCTATATAGGCAAAACAGACAGGGAGTTTAAGTTTAGAATAAGGGAACATTTATATAATATACAGAAACAGGTCACCATGAATGCCTTAGCAAAACATGTAATGATCACTTCACATACACATAACTTTAGGTTTATAATGGTAGAAAACACTAAACTAACTAGTAGACTTGGGGACATTAAGAATAAAACAGAACTTAATGAAACTAAATGGATAGTAAGGTTGAAAGCCCATGAAGGTAAAGGACTTAATGATAAAATACCTGTTAGACCTATTTTAAAAAACAGACCACTAAAAACTTGACTTGAGTGAATATATATGGTACAGTTATATATTTTATATATTTTATATATTTAAGGATGAATTTTATGTATATGTATTTATATATTTATATATATTTATATGTTTTACTATCACTTTAAATTTTAAATTGTTTAATTGATAAATTGATTGCTCAAGGATATATAGAAGCTTAAGTAGTGTGTTTGCCATTATGTCTGAAGAAGCAGTGGGATACACTGCAAAAGCACTTACATCTCTTGTTCAATAAAGAAGTTATTCTACAATTGTGTCACCGTTCAGCCACAGCACCAGAACTTTGTTGCTGTATTGCTTTTCTGCATTTGTTGGTGCTTTGGCATTTATCCAGAGGGTATAGGTTTGTGGTTTTTCTGTATAATGTAAGCAAAGCCAACATGTATTGCATTGTTCTCTGAATAAAAGTCCGCCTTGTGATTATTATTATTCCTTTGCAGATTACATAAGAATACTGTTTACTGTACTGCTCCTTTAATTACACCAAAGACTTCTGAGTAGCTCAGTGAAATACTTTTTGGAATCCTACCCACAGATTCACATTATTTTTGCATTATTGTTGCTTGTTCATAGCAAATCAGCCACTAACTTTGGTTGAATTATTCTTTTCACTGTTATATTATTATTATAATTATTACTGTGAAATGTCATACTAAAATCTAAAAAGTGCTTTAAAATCATTGCTTAGAAATCAGTGTAAATCCAGGAGATTCCACACCATTCCAGAAGAGTTAATTTCGCAAAAGACTGTCTGGATAAAAACAATCTGTCATGTTAATGTTATTATTTCTTTGAATATAATACATAAATACTGTTTACTATACTACCCCTTTATCTACACCAAAGAGTTTAGAGTAGCTCGGTGTAAGACTTTTCAGAATCCTACCCACAGATTCACATTATTTTTGTTTATTCTCTGTCTTACTCAGATAATTCTAATGCTTCATTTCCAGCAATGAGCATAGCAAACCAGCCACTGACTTTGATTTATTCTTTTGACTGCTATGTTATTATTATTATTATTATTTTGTGAAATGTCGTATTAAAATCTACAAAGTTATGTAAAGCCATTGCTTAAAATCACTGATAAATCCAGGAGACTCCAGACCCCTCCAGGAAACTTCAGTTCCCAATGGACTTCCTGGAAACTTCATCTCCCAGCAGGATGCTTCTGTTATTTAATATTTGTTAGCCTTAACAATGTATGCATATTTTTTTACCTAATTCTTCTATGTTATTTGTTCTGCAAGCTGATCATTTTCAAACATTAATGATGCAATGTTTTCTTTATTATTGCACTGCAACTTATATTTCTGGTTTAACATTTCTTCCCTTTGACTAAAGTTTAAATGTGTCCTTTGTAAGTGCTTCTTTCAGCATGAGTTCCCAAGGTATAACTGTTCATAAGGCATGCAGCAACAAAGAAGATGAACCTCTTAAAATAAAAGGATGTGCTTATTACTTGTTAAAGACTCTATAACTTGTACTCAATAAAAATATTTTTTTTCCGTTTTTTTCTTGCCACACGATGGCAGCATTGTTCAATGACTCGATTAAAGTGAGAGCAACTTGAGTGAAAAGCATATAAGAATGCATATATTCTGTAATCACAGGTGCGACTTGTGAGTCATTTTAATCAACCGCGTATGTACTTTTGTTTGCTCAAATATCAATAAAAATTTTATGATTAAAAAAGTATGTACTTTTGCTTGCTCAAATATCAATAAAATGTTATGTTAAAAAATATGTTGCCTGTAAACCACTGTGTACATACAGCGCACAATAATGTATTTTACAACAGACGTATTTGACACGCTGTCAGGAGAACAGTTAGAGCCTCCTTTGCAGTGAAATAATACCAGAAAGTCGCATGACTTACACTTGTTTTGATTGCTTCATATCTGCAGTGGTTGTCGGGCCTTCTCTCGCTTGACACTTATTCTTAACTGTCTCGAAGTGGTAGAATTGGACAAGAGATAAGAAAGTGATGTATTTTTTTCTCACGGATAAACCATGGCATTTATCCAAGAATGGTATTAAAACTAAAGGGAAAGTCAGTCACATTGCTTGTCACCTTTTTAAGAAATGACCGGAGGACCATAAAGTACATAAGGATAAATGGAAGAAAATTGACTGGAAAAACAAACTTCACTTCAGTGAGCATTTCAGATATAGTTTTAGATAATATATCAGCAAAATACATGTAGGTATAGCTAGTGATCAGATTACAAGTGGATAATCGAATAAGATGTAACAGACGTGTAACAGTGTACAGCTTTGAGTACTAAATGTAATATGCATTTGTGATGAAAGAATAACTTTTACAATAGTGTATTTGGTGTCATATGGAGTGAAATAATCACATCAGATATTGGTGAAACAGTCTATACTTAAAATAGAAGACAATCATTATGTCAGTTATGACAAGATGTGTTTTGCTAAAACGCAGAATAGGATGTGAGAAACAGGAATGAAAGAAATAGGATGTCATTTATTTACTTATTAATCTGGTAAGCGCACTGTTACAAATGGCTCTTTTCAGGAGCGATATGGGGTAGAAATGTATAGTGGGCAAACAGAGATCAAGGGAGTCAACCTAGGACAAGAGGATAACATTTGTTAGCAGTTTATAACCTTAATACTCTGTGTCAAAATGCCAGACAGGGCAAGGCCAATGGACAAGGGACAAAGTATAAAGGTATATAACAGGGTCAGAAGATGTCAGTTAGGGCCAGGAGTCTAACCAAGGAATGGAGACTCACATAACAGTGATTAAAGACACTACGAAAGATAAAGGATTTTGATTAATCTTCAGAAATGTGTGAACAAGAGATTGAGACAACTACAGATAAATCAGTTTGACCTAATTCTTATCAAAGCAGTGAAATTAAATCTAAGTATAAATAAGTTTACAATACATATGAATACCTATAGTTAGACAAGCATAGAATATGAGAGTTCCAGTTCACAGGAAAATATCAGTGTAGATTTGTTAGAATTACAAATACAGGCAAATGTTTATGGTTAACAAAAAAGTACACCATAGGCTACCATCTAGTTATCCTTTTCACCCTCTCATACCTATCTTCTCTCATGAGACAAGTTTATTATACAACACTCAGAGACAGTAAATGTGGTCAGACATCTGAATTTGATAGTCATTTGTTGTTCCTATTATAATAGCACTTCTGCTTGTGCTAATTTCTTTCAAGCATTTCCTTTGCTTTGTGCTGGCTTCCCGACATTAACAGTGTTGGTGAAGTAAGCAGTCTTTTCAGCCTTCTGCCCATTAACAGTTGAGCAGGGGAGAGATTAAATCCCTGCAGTGAAGTATTCTTGTATTCCAAAAATTCATGAGGAAAATCTTCATGGCGTTTGCTACAGAGCTTTCTTAAGAGATTCTGTTTATATAATACTTTCCACTTGTCCACTGGACTCGGAATAGTGTATGTAAAAAGCTGTCTAAAACTTGCAGTTGGTTATTCAGTAAAATTGCAGCAAAGATGTAAACCATTAAAGGTGTATAAAACCTGGAGCTGTTTGCTTCCCAGTAAAGGTTCAGCAAAGATATGAAATGTGTCAAGCTGTACAGATTATTATCTTCTGTAGAAATACAGCAGAGCTTTGGAAAGAAAGACTTTTTATACACACATACATGCAAATGCACACACGCACACACAAACACACACGCACACACGCACACACGCACACACGCACACACACACACAAGACACTAAGCATTTACAGACGTTACTCCCTGCACAGATGACTAAAGCACTGACTTGCTAATAAAAAAATCTTATCTTATCATATTTTTGAATCAAATTTTCTGGTTTGCCTTGAGTTGAAGGAAGTAACTAGGATTTAAAACTCTCAACCAATACTGAAAACAGGGGTAGGGCTTTTTATCTAATATAGAAATGAGAGATTTTTCTGAAACAGCTGTACTAACTGAATACAGTAAACTCTCAGTTAACTGGCACCCATGGGGATTGGTAGATGCTGGATAACTGTAGTTTCTAGTTGCTTGAGAGTTACTATTAAAAATAGGCCTGAGTAATACTGTACCCTATACTATTTGTTTGGTTTGACTTGTTCTCAGGTGTGGGAGAGAGGGGATGTATTCCTAGATTCCTTTTTTAAAACTCTAAAACTCTAAAAACATAAGGCATGTTTCTGCACGGGGGTGGGGGGGGGGAGGGGTGGCAGAAAGTGCAACATATGAAAATTGTGCTATATTCCTTTGATTTTTTTTTTGCCGGTTGCTTGAGAGTGCCAGTTGCTTGAGTTCTGGTTAACTGACAGTTTACTATATTTCCTAACATAGCATTAATACTGGACACCCCTTTGAAACTTATCCAAGTTCAGAGTGCATTTGTTCAGTTGGAGATATGAGCTTTTCTGTAGATGTGTTCTGTGGAATACAGATGAGAAGACAGACTACCTGCTTCAGACATTAGTGAGTCCACATTTATGAACTTTGCCTGTTAGTTTTTGCGGATTAGAGGTTGACAAAATAAAGCCATCTTCATTTTGTATAGTATTAAAACCAGCTAGCTGATAATGTTTATTTTAATTGTTGGAGTACCTTCTGTGTGGAGTTTGCATGTCCTCCCCGCAGTCGAGTGACATAAAGACATGCAGGTAGGTGTGTGCATGAATGGGTGTGCTTTCTTTGAAGGCTGGGGTTCGGGCTGGCAACTCGGCACCTTAAAAATCCACTGCCAATCATGAGCAGACCGGAGTTCTGCTGTGGTGACCCCTAACCAGGAAAAGCCGAAAGACAGAAGGTCTGTTCAAACATTTTATTTTACATTTCTTTGTGCAAATGCATACTTGTTTATATACTTAATTTTAAACAGCATAGCCTAATTTTGATAAGAAAGTATTTCTGCTGCTAAACTTCCGAAGACTTGGTGGGCAGCTTGAAAATGTATATAGGGTAAGTGCATAAAATTAACCAGCTATTACTGTTGGAATCCACCATTAGAAGAAACTGCCTGCTTGACTATAGCTGCCATAAAGTAAAAGTGCATTTGTCTTATTTTAAGAGTGTGCAGAGATTATAGCCTTGTAATAACATATTGGCGTGGCTGGTGTCAGCATGTCATCATAAATGCAGGGAGGGAGTTATGTGTATTTGTATGTATATTATAGGCACACGCATAAACAAACACACACACACACACACACACACACACACACACACACACACACACACACACACACATGCATGTGTGTGTGTGTTTGCGCACGCGTGTGGGTGTGTGTGTGTGAGTGCGCGCGCGCGCGCGCGTGTGTGTGTCTGTGTATCTATATTGTTTCTCTCTCTCTCTCTCTCTCTCTCTAGATATATATATATATATATATATATATATATATATATATATATATATATATATATATGGGTCTAGTACTACTCAGTGAAAGCACATTTCACTGAAACACATTCGACTGTGCACAATTCACTGAAAGCTCAATTCACTGAAAACACAATTCACTGAAACACATTTCACTGAAAGTTATATATGGCTTTTCCCCACTGTAGTGTGACCCTGGAGTTAGTATACATAGTAAGGGGGTGTGTGGGGGCACCGCCCCCACATTGAGGCGGTGTGGGGGGTGTAGCCCACCACCTATTTTAAATATTTTGAACTATATACATGGATTCTTGCAGTTCCAATAAATTACTCTTTTCTGAACATAATATATATCAAAACTATGTGTGGTGCTATGCGCCCCACACCCCCCCTTACTATATATACTAACTCCATGGTCGCACTACAGTGGGGAAAAGGCCATATATAACTTTCAGTGAAATGTGTTTCATTGAATTGTGTTTTCAGTGAATTGAGCTTTCAGTGATTTGTGCACAGTCATTTGACTTTCAGTGAAACGTGCTTTCAGTGAATAGTCCTAGACCCATATATATATATATATATATATATATATATATATATATATATATATTATTCATATATTTATATCTATACATACTGTAGATCAGAGTGTGTGTTGTGGCTTTAAGAAGCATTTCAAAGTGAGGGCACGTGTGTATAAATAAAGAGCATGTGCAGGCGGCAGTGCTGTTTTGAGTGAACAGCCATAATGTTAACATGTATGAGTGCAGTAGTCAGGCTGTTTATAAGTTTATTTAAGCTTAAGTTACTAAGCCTCAGTCCTGATGTGTTTGCATGTAATATATTTGTTTGAACTGAACCCACAACTGTTCGTCTGTTTTATTCTGACCGAACAAGTGACATGGTGACATGGTGTGAGAAGTGGCATGTCTAAACAACATGGTGTTAGAAGTGGCATACTTGAGCAACATGGTGCTGCAACCAGGATGTCTGAACAACAAAAAGCCAGAAAGAAGGCATAAGTCAAGCCATGAGATGCACAGTTAGAAATGGAGGTATATAGAGGAATGACTCGTCCCAACCAGCTGAAATGACTGAAAAAAGGTCAAAAAATGAATTCACGTAATTAAAACTCACATAAATAATTTATTTCATAAAGAAAATGATGCAAAGCATTCACAAAGCACAAAATGTATTCTTCTTCTTCTTCTTTTTTCGGCTTTTCCCGGTTAGGGGTCGCCACAGCAGATCACCTGTTTCTATTTCTTCCTGTCCTCTGCATCTTGCTCTGTCACACCAGCCACCTGCATGTCCTCTCTAACCACATCCATAAACCTTATCTTAGGCCTTCCTCTTTTCCTCTTACCTGGCAGATTCATCCTTAGCATCCTTTTCCCAATATACCCAGCATCCCTCCTCAGCACATGTCCAAACCAACGCAATGTCGCCTCTCTGGCTTTGTCACAAAACTGGCCAACCTGGGCTGACCCTCTAATATACTTATTCCTAATCCTGTCTACTCTCATCACACCCAGTGCAAATCTTAACATCTTTAACTCTGGTACATCCAGCTCTGACTCCTGCCTTTTTGTCAATGCCACTGTCTCCAACCCATACAACATAGCTGGTCTCACTACCCTTTTGTAGACCTTCCCTTCCACTCTTACTGGTACTCGTCTGTCACAAATCACTCCTGACACTCTTCTGCACCCACTCCACCCTGCCTGCACTCTCTTATTCACCTCTCTTCCACACTCGCCATTACTCTGAACTGTTGATCCCAAGTATTTAAACTCATCCACCTTTGCCAACTCTACTCCCTGCATCCTCACCATTCCTCTATCTTCCCTTTCATTCACACACATATATTCTGTCTTAGTCCTGCTGACCTTCATTCCTCTCCTCTCTAGAGCATATCTGCATCTCTCCAGGGTCTCCTCAACCAGTTCCCTACTCTCACTACATATTCCAATGTCATCTGCAAACATCATAGTCCATGGGGACTCCTGTCTGATCTCGTCTGTCAACCTGTCCATCACCAGTGCAAATAAGAAAGGGCTCAGAGCTGATTCTTGATGCAATCCCACCTCCACCTTAAATGCATCTGTCTCTCCAACTGCAGATCTCACTGCTGTTACACTACCCTTGTACATATCCTGTACCACTCTTACATGCTTCTCTGACACTCCCGACTTCCTCATACAATACCACAACTCCTCTCTAGGCACCCTGTCATATGCTTTCTCTAAGTCTCCATTAACACTCTCAGAGCAAACATCGCACCTGTAGTGCTCTTTCCTGGCATGAAAACCATACTGCTGATCACTAATCATCACCTCCCTTCTTAACCTAGCTTCCACTACTCTTTCCCATAATTTCATGCTGTGACTGATCAGTTTTATCCCTCTGTAGTTACTACAGCTCTGCACATCACCCTTATTCTTAAAAATCAGTAACAAAACACTTTTTCTCCACTCCTCAGGCATCCTCTCACTTTCCAAAATTTCATTAAACAATCTGGTTAAAAATTCCACTGCCATTTCTCCTAAACACCTCCAAGCTTCCACAGGTGTCATCTGGACCAACAGCCTTTCCATTCTTCATCCTCTTCATAGCGATCCTTACTTCCGCCTTCCGCCTTGCTAATCCATTGCACTTCCTGATTCACTATCCCCACATCATCCAGCCTTCTCTCTCTCTCATTCTCTTCATTCATCAGCCCCTCAAAGTACTCCTTCCATCTGTGCAACGCATTCTCCTCGCTAGCAAAAAGCACAAAACGCATTATTGATTAAACAAAATGTTTGAAGCCACGATATTTGATACAATTATTCAAAATACGTATGAGAGTATTCAGAATTACTTCTGATTTCCATAACGAGCATGTTAAAAGTAATACAAGCACAAGAAAAGTATAATGAGCATGATAGAAGTCAAACGAGTATAATAAGTGCAATAAAAGGGCAAACTGAGCATGGAAAAGGAAAGTGACTGCATTCCTTTTAGTAAACAACCATGTTTTTTGATATGAGCTACTATTTTGCATTGACTAAAGCTATTCAAAGTATAACTAGAGTTGTTTGAAGTATCTTAGAGTGTGAAAAGTGTTTGCAGCATGTGCTTTATTACAGTACAATTATTTTGTAGAGTTTACTGTGTGCAAAATACAGTTATTTTGTAAAGTGCAGTTAGAATACAGTCATTTCAAGAAGTTTCTTGCACTGCATATGGTTCATTTCCAAAGTGCAGTCATTTCTAAGTATTTCTTACATTGATAGGAGTGGTTTTGCAAAGTACAGTGATTTCAAAGTGTTATTGAGACTTATTTCACAAAGTGCAGTTATTTCCAAGAGTATCGTGCTGTTGAGAGTAATTACAAGTTTCTGGCATACATTTCTGACATCTATGTGTATATGTTCGTATATAATTCAAAGGGTCTTTATTACTGTACGTTGGAATGGCAGAGGCATTTTGCAGACCCAACCCACTTGTGTTTATTCATAATATTGCAGAGAATTTGGGAGTATTTGATCAGGAATATGATATTTTCATAAAAGCAGCTTTTTCTGATAAATATGCACATACAAGGGTATTTATTCTGCTTAATCTAGCGGGGTCATAAGCCATTCAAAAAGAGCATTCATATGTGTATGGACCAGCAGTATATGCAGGAGAAGGGCAAAACTGTCATATTGTTGTACAAGCTGAATCAAGGGAGGACACTGAGTGCTTGAAACATAAATTTAGAGAAATGTGTAACCCCCAGACAAATGTTACTTTGGAGAGGCACTTATTTTATACAAGAGACCAAAAGCCAGGAGAAACTTTTACAGCTTACATTATTGACTTGAGAAACAAAGCTAAAATGTGCAGATTTGGTGATTTGAAAGACAATTTTATAAAGGACAGGCTTGTGTGTAGTGTTAATAATGCTATAGTGAGAAGGATTCTGCTTCGAGACAGTGCTTTAACGTTGAGCAAAGCCATAGAGATTTGTCAAATACACAAGCTTACAGAAAGGCACACAAATATGCCTGCAAGTGAAAAGAGCATGGTTTCAGCAGCCTCTAGGGCAAACATAGACAACATGCAGCATGTGGCTAACAGAAACAGGCCTAACCACATGGTAGCTGCAGCCCTTGCTGGATTTCAAGGGAGAGCCCGTACCTTTCTAGCACCTTCTAAGACTAGCTTAGTTAAACTGACAGGCTTGGTGCAGCACAAGGGTGAGTCAGCAAAACCCAAGTCAAGTCTCATTGTCAACTGTTGTAATTATAGTGCTAATCATGAGTCCAAGAGAGAAAAGTGCATAGCATTTGGTCAGCCATGCCACAAGTGTAAAAAAAGAAACCACTTTCAAAAGCTTTGTAAATCAAGCAAGCCTCATTCATTTATTAAGAAAGGTTACTAAAAAAGGCAAGTTGGTTATATAGAAAGCTGCAACTCTACTTTCTATGTAGATGGTGTATCAGTGGTTGGTGAAAAGGTTAATGCAGTAGATGTGTTGGCAAAAAATGAAGTGTTTTGTGCTATCTTGATTAATGGTAAACCCACAGAGCTCAAAGTGGACACTGGTTCAAAGTGCAATGTTATGTTAGCAGAAACATTTCCTAGAGTAAGAGCTGGTGAACAACTTAATTTGGCCAATTGTGTGAAGCTTGTTGCTTATGGAGGTGAAGTGATTCAAGCAAAAGGCTCATTAGTGCCTTCATGCTATTCAGCTGGGAACAGTTATAGCTTGCAATTTTATGTAGTCAAAAGACCTGTACAGTCATTATTAGTTCTCAGAGACAGTTTAAAAATGAAACTGCTTTCTTTTACCAAAGATGTCCATCATGCAAGCACATGTCCTAGGTCCAGTTTCACTGTCGCTATTTTCACAGAGTATGCTCATATTTTCGTAGACAAGCTAGGTAAACTTCCAGTTGTGTACTCCATGAAATTAGACCCAGTGGTCAGATCAGTGAGAAGAGTTCCAATAGCTATGCATGACAAAGTCAAAGTTCAGTTAGATAAAATGGTGCAACAAGGCGTGATTTGTCCAGTTACAGAACCAACTCAATGGGGGTATTTCATGGTAGTTGCTCATAAGAAAAGCTCAGATGAAATCAGAATATGTATTGACTCAAGAGACTTAAACAAAGCATTACAGAGACCATCAGAATATGTATTGACTCAAGAGACTTAAACAAAGCATTAAAGAGTCCCCATGATCTTATGCATACAGTCAAGGAAGTTACTACCCTAATGCCAAATGCCACTATTTTTTCTGTCTTAGATGTGAAGAGTTCATTTTGGCAAGTAATGCTTGATTGCAAGTCTTCACTACTGACTACATTCAGTATGCATTTGGTAGATACAGATTTCTCAGAATGCCTTTTGGAATAAATTCTGCCTGTGAAGTCTTTCAGCGTGCAATGAAGCATATTTTTTCAGGCTATCCGTGTGCTATAATAGTAGATGATTTACTAGTTGGAGGCAATCATGAAGAAGAGCATGGCAGAAACCTCAGGAAAGTTCTGGAAAGAACATGTGAAGTGAATCTAAAGCTCAAGCCTCTGAAATGTAAATTCAGGCTACCAGAAGCTACTTACATTATTTACCAGTTCTGGCTTATGACCAGATCCTTCCAAACAAACAGCCATTCTTGAGATGCCAGCTCCAATGTTCAAGCCTTACAGCATTTTCTTGGTATGGCAGACTATTTGGGCAAGTTAATACCAGACTTCATAGAATTATCAGCGCCCTTAAGAGAGAGAGCTGACATGCAAAATTGTTACCTGGTCCTGGTTGGAACAACACCAGCGATCATTTGATGACCTGAAACAGAAAATTGCTAGTCCACCAACATTAAAATACTATTATGTCCACAGACCAGTAATTCTTTCCTGTGATGCTTCAAAGTTCAGTCTTGGTGCAGTTATTATTCAAGAGTGAAGACCAGTAGCCTATGCATTTAGAACTCTTACCCAACCTGAGATGCAGTATGCTCAAATTGAGAAGGAACTTTTGGCAATTGTATTTTTTATTTATTTATTTTACATTTGTTGACTGGATACATGTCCATTTTCAGAGGAGGCCTGTGGAGAAAAGCTCCACAGATTAAGAACAAACAACTATGAGATTTCTACATAGCAAGCAAGTATTCATAGGAAAAAAACATGATTTAACAAGATTCCATAGTTTTAAAGTTACAAAGTACAATATTCATTGTTAGTCGCAAGTTTTAACAAAGTTCCATAGTTTAAGCTAGAGTAAAGTAGTAGTTAGAATGTACTGGTTTCCAGTAATAACATTGATTGAGACAAATGTAAGTAAATGGGGGTTGGGAGTGGATGTTAGGGTTAGTTTTGTGAGATGTGGTTGGGTTTAAAGTTGGAATGTGTATAATTGCTGTCTGTTGGTGTGGGTGTTCGCAGGTGAGGCACTATAAGGAGGAATCACAATTCTTCTTGAAGGGATAGAAGTGAAAGGGAGCACGAGAGTGGGTCAGAGGGTGTGTATGATATGGGTCATCCTGGTGGGTAGCCAAGGGCATAGACATGCAAGTTTTAGGTGTTCTTTTAGTAGCTTTCTGAATGTAACCATTGAGTTGGCTGAGGTAATAGCAGAAGGTAATGAGTTCCAAATTTTACCGATGTAGTTAGGGAAGAGGGAGTCACCTGCTGTGTTATTGCTTTTGGTCAACTTGATTAGTCTTTTATCACTACAGCAAAGTTGTCTGGTATTAGTTTGTAGTTTAAGTAGATTAGATAGTGCTGGAGTTTTTTCAGGAAGTGGTAGGAGTTTCTGGGTAAAAGAAAGCTGATAGAATGAGAGGAGATTTGGGAATTCAAGCCAGCTAAGTTGATTTAGTGAATGATAGTGGTGGGCATGGTAGGGGGCACCAGTAGCAAATTTGGCAATTTGATTGTAGCAGATGTTAAGCTTGGGCATTTCAGTTTTGGGTAGGTTGGAGAAGATAGGAGCGGCATAGAATAGTGTGGAGAGAAGGTGGGTTTGAGCTAGGGTTGTTCTAGCAGGTTGGGTTAGAAATGGTTTGTTTTTATAAAGACTGCCCATTTTTTGTGAATGTTTTTAATAGTTTGATTTACATGTAGATCAAGCTTGAGGTTGCTGTCAATGGTCACTCCTAGCAGTTTAGTATGAGTGTCTGGAGAGATGATAGTCCCATCTCTGGACTCAATATTGAATGTGTTGGGCATTAAGATGGATTTATTTGGTTTAAATAGCAACAGTTTGGTCTTTTTGGGATTAAGTCATAGGTTTTTGTTAAGAAACCAGGTTTCTGTAATTTAGAAGGCTTTTTGGGTAATGGAGAGTTCGTATGGATCAATGGCCTGAGCAGACTAATGTTTTGTCATCAGCATATTGTATAACAGTTGCATCTTGGCATATGCTGTGGAGATCATTAATGAAGATGGAGAATAGAAGGGGTCCCAGAATGGACCCTTGTGGGACCCCTGTGGTAATAGGCAGTAGTGAGGATAATTTGTTGTCCCATCAAACTGCTTGTTGTCTACCATGTAGATAGTTTTGGAAGCAGACTAATGCGTGATCACTAAGGCCAAGATTAGTAAGGGAGTGGAATAGTTTGGGATGGTTGACCATATCGAAGGCTTTTGACAGGTCCAAGAATATGGCAGATGTTAGTTTACGTAAGTGCCTGTTTTAGTTGATGAGGTTTGCAAAGGAAAGAAGGGATGTGGTTGTACTGTGGGCAGGGTCCAAGCTGGGTAGGAGGGAGAAGTTGGTTATTAAGTAGATATGGCATAAGTTGGCAATGTATACATTTTTCAAGAAGTTTTGCTAGTGAGGACAGGATGTCAATAGGGTGAAGGCGATAGCTGGTGAGGCCAGTGGATGTTCCACCTTTATGTAAAGGGATGATGTAGGAGGTTTTCCAGATTGGTGGGATGGTACTTTCTGATATAGATCTGTTAAGTAGAATAGAGATTGGGTAGGCAAGTTCATTAGCAGCCAACTGGAGGTATTCTGCTTGGATGCCATCTCCTGCTAGGGTAGTAGGTTTAAGTTTGAATAGTAATTGTTTGACATAATTGGTAGGGATAGGTTGGAACTGGAAGGTAGTTTGGGGACTGACTGAAGGTTTGGGGATATTGGTAGTAGTAGTAGTAGTAGTAGTAGTAGTGGGTTGTTGTTGAACTAGTTTAGAGATGGTTTCTATGAAGTATTTGCATGTTTGAAGTTCCATGATTATATTAGTGGCCGAGATATCCAGACTGAGACTGCTCATCAACCTCTAGTCACTATTTTAAAGACATCTATGCATACAGCTCCAGCAAGACTACAAAGAATGATGCTCAGATTACAAAAGTACAACTTCAGAATGGTCTATACAAAAGGCAAATTTCTTTTTCTGGCTAATAAGTTATCCAGATAACCCAGAAATACCACAGAAAAGATTGATGCAGAGAATTCTGACTTCGATATCATGGAAGTGCATAATTCTTCTACCACAAGACTTGATCTCAGAGATCATACAAAGACTGATGCAATTTTGCAAAAGCTCAACCACTTCATCAATGTTGGATGGCCGTCAAAGCAATCTTGTGTACCAACAGAAGTGCAACCTTATTTTCCTTACAGAGATGAGATTTTGATGGAAGATGGTATTATTTCAA